>NC_137006.1:36626868-37065541 GCF_032717465.1 Coenobita brevimanus | reverse complement strand
CGCTTACTATAATGCTGTCCACAACAAGGAGAGGGCCTATAAAATTAACCGGAGCCAACCCATCCATGAATCATATCTTTTTTATGTTTATGCCCGGAATTGTGCGAAGTCTGTTCTTCGTTCTGCTAAAAATAATTTCATCCGTACTAAATGCTTTCAACTCTCCAATTCGAATTCTTCCCGCTCCTTCTGGCACCTTGCCAAATACATTTCTAACAACTTTACCTCATCATCTATTCCTCCTCTTTTCTACTCTGATGGCTGTGTAGCTATTTCTTCTATTAATAAAGCAGATCTCTTCACTCAGACTTTCTCCTCCAATTCCACCTTAGTCCATTCCGGTGCTTTTACTCCATCGCTTCCCCACTCTGACTTCCTAATGGCTGACATTAAAATTTCTTCAGCTGATGTATTTCCTGCCATCACTGGCCTCAATACTAACAAGGCATATGGGCCTGATGGAGTCCCTCCTGTTGTCTTCAAGAATTGTTCTTCGTGCTTACACTCTGCCTAGGTAAGGTCTTTTGCCTTTGTCTTTCAACATGTATCTTTCCTTCTTGCTGGAAGTTTGCTCTCATTCAGCCAGTCCCAATGAAGCGTGACCATTCCCAACCCTCTAACTATCGTACAATTCCTTTAACATCCTGTGTCTCACAAGTTTTCCAGTCCATTCGTAATAGATAAATTTTAAAGCATCTTTCCTATCACAACCTTCTTTCTGATTGTCAGTATGGGTTCCATCAGAGACACTTCACTGGCGATCTTCTCTCCTACCTTTCAGACTCCTGGTCATCCTCCTTTCGGGACTTTGGCGAAAGCTTTGCCATTGCACTTGATATCGCAAAGGCTTTCGATCGAGTCTGGCATAAATCTTTAATTTCCAAACTGCCCTCTTACGGTTTCTATTCTTTTATCTGTGCCTTTATCTATAGCTTGCTTTCTGGTCGTTCTATAGCTGCTGTTGTAGACGGCCATCGTTTTTCTCCTTGGTCTATCAACAGTGGTGTTCCCCAGGGCTCTGTCCTATCACCATCTCTCTTTCTTTTATTCATCAGTGATCTTCTAAGTTTTACATCTAATCCTATCCACTCATACGCTGATGATTCCACCCTTCTTCTTTCCATTCGGTTTCCACAACGTCCATCTCATCAGTTACTTCGACAAACAAGGGAAGAGGCTATGGCATAACTAATGTCTGATTTGGCTCGTATCTCTGACTGGGGTAAAAATAATCTTGTTGTTTTTAATGCAACAAAGACTCAGTTTTTACACCTATCAACCGTTGAAATCTTCCACAGGAGTACCCATTAATGTATAAAAATAGCTGCAGCTCAATCCTGCATCATCCTTCTGAACATGCTTGGGGTTTCATTCACACGGGATTTATCTTGGAAAGATTGTATTGCATCTCTTGTAAAATCTGCTTCCAAGAGATTATGTGCGCTAAGCCGACTCTGTGCCTTCTTTACCCCTTCACAGTTGCTGACTTTATACACAGGCTTTATTCGCCCCTGTTTAGAGTACAACTGTCATGTGTTGGGAGGCTCCCCATATACATTTCTTCTCAATAGGGTGGAGTCAAAGGCTTTTCGTATCATCAACTCTCCTCCTCTTACTGGCTCCCGTCAACTTCTGTCTCTTTGCCGCACTGTTGCATCTCTATCTCTTTTTTATTGCTACTTCAATGGTCTGTGCTCCTCTGAACTGTCTGCTTGCATCCCTCCACCTCTACAATAGGTGCGTAGCACCCGTCTAACAGCAAACTCTCATCCCTTTTGTGTCCAACTGTCTAATGCAACAGGTCAGCTCAGGACCTGTCTCCTTCTGTCTGTAACTCTTACTTCGTATGATCTCCAGTCTCTCAATCGCAGTGTGTCCAGGCATCTCGTAATGAATGGATCTTGAATTTGGCTCTCTTTTGTATTTTTGTTTTTTCTTGGAAGGAACGTTTTGCAGGTTCAGCCTTTGGTCCCTTCTTCCTCACATAAATAAATAAATATATATATATATATATATATATATATAATTGTGGTAGGTGGGGGCCTCACCATCCACTCACTCAATGTAGTGCTGCTCACGGGTGTCTGTCCTGTCCTCTCCTCCATCCTTCTTTCCTTCCATCTTCATCTATCTTTCCTTCATTCTTTCCACGTCCTTCTGCCTACGGGTGACTTTACACTTCCTCTTCTGTCTTTCATTCCTTCATTCTTTCCTCTTCCTTCTGCCTATGGGTGACACTACACTGAGTGACAAGGCATATGGTTTCCTGTACACCAGGAAACCATTTACTATGCTGGGTGGTAACCTTATAACCAAATTTGGGGGCCTGGTGGTTTAGTGGGTAATTATTGTGCTCCAATCGGATTGAGCAGGTGAAGGTTTATATCCAAGGGATGGTTGGGGTTTATTGCTCACGTAATGCCACTCAGGGATGAGTGAGGTTGGTCACTCTCATCTTAAATGTCAGGACCAACTGCCTAGCCCCGGGCTCCTACGCTCCTCATGGGGCAACGTAGGATTGGATGATGGATGGATGGATGGATAAATATATTGCAAAAATTAAAAGGTAAAATGACAGAGAAAGGTGAACGTGTTATTACGGAAAAGATACGTTTTCCCCCATCTGTGAACGTATTTATTTCTGCTTTGTCTCTGTATTCGTAATAATTTGACTTATTCGGAGTTTGAAACTGCATTACGACTTTATTTTTAGCCAAGCATTTGGTAGAGGAGCGGCAAGCTGTGACTCAACTCCCCCATTCCTAAGTGGATCTGACTCTCCACTTTCATCCTCTGTGGGAGAGCCTAACCTCAGGGGACAGGCAATTTTCTAACTTAGAACTGAAAATTCAACCCTTTCACTCCCTTTTCCAAGCATGGGCACAACAATAATATAAAAAAATAACTCGACAGTATTGTAAACATATTTTACATAAAAAAAGGTGAAAAAATATTCATAATTTTTTTCAAGCCAATCCTAACATATTATGTACTGAAACCATTCGATATCACCATATCTAATATATTCACAGTATTTCAGCACCATTCACATTTTTTTTTTTTTTTTGGGGGGGGAGAAAACGGATAACAACATGTGCTATGTTGCAGCGCGGCAGCACCTCGTGTTGGTGGATATCAGTTGTCAATATTTCTGCAACTTTGGCACTCCACTGCAAGCCAGAGAATGGGTCTAGGAAGCAGGAATTTGCACTGATAGGTGCATCTAAATTTTCCCTTCAATAAGGCAAGAATACAAGTCAATGTTCAAAACTTCAGAAAATGAGCCCGGCATCAGCCTGGGGTGCAAGTAAAATTCCATACCCACGACCACGGAGGGGTTAAACACACTCACATTTTCCATTTCCACCTCATCCAACCACACTGTACTTTCACTGACTTCACTTTTCCCGACGACCATAACTTTACTCTTCCCTACATTCACCTTTGGATTCCTTTTCTTACACACTCTCCCACCAAGCCTAGCAGCTCCCCTCCTGCTTCATTTAACACAGTATCATTGCAAACAACAGTACAGGAAGTTTACAAACATTGCCTTCTCTCATTAGGGCCACTCCACCATCCACTGCCCTATCTTGCATCTCTTTTATAACCCCATCCATATACAGATTGACACATCCCTGTTTGTATCCAACCTTCAAGTAGAAACATTCACTCAGGTCACTATCCACACGCACTGCAACCTTAGCAATTTCATACATAATCTTTACAGCAATCAGCAATTTCCCATCTACTCCATATATTCTTAATACATTCCACAATCCTTGTCTATCTACCCTGTCATATGCTTTCTCCAAATCCATGAAGGCCGCATACTCGTACAACTACTTTCCCTTCTTGAGAAACTTTTCCACTAAAGATCAAAGAATGAACATCTTATCTACACATCCGCTTCCCTTCCTAAACGTCCCCTGTTCTACCGCAACTAATTCCTCTGTTATTTCCCTAACTCTGTAACTCTGTCAATAAGTATCCTACCATATACTTTTCCTATTACACTAAGTAAACAATTGCCCCTATGATTACCATATACTTCTTTTTACCCCTTTCCTTTGCACAGGGGAATCATTATACTGTACTTGACTTCCAGTCCTCCGGGACTCTACCTTCCTTCCAGGCCAATCTGCGCGTCTTCCACATCCATTCTACTACTATCTCTCCCCCATGCTTCAGCATTTTACCACACACTCCATCAGTTCCTGGGGCTTTCTCCGTTTTGACTTTCTTCATTGCTTCCACAACTTCCGTCCTACTGACTTCTTCTCACATCCCTCAGTCTCCTAGCCATTCCCCAGCCATTTATACTCGCATTACTTTCATTCTCTATGTTCAACAATTTCCTAAAGCGTTCTCTCCATCTGCTCACTTTTTCTCTCTTCTCCACTAGAAATCTCCATTTTCATCTTTCACTCCCCGACTAACTTCTTTGTCACCATGTCTAACTCACTTTACCTCTTTCCAGAACATTTTCTTACATTTCCTCCACTTTACGCTCAAATTCTTCCAAATGCCTCATCCAGTCTCTTCTTACTCTTTCTTCCCAATCTCTTCACCTCTCTCTTCCTCTCTACAAATAACTGTTTCTTCCCTCTCTCAACTTCCTCCACGCCCCTATTTCTCATCCACTCACTATATGCTTTCTTTTGTTTTGGTTTTGATTTTCTTGGAACAATTTGCGGGCTCCTGGTTTTTGGTTCTTTCTTCCTTGCATAAAAAAAAGGAAAAGAAAAATACCACATTCAGGTATGAAGCAGAGGACACTATAACCCAAACTTCACAAGAGACATTGTTCGTCTCATAAAACAATGCAACTCTCTCAAACACAAAACAACACCATCACACATACGGAAGACAGTCAAAAACCTCCAGCAATTAAACTACCACACTGACACGATAATGTATACAATATAACAGAAAACTGAAAAGCCTTCGTACCAACACTCAGCCCTTCTAGATACCATCCAGTCTATAAAAGAATCATTACAGCATCACTAAGTCACAGACAGGCACCACCAAGATCTACACTAGCATCATTATAAACACCAAACCCCTTCCATCATTCAAATAACCATTCATTTTCATGGACAACTATGCAGACATGTCAACTTACACCAACCCACACATTATTCTATGTATTCCTCTATGCACAGGCTGTTCAGTCCCTTCGACCATACATAATCTTTTTCACTGCAGAATGGACAAGTAACATTGTCAACATCATTAAGAAAAAACAAGTCTACGGGCACAGGATGCGATGGCAGCACAACCCTGTAGCCCTGGGAGGGGGAGGGGAGGGAGGATAAGACGACCACCCCACCTGCCTAAAGGCTTGCTCTGTTATGGTCTCTTATGTATTTTTCTAATGTCAATGCAAAAAGAGTCACTCTCCGTTGTTCAGAAATGTTGTTCTGCTTCTCAGCATCGCTTATGCATTCACCCAGACCTCCATGGCAAGCATGCAACAGACCTTTGACCAGCCGGCTACTATGCAAGTCCAGATTCAGCAGAAAACGACCCTTTCCCCTTCGAAAAGTCTGGGTATGGGCTTGTATCAGCAACCTATACCTGAAACTGAATCACATCGTATCCAATCCCTTACAAACATCAGACCATGCACAATGTAACATTCCCAACATCTGGAAACGTAGAACAGTCATCACTACACTAAAACCCAACAAGGATCCAGTTCACAAAGCTTTGTTGAGGCACAGAACGCTGCTTAGCACGCCAGACAAGTTATACGAACGGCTAATCTTAACCACGGCACAACTTGTGGAAACTTTTCCCCCAGTGGGTTTTCTTGTGTACACACGATAAGTGTATGCGTTTTGTGTATAAGTGCCGTTGTTAGAAGCAGACGAAGCAAATACAAAATTATGGGTTGATGGTTGTAAAAGTTTTGTAAAACTTACGAAATAAATCTCTTTTTGCTTGGTTAATGGTCCTTTCAAAGCCCTTCAAATAAATGCTACTACTTCTGACTTTAGGACAGTTGTATATGTAATTATTAATTTATGTATATATTGGGATTAATAAAGATTATTTGCAATGTATTGAAATTATTGTTCAGACTCTGGAATTCACGGAAAATTTCATATTCCAGCATTGAAACAGATAACTTGCTTCAGTTTTTATACAACGCTAGAAATCTGGAGGAAGTTACATTTCTCTGCATAATTTCATGAAGTTATAAATCATGGTTTCCATTATTTATGTAAGTTAATTAATTAACTGATAACTTCGAATCAACACGGAGGGGGCACGGACAACCCTTGGGAACTCGTGGAAGATTTGTGAGAGCGTAAACAATCCCAGGATGTAGTCTTGCTAAAATGCATGTATCCCCTAAACCCCCTGCCAGCTTCATCGTCATATGAGGGTATCAAGCCTTGCAGTCACTCCTAATTCGAAAGCTGCTTCATCCTAGGTTTACTAACCAATATACTGTAGAGTTGTAGGATGCATGGTTAGGATTACGAAATAGCTATGTGTGTGTGTGTGTGTGTGTGTGTGTGTGTGTGAGAGAGAGAGAGAGAGAGAGAGAGAGAGAGAGAGAGAGAGAGAGAGGGATGACTCACAAAGGCAAGAACAAAGTGAGAGAGCAGGTAAAGAAACACCATAGTCTTATGAGTAAATTGAAAGAGAGGTGGACTAGGTATGAAGAAGCTTACAACTTGCTACAAGTAGTCATCCTTAAAGGTGATGATGAAGAACGACATAAAATGAAGAATGCCATAAATGAGAAGAATTTTTGTAAGACTACTGGCGGAAAGTGAAGTTGTACAACGACAAAATAGCTGAGTTATTCACTGAGTCTCCTAATGTTTGATATTAGAATGCTTTACTTCTCACTCCCATTACTTCATGATCATCAAAACTAATTGACCTTCTAGTATAAACTTAAATAGGTAATCATAGAACCTATCTCTGTAATGATAATCTAATGAAATATTATTAGATTTATTTTTCCCTGTCAGTTCATATATTTATTTTAGTTTTATTAAGCCTCTTCCACTCCTACGTAGGACACAAAGCCTTGCCAACCCACTTTCCAGCTATTATTGAATCCAGAAAGCATCGGCTCAGCAGGTCGAGGCTTTGACTAGTAGTGAACCTTTTATAGAAACAGTTGTGATCTAGCCAGCCTGGTCACGTGACCCTCAGGAAATAGAATGTCCAGTACGCTTTTTGCTTTTAACTGTGCTTAATTGGATTTCTTCAATAAATATGCCTTGTTGTGTTGCCTGGGGATGCTCTACCCGACAAGGACGAGGGATGATGATGCACAGATTTTCCAGAAATCCCCGGATAAGAAAGAAATGGGAAATAAAAGTCCACTTGAAAAACTATATAGCAAATGATGTCATTTGTCTTCGGTTAATTTAAGTATGTATTTTATGAAATATATTATTTGTAATTCTAATATTTGATCCTTGAAACACTTTTTTGTCTTACAAATTGAATTATCGTTAGGATATCCCTGGCAGTCTTGTAACTTTATGGTTATATGTTTAAAATAAAAATCATGCCACAACTGCTGACTCCACCATTGAGGCACGGGGTTTGACTGGTAAGCTTAATGATTCAATAACAGCTACTGTATAATTCATATATAATCCACATTATTTGTTTTCGAAACTGTCAAGAACTTGCTTGCACTTCATTTGTTTTCCTAGTAATGATATTCAAAAATCGCACAAATGTGGTTTTCCACAAATTAGTTGTTTGTAAGACTCTTAATGATTTTTATTATTAATTACGATGAAACACTGAATATCATATTCACTGTTTGGGGGAGATTAATATGAGTTAATAAGTCATCATAGAATACAAAAATATAAAAATCCTTAAATCATAGAAAATTAAAAGGATAAAAAATTTTAGTGTTAGCCTAAAAATAAACAAGACTGCCATACCCATGCAGTCATCCTCGTATGTTTTCAAAGTATGTGAAAGGTATTGCAGTAAGGAGTGCAAGTTATGCTTACCCTGTGCTATGAGGACATCACAATGGGGGTTCAATTTGGAAACATAAGTGTACAGGTCTCTAATTTTTATTTTTTTTTCGGTAGTGAAATCCGACGTAACCACTGTCTATATATCCTCGTAATATCAAGCACTCTCTTATAAACAATGTTGACAATCATGAATGATACAGTATATTTAATGCCGAAAACGTCTAAACTCACCAAGTTATTAAGAAACGAAAAAAAAAAAAAAAAGGGAAATAAAATCAGGGAACAGCAGACCGGTTGAGCGGGCGTTAGGAGCGAGGGTGGGAGGCAACATGGTGTATTGTCGTCAGTTGACGCAGCTCTCTATACTGTATAGAAGGCTGCAGTGAGTGGAGGATGCAAGGCCTGTTGTATGAAGGAGGGTCCAGTAGGCGAGGAGAGTGGAAACAGTGAGAGAGAGGTATTGTCTTCATATCTACTCTCTATAAATAGCGTATGCATATTAAGAAAAAAGACGCTTATGAAACTAAAATAATAATATTTCAGAATGTGTTATTTCATTCTATGGTAGGACAAATCTAAACTTGCGGCTAGGATGGGTCACGACTCTCTGTACAGTGGTGCTATGTTTCCCAAACACGCGATGTGAAACGGCTGTTATATATGTAAAAGGCATCACAAATACGATAAACACATATCAATAGAATGTTAACGTGTGTATTATAATATATGAAAGAACAGTAAACTTATTATGCTTGAAATATTTATACGGCAATACAGAAACGTGGCATAAATATTTTACAGTGTTGGTAAAAAAAAAGTAGTCACTTTTCTTGGCTTTTACCGTATTTCTGGGGTGGGTAGTAATGTCACAATTATGATTATAAGGTAATGTGCAGGAATATAAGTAAAAGTATGTCAATTTCTTAGTAAAAGAAAAAATAATACATTAAACCCTCGTGAGCGGCAACACTCACACAGACCCAGACTATCCCAAAAGCCTCCTTGTGTCACTTTACTGTGTCCTTACCTCCTGGGAGGTGTGAAAATAAAGTCAAATTTACAATATGTACAATCTAATGTTAAAGAAAATAACCAAAATGTATCCTAAAACACCATAGATGAGAGAGAGAGAGAGAGAGAGAGAGAGAGAGAGAGAGAGAGAGAGAGAGAGAGAGAGAGACAGACAGACAGACAGACAGACAGACAGAAGGGGGACGGGAAGAAGGCAGGTTTGTAATATTCTCCCCACAGCGTGGTGGGGAACGGGCAAACATGAAAGCCCGTCAGGGAAAATGCAGGAAAGGCTCCTGTGAAGGAGCAAAGCACGGACGGCAGACTGGCAGACAGGGCAAGGGCGGCAGAGGAAGGGAACGATGCGATGGTGGTGAGAAAACAGCCCAATGATCGACGAGGCGAGGGGAAGAGAACGCTAGACTGCACGACGCCGATGGAGGAGGCGCCGGCAAGCTCAGGTGGAAATCCCCAAACGACACGACTCGACGGTGGTTGGCGGCCGGCTGCTCGATGATCGTAGAGGGCAGGGAGGGACGAGAGCTGTGTGGACGTAGCGGCGCCGATGGTGAGGGCGCCGAAGCTCAGGATGGAAGCGTCCCGACTCTGCCCTCAACCCTCATTGCCCTGGTGGAAATAGGGAGATATACACTCGCCCAGCCCTCCAAAACAGCAGCAGGTGGAAGCACGAAGGGTAGGCCCGGTCCTGGTGGTCAAAAGGGCACAACCCCGGTCCTGGTGGTGACGGAGGGAGGGTTGTTGGCCGGGTAGATAAAGGGCGGAGGAGCCTCAGCCTCCTGATGGACCGACCAGGGCACTCACTCTGACGGAAGGACAGGCCCGACCCCCTCGGCTGAAACGGCTGCTGTGGAGAGCTGGTCCCGCCGGGAACAGCGGTGGAGATATTGCCTCGGCGAGAGGTGGGCTGCGAGTGAGAAGGCATGCCAGAGGAGGTGTTGAGGGATGGTGGAAGGGAGGGAAAGAAGGAGGGAGAGAGTAATTGAATGAAAAATCATGGCGCCGCACCAGCGAGGTCATCTGGTGACATATGCAAAACAATAATAAATATTTTTAAATATAATTAGATATAATAAAAAAAAGAAAAGAAATGAAAGCCACTCATAAAAGAAACAAAATTCCCCAGGGTGATGCACATCTCCCCCAGGAGAGAGAGAGAGAGACAGAGGGGGGGGTGGCATCGCACTATTTGAAAACGTGGCAACACTGTACAGAGCTTCGGTGCCCCACCCTAGCTGCAAGTTTAGATTTGTCCTACTATAGTCTTATACTCCGAGTTTAAAATCTCTCTCTCTCTCTCTCTCTCCGTAATAAATGGCAAGAAGTTGACGATGTCCTCTACATGAGGCAGATGAACTGTATGGGGTAATTCATGGAGTGGGTTGTAGTAAATAAAGACTGCAATGACTGTGGGATAAATAGTTTATAGCTTGAATAATAACCAGCAAAGAAACATAATTAGCAATGAATAACAGCACCACTATATGCATCGTAACCTTCTTTATTAACCCGCCCCATCCCGACCACTTTTCCACCACTGACTCCCCCCAATCCCGACCATTTTAGGAATTTTTTTTTTTTGGCTCAAACCTTCGCTTTTGGTGAGAAACATCGAAAATTCATAGAGAAATCGCTCACCTGAGGTTTAAACTACTCATTACAGGTAGGAGTACCTCCTTACCTTACTTTGTTTAATAGTTTTCTATCAGGCTTGCACCAAAGAAAACGAGTTCTATGGGAGGATAACTATTTCACACCACTCATAAACGGTATTTATTTATTTATTTGGTACGAATTTATATGTAGTGCAAGAGTATATTGGTTTTCAAGCAGTAATATAGGCATTATAAGCCTTGTTTCACTCACTAATACCTGACCTTTTTTTGCCACATTACCTGATCATCATTTCTGTTTCTTCCTCTAATGCTATGTAAAGTTTGTCCTCCACATTGTCATTGATTGGGGAATCACTCTGGCCCTGAATTTCGTACTTCCGTGGCACACGTGGCTATACTGGCCAGGTCACTGATAACAGGTGAATTGCTGAGACAATGGCATAAGCAGGAGGGGGGAGGGAGTAATACATAAAAAGGGCATTGTCCCTGCCTGGCATCTTGTTGAGGAAGGTGTCACGTGAAGCACGCACGTGAAAATGACTCGAAAATTGAAAATTGTGCAAATTAGGGACCTTGCAATTTTTTCGCGTTTATGTACGTCAACGGGATTGGCAGTGACAAAACGTGTGGACGTTAAAGTACGTCGACGGGACGCCGCGGGTTAACATGATTATGTCGGATTTGAAAATCACTGATTAGACCACGTAACCTAGTTACGTATGTTCAGGCTCTACAGATTCAAACGTAGGTTTTTGTGTATACTTGAGGATGACGGTGTGCTAGGAGAGATGTCAAATCAATCGGGAAAGATGCTGAGCCTTGCACTCGCAGAACTTGATATATTTTCAATACTGTCCGATATACTGGTGTGTGTGTGTGTGTGTGTGTGTGTATTTACATATATATATATATATATACAGGGTGTTTCAGCAAACCCTACATTAAATTGGAGGAATAACTCCTTGGGAAATTCTAAAACATAATGTGTCTATGGCAAAATGTCATATTATTCATAGTTTGGCTGTAACAATACTTTGAATAGGTTATTAATGAGGTTGAATGTTGAAGTGTAACCCCCATAGATTTTTACATCTTTAATCGCAATCTCTCTCTCTCTTCCATGTTTTTCTCTACGAAAGTAACATTGCACAGGAGGATGAGCTCTTTTGGTGATTCTAAATCGTAATGTTTCTATGGTAAATTAGCAGAGTATGCATAATGCCTGATTTTAATGTTTTGCCACAAGAGGATGGAAGGTGATGTGAAACCACATCACAGCATGATACAGATACATGACACAGCTGCAATGTAATAATAACACAGACCGTAAACAATTAACTGAGAACAAGGCAGTTATGGTGGGGATTGGGAGGGGAAGGTGAGGTGTTGGGATAGCAGGGGGAGGGGGACAACCAGAGGTTAGGAGGACTGACTGTTGTGCTCCCCACAACACTCATCTCTTTGCCTCTGCCCAGACAGGACACACACCTTTCTCTACAAGTACTAGGTATTATTACAGTACAGGTATTTACTATTCATTGCCAAATCTGTGTATTCATGATTATTGCATAAGTGGCTGAATTTGGTGTTATGCTAGTTTGTTATGGTTTGAATATGTAATATGTAATTACATTACACCCTTATTCAATATTTGTATGGTCCACTAACTGCTGTCAATGCCTTCAGGTCTCAGTCGGGTGCTAATTAGAAGACACATTATGGTGGACGTATACACAAATTAAGAATATGCTGATATGCACCTTATGTTAGGGGCAGCCAGTGGAAATGTGCTGCATAGGCTAGACGATTTATAATGGTGAACATTATCCAAACAGAAGGCTGCCCAATCCCCGCACATTCGTTGCTGTTGACCAAAGGTTAAGGGGAAAGGGGATCTGTCCGTCGTATTGCAGCAGATATTGGAGGACATAACTAACGCAGGGGTCCCTGAGATGAGGCAATCTTGGACCTGGTACACGAAAATCCAGGCACTAGTACATCGAGTTTGGCTGGAGCTTTATTGAATTTTACCATATTCACATGTATAGCGGTGCTTACATAATAACCATCTGTACCCTTATCATCACCAGAGGGTACAAGGACTAGAGCCTGATGATTATCCACGACGGATCGATTTCTACCAATGGTATTTACGTCAGCGATGCAGTTGATCCTCAATTTAGCAGTATTGTTCTTTTCACTGATGAAGCTACATTCACAAGGGATGGTATCTTCAATACCCATAACTCACATACATGGGCAGACAGAAACCCTCACACAGTAGTGCAGAGATCACACCAGGTGCGCTTTTCGAGCAAATGTGTGTGGGCTGGCATCATAGGTGACAACATTATCGGACCTTATCTGTTACCAGAACGATTGGACAGGCAACATTTACAGGCATACTTCCTTGAAAACACACTACCTGTTCTACTTGAAGATTCGTTTTCACTAGGGAGTAAGTGGCAACGCATGTGGTTCATGCATGATGGTGCACCTGGCCATTATGCACGTACGGCAAGGAATTATCTGAATACTGTTTACTCCAACAGGTGGATAGGGCGTGGTGGCCCCATTCCTTGGCCAGCTCGCTGCCTCTGTATCTCAACCCATTGGACTTCTACCTTTGGGGCCACGAAGGATTTGGTCTATGACACAGAAGTGCAAACAAGAGAGAGTCTATGGGCACGTGTGCATAATAGTTGCGAGCAGATTAAACACACTCCAGGCATTTAGAAAGAGTGAGACAGTCAATGTTAAGACGTGTACATGCATGTTTAGATGCCTGGTGGAAGCCATTTTGAACATTTTCTGTAGTTGATTATTGACTGAGACCATGAAAGAGATATGTGGGAATTGTCATTAAAAGAGTAAACAAAAATCTAATATGTAGGTTTCATTTCAACTTTCACCTCATTAAAACATTATGTAATGTTTTGTAACATGCAAACTATGCAAAAATCTGACTATTACCACAAAAACATTACGATTTTGAATCACCAAAAGAGCTCATCCTCCTGTGCAATGTTACTTTTGTAGAGAAAAACATGGAAGAGAGAGAGAGATTGCGATTAAAGATGTAAAAATCTATGGGGGTTACACTTCAACATTCAACCTCATTAATAACCTATTCAAAGTATTGTTACAGCCAAACTATGAATAATATGACATTTTGCCATAGACACATTATGTTTTAGAATTTCCCAAGGAGTTACTCCTCCAATTTAATGTAGGGTTTGCTGAAACACCCTGTATATATATATATATATATATATATATATATATATATATATGTAGATAGATAGATATATATATATATATAAATCTGTTTGGAATAATAATATGCTTTCGGTACATACTAAAGTGAAAATTTACAAGTCCATGGTTAGACTAATTTTAATTTATGGGCATGAGTCATGGTATAGTACAATTGCAACAGATCAGAAAGTATTAAGATTTGAGAATAAAATACTGAGAAGGATTCTTGGGGTAAAGTGGCAAGACAGAGTTACAAATGCAAGAGTAAGGGATATTACGAGACTGGAAACAGTTAATGAATATGTGAGTCTGTCTCGCTGGAAGTGGCTGGGGCACATATACAGAAAAGAAGGTAGTTTAATACAGGATGTGCCAGAGTGGACTGGGTTAGAGGAAGAAAGAAGAGGTAGAGGTAGGCCGAGGGAAACCGGGTTGAGGACAATGAAAAAGGATGCAGGAGAGGAGTGTTGGTGGGACCTGAAGGAGATGGCAAGAGACAAATATTGGTGGAGAGAGTTCATCGAGGCCCTATGCATCCCATGGGGTGTCACAGGAAATGATTGATATATATATATATATATATATATATATATATATATATATATATATATATATATATATATATATATATATATATATATATTTTTATATATATATATATATATATATATATATATATATATATATATATATATATATTATATATATATATATATATATATATATATATATTTATATATATATATATATATATATATATATATTTATATATATATATATATATATATATATTTATATATATATATATATATATATATATATAATTTATATATATATATATATATATATATATATATATATATATATATAATTTATATATATATATATATATATATATATATATATATATATATATATATATATATATATATATATATATATATATATATATATATATATATATATATCAGCATCATCAGGCGCCTGAGTATCCACTGCAGGACCGGCCTATCTTGACCGAAGTGGGGACGATACAACCTATGTATCTTATACCAAGTGGCTTAGGCTGTCTGGTAAAGATTGTATGGAGGGTGAGAAGTGCTGTAAATGTGACTGTAGTGTTGTAGAAGCTTTGGATGTGTGTGTAGTCTGTCAGCCAAGAGCAACTGGCCCGCACAAGCTGACTGGGTGCAATCATACTTTACAGTATGCGACACTGGCTCAACCACAGCACCCCTTATGTCCGTCAAAGTAGTACAAGTCTGGGTGAATACTCCCAAAGCTTATTACCCTGGCGGGGCGCGAACCCTAGTTCACCCGTGTACAAAAAGACACACCCTACCACAGAGACTCAATATATATATATCTATCTATAAACATATATATATATATAAATAGATAGATATATAGATAGATAGATAGATAGATAGATAGATAGATAGATATAGATAGATAGATAAAGATAAATAAATATATATATATAGATACATAGATCTATATAGATATATATATATATATAAATATATATATATATACAGGGCAAGGTCTGAGTCACACAGACTTTTACTTGATAACCTTAATCATGGGGAAAGGAAAAATATGATATTTTAGATGGCAAATCAGATGAAGAGGGATAATCGGGATATTATAGGTAAGCAGTGTGTGAAGAATGATGAAGGAAGGGTAGTGGTGAACAGTGAGGATATTAAAGATGCATGGAGGGAGCATTATAGCCGGTTGTTGAATGAGGAGTTTGACTGGGACAGGGAAGGTTTGGAGCCAGCAGATCCAGTGTCTGGCCCTGGGCCTTTCATTGATGCTGCTATTGTGAGTGAGGCAATAGGCAGGATGAAGGTGGGGAAGACAGCAGGTGTGTCTGGGTTGACTGCCGAAATGTTGAAGGCCTCATGAGATATAGGGTTAAGGTTAATCACTGACCTGATAATATGATTATTTATGAGTGTGTTGTCCCAGATGATTGGCTGAAGAGTGTAATTGTAAATGTGTATAAAGGGAAGGGTGATTCCCTGGAAAGAGGAAATTATAGAGGTATAAAGCATTTAGATCAGATAATGAAGGTAATGGAGAGAGTTTTAGAAGGTATGATTAGGGAAAGAGTGAATATTGATGAGATGCAGTTTGGGTTTATGCCAGGTAGGGGGACCACTGATGCCATATTCATTGTTCGACAGCTTCGGGAAAAATATGTTGGTAGGAGAAGACATCTGTATTTTGTTTTTGTTGATTTGGAAAATGCCTTTGACAGAGTCCCTAGAGAGGTGGTGAAGTGGGCAATGAGAAAGCTTGACTTGGAAGAATGGCTGGTTAGGGTGGTTATGGCTATGTATGTGGGTGCTCGCACCCAGGTAAGAGTGAAGGGAGAATTGAGTGATGAGTTTTCCGTGAATGTTGGTGTGCATCAGGGGTCAGTCTTGAGTCCCATGTTGTTTATCATTGTACTTGAAGCCCTCTCACGTGACTTCAGAAACGGACTCCCGTGGGAGAAGTTCTATGCTGATGATTTGGTGTTGATTGCAGAGAACGAAAGGGAGGCGGAGGAAAGTTTTAGGAAGTGGAGAGATGATATGGGGCACAAGGGCTTAAGGGTAAATGCAGATAGAACAAAAGTGATGATATCTAGGGTTAGTGGCAGTACTGTCAAAGACGAAGGAGAGTGGCCCACAAGGGCGTGGGAAGTAATTCTATCTTGTGCAGCGTTTGTGATAAATGGGTGCACAAGAGATGTAGTGGTATCAGAGGTAGACTGCGAAATAATGCTGATTTTATGTGTATGGTGTGTCGGGGAGAGCAGGTGGAGATTGTCAGGCGTGAAAGGTTGAACTTGCTTGTGAATCCCTTGAGTGTGTGGAAGAGTTTTGTTATTTGGGAGACATGTTGTGTGCTGGAGGTGGGGCTGGAGCTAGCTCTATGGCTAGGGTGGGAAGTGGTTGGAAGAAGTTCAGGGAGTTCTTGCCTTTTCTGACATTGAGAGGGCTCTTCCTACGTGCTATGGGGTCTTTGTATGCAGCATGTGTTAGGAGTGTAATGCTGTATGGTAGTGAGACCTGGGCAGTAAAGGAGGAGGATATTCGCCAGCTCAGACGTACAGAAATGACAATGATTAGGTGAATGTGTAGTGCGTTCTTGTGAGCAAGGTCCAGGGGGGCTGGGTTTGCGATGGAAGAGTTGAGGTAGGATGGGACTGGAGTGTATTGGTGTTGTGATGAGGAGAGGTAGATTGAGTTGGTTTGGACATGTGAAGAGGATGGGGATGATAATTGGGTGAGGAATGTGAAAAGTGTTAATATTGCGGGTGGGGTTATGAGGGGTAGACATAGAAAGATATGGGATGATGTCATTAAGTGTGACCTCAGGGTTCAGGGACTGAACAGGGAGGCTGCAATGGATTGTGCAGCGTGGAAAGCCGCCATATATATATATATATATATATATATATATATATATATATATATATATATATATATATATTAATACAGTAACTTCTCCAAAATCTGGATCAATAGAGCCATCGGTAGGTTCGGATATTGGTTTCGTCTGGATATTGGGCCCCAGCTTATGGACGTGTACTTATGGACCCTAACTCAGAGAAACACCTATACAACTCCCCTCCGGACTTATGCATAGCACCTATTTAACACCCAAATCACACCAATAAGGCACATAAATGACTGAAATAAATGCAAGAGAAACATAAATTGTTGGGTTTAGAAGTATGTTTCATACTGATTAATAAAAATTCTGGTACTTATGGACTCTAACCTGAACCTAACTCTGAAAACACATTCCTACTGCACATGCATGAGGTAAGTATAGTATGGAAAAAGTGCAGTATGACACATTCTGGTAAGTATAGTATGGAAAAAGGCTGCCAATATGAAACATTCTGGTAAGTATAGGTAACTGGAAAAAGTACAATATGAAACATTCTGGCATTACTTACAGCAAGTCCCTGGCCAATTCGATGAAGCCAACCGCCTCCTCAGGACTCTTGACAGTAAGAACGATTTCCCTGGAAAGCACTTGCAGTTACACTTCCATCCTGAAGTCTTGCACTGAACTTAGTCAATAACACACAGAAGTCCGTTCTCTTCACAGTGTTCACTTTTAGTCCAAATAATGTGTTCCATTAAATTTTAGTGTTGCACATTAACTTTTCCCAAGTTTTTTTATTTATTTTCCAATGCCAAAACAAAGAAGGTTAGTTACATTAAATTTCTTTTCTACTGAGTCTTTTCTCTCATTTCGAAAAACCTTAACACAACACACCGTTTTCACTGCACAACACTCAAAATTCCCGTGTGGTCTAGTGGAGAAGTTCTTGCTGTTTATTCGCTGTCAGAAGTCCAGAGAGTATCACACTGGCAAGGCGACCGAAGGAGAGTGCATCGGGTGGGTCGTGGTGATGCGCGTACCGACCTACAGAAGACTCTGAAGATAGCCGCAAACTCACATCAGTGGTGACTCCACTGTAGCTGATGTGCTGGGCTGTGGCTCAGAGCATGAGGGCCTGTCTTGGGGAGGCAACGGAGTGGAACCAGGGCTTTGGCACAGCGGCGGGGTCACAGGCCTGGAAGAAACTGTCAATCGATTGACTGACGCAAGGACCGACGATTCTGGCGATTGATGATGCGCTGCGGAAAGCACGCCCACTTCCTCCACAGTCCCAAGGGCCCCCATCTTCCTCCGTCGCAGTCCGGGTGTTCCAGGTAGTCTAGGACGAACTCTAGATGTTCCCCCGGAGCTGCGGCGCTCCAGCTTGGGGATGGCTGGAGAGTCGTCCTGGCTTTGAAGAGAGGAGTCCGCATCATCATCGCCTTCGATCGTCGGAATATTCAAAGATATTCAGGACTGACACCAGCAACGCTGAAGAAAATAGCGATCCTCGATATCCTCCAGACAACGTCTGATTACCCAGGATCGCCCTCGTCGATCGTCCAACCACTCACGAACATCGTCCACATCAAACATCATGGCCGTAAGCGTACTTGTGTGTAGCCATGCATGGAAGTCATCCACGTAAAGACCTAGGGAAATCATATACTCCACATCTGTTCCAAGAAGCAGACGAGACCAACCATTTTCCAAGGAGAGTTTTCACAGGGACTTCCCTTCCATGCCACTAGCCCAGTTGTACAAGCGCCAGACTTAGTATGTTGTAAGCGGCGAAGGTTTTCCAAAGTCCGCTTAAGCCTCGAAGAGTGTCACATCCTTCCCACAGTGCTGCGTCCTGCGTCCCTCGAGAACAACCGTATCACCTCGTCCAGGAGACTTCCGACAGTACAGTGCGCTTTGTTGCCACGATCACTCCCTTGGTCCACTGGGTTGAATGAGAGCAACGTCGTATTAGGTGGCAGAAACATGCACCTAATACACGGCCCATTCTCAAAGCAACCAAGTCCTATGTCACTTGCACGGGTGGGCAGGTGCATTGTCGAGAAGGAGAGCCTTTACCTGGTCGCATGAGGAATTCCCAGTGTCTTCGTCTGGTACTGGATGACCTCCTTGACGAAGTGACAGGGGAAACCAGTCTTTGAAAATCACAGCTGTGAACCATGTCTTTCAAAGAATGGTACCATACGACAGGAAGGACATCCATATCACCCTGCACTGAGAAAGGCACCGAGGCCAAGCTTTGCACGGCCAACAATAACGGGCTTAAGCCGGTGCATGCCCGTTAGCATTGGCTACAACACAAAGCAGATATCCGTTCCTTAGAAAGCTTACAGTGCCAGGTATTAACGCACTATCTCCTGTCTCATCAGGCTACAGTGTTCGTTGGCACTGAGTGATAGAATAGGGCCAGTTTCGTCAAGCTGTTATAGACTTGACCGACCCGAGTGAGAGCCCTCCTGTCGATCAAGCCTTTCACCTTGTGCCGAAACTTCGTCCACTCCTTCCTCGTTAGCGTCCAATGCTTCGCCATGTAGCTTTTACAGGTTAGTAAGGCCATGTACCGCCAACTTGAACAGCGAAGAGCCAACCCTCGGATGCCTTGAAGTCTAGGGCGTCGTGAAGCCTTGCAAACTTCTCAGCAGCAGCCTTCCGCTCCGTTCCACGTACCATCACACCAGCTGCACGTTGCTGTCGATACCAAATCAACATGGAGGCGGTCGATTTCTGCATACTTGGGGGTAAACATAACCTTCCTCTCCACATTGCGTTTGCTTCTCGACGAGAAGTCAGCCGTGTACTGCACCGAGCTTGTCTCAAAAGAGGGAACGCTTGATATCGAACAAAGTCGACCGGGCCAGGTTGAACTCACGGAGAATGCGTGAAGAAAGACCAACTCCGCATCAACTGTCTCCAATATCTCCCGTTTCTTCTCCAGAGAGTCCAACACCACTCTCTTCGGCTTTCTCAGGAGAGCTTGAGGCCATCATCACACTACACACTGAAGAGGAGGGCAGAGAGCGGCAGGAGGCCTTGCCTTGCAAGTACGGCACCACCACCAAAAGCGAGCACGAGCGTAGGTCCAGTCGCGGTGAGAGACAGGCGGGAAGTGGGGAGGATGCAGCGGCGCTCTATTGTGGACGTCGGGAGGAATGACTAACCAAAAACAATGCTCTCCACCGCTGGCAGCGCGCGGCAAGTTCAAATTACGGACGGCAAGCAAAATCGATTTTTTTTTTTTTTTTGGATTTTCGGACCATTTTGGGAATGTTTGATCCCAGGACTGATGAGGTTCGGTTAGTGAGGATAGTTCGATTATTGGGCGTCCGGATATTAGAGTGATTACTTATATATATATATATATATATATATATATATATATATATATATATATATGTATATATTAGATAGATAGATAGTGAAGAGGCAATATGTAAAACTTCAAAGGCTGATTACAAGATCAGGAGACCTTCACCATTGATTTATTTATACTAAGTTCGAAGAAATCGATAACAGGGATATTGTGTTACCAGTTTCCGCAAGGAAACATGTAACCATCATCATATTCCTATTTATTATTAGCTTCACATAGGAAACCGATGTGTGCAGCAAGATTAGGCAATGGGGAACTGGTAACAGAAGAAGTGAGAACAATGGGTTCTCGTGATTCACGTTGTTTATGGGAGACTCTTTGTCATCTCCATACTACATAAGGTCTGTTTGCAGCTGTATACTTGTTACAACACCTTGTAATTTCAAGCGACTTTCATTTGGATATATATATGTAGTGCTGTTCTACATAACAAGTACTGAATAATGAATGAGAAGCAGTGTCATATAATCCTTTGGATGAAGTAATCACGCATACTGGAGATCTGTAATAATGGGATAATGCTATTGACCAACATCGTCACTAGATGAAAATGGCCGAAGTTACAGAATATTCTTGCAATATCCAAATAAAGAATATTAATTTCTTAAGCATGTCCATGTACTTCCGTCCATTTGACTGACTTTGCACAATCACACTGTCAGTCCATGCGATATAGCTATGACTGACATATAAGCCTGTCTCCAGCTCCAACCCTTTACGATCATCTACTCATCTTCCTGGTACCCATTTTCCCCCAAGGACATAGTTTCGCCCCATGATCCCATTTCTGCATGCACCTACTTTCTCAATGCATCACTTATCCTTTGGGAGTTATTTTCTCACTTAGATCAATATCTCCAGCAGATATATTTTCTCTGATGAACTGATTTCCCTCATGAACCCATTCTCTCCCATGAACCCATTTCTCTCATGGACCTATTTTATCCCATACACCATTTTTACCTATGGGCCTACTTTTCTCGTGGACACACCAATCCCCGCATGTCTCATATCTCTCATGGACATATTTCCTTCATGGACCCTCATTTAATCCATCAGACCAATGTTTCCTCTTTGGGCCTCCCTCCATCCAAAGAAGTCATGGACCTAAAGTCCCACAAGAACCTATTTGAGCCATGGATCTATTTTCGTCATGAACCTACTCTCCAGAGGACCTTTTTTTCCATATACACCTACCCACTCACCCATCCATATATCCCATAAACCTACCCATTTACTCCAAGCATTACGTACATCTCATGCCTCTCCGCTAAGGGAGGGTTACCTTGACATGGTGGAGGGGCTTGAAGCAGGGCTAGCAATGCCACATACTCGGGAGGCATGCCTATCTTTGTAGGGTTTGGTATTTGTCAGCCTCGTGGAACAAGCATCCCCTACATCATTGGTGGAAGAGACTAGCTGGTGATATTAGTCCCTGCCCATTTGCCATCTAGGACGGGTCTGTTGCCCCCCCACGTGTTTGCCGTGTGTGGCGTCCCGTAATGCTGGGAGACGGGAGTCCTGGGGGTTGAGTGATGCTGCACGATGCTCCCTGCAGATAGTAATAAACCTCTTTGGTCCCTTATTCTGGCTAGACGGGCGGACTGGTTGGGCCCAACCAGGTCAATTAGCTAGTCATGCATTGGCTAGGGTCAAAGTGGTCCACTAGGGGGCCTGGTGGCTCCTATCCTAGTCCTGGAAGTCCACCCTTTACCAGGTCCCCCCGGTGGTTACCCACCCATACTCTCTTGATACCTCTGGGGTCGCCAGTGATGTTGTCCCTGGCATTAAGACCTCCTCTTGCTGGGCTCCATGGTGGGTGGAGGGAGTGGGGGAATGAAGCTTATGTGGTATATTAATGGGCTTTTTTACGCTAACGACTTACCTCAGCTGTCCCCGGCAATTCTTCTGAGTCTTCCTCCCTCATTGCCACTCTGGAGCCTTTCCAGGTCCCAAAGGAGCCTATCCTCCTCTGACCCAGCATTCAACTGGGAATGGGAGGAAAGGTCACATCGGGTTGGTTTGGCTCTCGGGGTTCCAGCCCAGAAAGATAAATGTGCAGGGGACCTGTGTTGCTAAGTATCTAGTGTTCTGAAACCTTTCCCACCTGCAGGTGGCTCAGTGGTGGATGTGGACATTTTCAAATTGCACCGTGCCATTGCTTCTGGTTGTAGCCGTGAACCAAATGATCATCGAGCCCAGGGGATGCCTAGGGCCTACTGCTACTGAGGTCTCCTCCCCAGTAGAGAGCTCCCGTCTCCAGACTCTGACCTCAGTATCCGGTCACAGTATATCTTATGTACCTCATGCCACCTTTAACCAGTGTAAGGAGGTCATTTATTCTTGGGACCTCCTCCAATACCCAAAGGCCTGCTTATTGGAAGAACTTCACTCTTCTGGCATTGTTAGCGTTGACCAGGTACAGAAGAAAATTGATGGTGTTCTGACCCCAACTCAGTCGTTGTTCCTGACCTTTGACAGGATAACATTGCCTGCTTCTGTGAAACTTGCCTGGCTCTCTCTTCCTGTGAAGCACTGTGTTCCGAACCCGATGAGATGTTTCTGCTGTCAAGGGTACGGGCATGTTAGCTACTCTTGTCGCCGAGCATAGGGTCTTCCTGGTATCAGTGTTTCTTGTGGTAGTTCTGCCCATGATGTTGTCTATCATGGACCTACTAAATGCTACCATTGTGGGGGTGCCCATGCTGCGTCTTCTCAACAATGGCTTCGCTATAGCTTTAAAAGGGAAATCTTATCTCTCCTTACCCATGAGAAGATTTCTTTTCCTGAAGCAAGGAAGAGAGCCCAGACTCGTTTTTTCCAACCAGGAGTTACTTATGCCTCTGTCCTTTCTGGTGCTTCTGTGCGACATCCTAGGTTTCCAAAGGGTCCTTGATCCGTGCCATCACCTGAGCTTCTCTCTTGTGATCTGCAGGCTGCCATCCCTGGGGATCCTACTTCTTGTGAGACTACTGTTTCCCTATCATCTTCCACCCGTTTCTGCCTCCATTTCAATGGAGGAGGAGCACTGTCCTTCTGTAGTTGTGGCGGACGTCCTTGTCAATGTTTCTCCTTGTTCTAACATATCCCAACAACCCGACATGCCTCCTGTGCATGGCAAGCATCGTCGTGATTCCTCAGAATGCTCAGAGGCTGAAACCCTACCGCCAAAGGTTTCTGCTGTGGAGCTCACTCCTCATTCAGCTCGGGATTCTCAGAAGTCTGGACGAGTGCAGCCTGAGGATGGTGGTATGCTAAAGGTCCAGGCCCCACCCAACAACAGTGATGCCCGGGTCGTTGATGCATCTCCTCAGCCGCATAAGACCTTGCCCTCTCAGGATCATAGTACTGTGGGGTGAGCTACTGATCGTACTCCTTCTCAGGATGGCATTGCCTGCTCTGTTGCGGCTAAGGGCTTGCACCCCACTTACGAAGCCATCTCTTGCTCCACTGCCTTTGTCTTCTTCCTCCCATTCTCCGTCTTCCAAATTGGGCATCTCATGTTCCTCATCCAAGGGAATGGCCATGGTTAGAAAACCTGTTACTAAACCTAACCTTTGGCCAGGTACTCGGAAACCCATCAAGGTTCCCAGTCTCCTGATCTGTGGTACTGGAAGTAACCTGACATAATATCACTCACTATGGGATTGTCGTGGTTTACATGCTAGTTGGGAGGAATTGCGTTGTCTTATTACCCACTTTTCCCCAGTATGCATATGCATCTGGGAGACCATGGTTGGGGTTGCTGCTCCTTCTGGTCCTACCGGTTACTATGTATTTTATTCTGATCCTCTTCCTGGCCAGGGACATCGTGGTGGTACTGCTCTCCTAGGTCACTGTGACGTCCCAATCACCTGTCTGAGTCTTTTATTTCCACTGCAAGCTGTTGCCATTGAGATTTTCCTTCACTGTCAGTACACAGTGTATAGTCTTTATCTCCCTCCAAATGCTTCTGTTAAGAATGTAGATTTTGTTTGCCTGATTTGTGACCTTCCATCCCCCTGTCTCTTACTGGGTGATCTGAATGGTCGCCACCCACTGTGGGGTGACAGTATGACCAACTCCAGAGCTGCTAGGCTGGCTTCTTTGGTGGAGGACGAGGAGCTGAGGGTGTTGAATTCAGGTGAAATGACGTACTTTCATAGTCAGACTGGTGTTTTCATGGCCATTGATTTGTCTCTGTGCTCACCTACTGCTCTTTTAGATTTCAGGTGGGGTGTGTTGCCTGGTTTGCATGGCAGTGACCACTTCCCGATTATTTTAACTTCTGCTGAGTGTAAGGCACAATGTCATCTTCCTCGCTGGCGCCTGGATAGGCGAACTGTCCACTCTTCAAGGAATTATATGCCACTAACAGCACTGTAAACAGTTTTGGTAGTGCTGATGAGGTGGTGGCATTTATAATTGATGTAATGCACTCAGCAGCTCTTTTATTTATTCCCAAGACTTCAGGTCGATTTTCTAAACGTCCAGTTCCTTGTTGGACCCCTGAACGCACCTCTGCAGTAAGGGCCAACCAGGTCCCTTTCTCTCGGCTTCGCCACCATCATCGGGACACTCGATATTAGTGGCTTTTTGGAGGGCATACGCTCATGCACGTCACGTGCTAAAGGAGGCCAGACGTTCTTCATGGCGGGAGTACATTTCCTCCCTTCACTTGAGGACTTCTCTCCCCCATTTGTGGAACCGGGTCAGTAAGATTTCTGGCAAATTTTCTGTTCCTTCCCCTCCTGTTTTATCTGATGCAGATGGGGCTATGACTGACCCCGTTGCTGTTGCTGAAGCGTTTGTCAAGCATTTTGCTGGTGTGTCTAAAATGGACAGGGATTCGCCTTCAGCATGCCAGCATCGGTGCTTGAAATCCTGTTGCCTCAACTTCACATCTTCTGCAGGAAATTCTTACAAAAAATGTCTCTTTTTCTGTTTCTTAGCCTTGGGCAGCTTTGTCACAGTGTCATGATTCGTCGCCTGGCTGTGATGATATTCTGTATGCCTTTTTAAGTCATGTGTCTGATGAATCCCTTTCCTTTTTACTGGATATATATATATATATATATTATATATATATATATATAATAGAATTTGGTGTACTGGTGAGTTTCCATCTTCTTGGGATGTTGCTGTAGTTATCCCCATCCTTAAGCCTGGAAAGGATCATCTGCAGGCAACAAATTATCGTCCCATCTTTCTGACCTCTTGTGTTTGCAAGGTGTTGAAGAAGATGGTAAATGGCTGGCTATGTGGTATTTGGAGAGGGGCAATTACATATCACCAGTCCAGTATGGTTTTCGTAAAATGAGATCTACTACTGATGCCCTACTGTCCGTGGAATCTTCTGTCTGAGAGGCTTTCTCCACTAACCAACACCAGGTTACTGTCTTCTTTGATCTGAAGAAGGCATACGACACTGCCTGACATCATAGCATTTTACTTTCACATCATGAGTTTGGTCTTTCTGGACACTTGTCTATTTTTATCCAGCAGTTTTTATCTAACCGTGTTTTAAGGGTTCGAGTGTGAGGAGTGCTTTCTAATGCTCGAGCAATTGAAGATGGGGTACCACAGGGGAGTATCCTCTGTGTTACTCTCTTTGCTGTGGCCATGCACAGTGTACTCAGTGTACTTCATGTTGGTGTGTGAGGCTCATTATACGTAGATGACCTCTCAATTTCCTTCACTGCGTCTAGGATGTCTCTGATAGAGAGGAAATTGCAGCTGGCTTCTAACCTCTAAGGTTCTAAATGCCCCTGTGGGGGTTTGCGTTACTTTGACACCATGTCTAAAAAGACCAGTAGACCAACTGCAATAAAAAACTACATTCAAATTTTCTCGCATTTTACTTGATGCCACCTGCTCCAAGACCTTCCCAGCAACGAGTTGAGAGGGAGGGAGGAGGGCTTCAGTCCACCAACAGAGTGTGGGGTGAGCCCCCCCTGCCCTGTCTTTCCCTCTTCCTACCCCCTCAGTCGATGCCATATGTGACGTATACAACTCTTTCTACCTTTCCTACTACCACTAGAGCATAGAGATGAGGCTTGCCTCTAGCAGTGGCCCCCTCCTGCCCCCCCCCCTCTACTCACCTTACCCCCCTGGCGTGGCTGCCGAGTGATGTATTCCCCATCACTTCTCCTTCAGAGTCGAATGTGCAGATGAAGGTGATATTTTCACACTCTACATTCCCTCCCTCTGGATATTCTCTACCTTCCCTCCACCTTCCTACTTTCCTCCATTGTATTTCTCCCATACACCTTCGCGTGACACATCGAATGAGGATTCATTTCCCGACTTTGTTGCACTTTATAAACCTAAAATATGACTTTGCTTTTTATTGTGGCAATACCTGTTGTATGTATAGCAATGTGTGTATGTTGGTAGCCCAATGTAATGTATATTATTGAAAATTTACAATGCATTACCGTATTTTTCTGTGGGTTACGTCTCTATGCCACTGCTTTATACACCTTTTGTGTTGTAATTATTTGTTTTCCTAAGGTAGGTGAAACATTTTTGCACATATAAAGCCGTGTTATACCTTTATATTACAGAACTTCTACCTATCAGAATTCTTTCATTCTCCGAACTGCATCTCTCTGGAACTCGCTTCCCCAGAGTTGTTTCTCTCCAAATTTCAACCTACTGCTGTTCAAGTCTAACTCTTACAGATATTTTATGAACAGAGGACACCAGTAAGCTGGTGCATGGATTTCATTTTTTTTTATTCGTTTTTCCTTCCTCTATTCTCTTATTTAAAAAAAAAAAAAGATATTTCTATTTTTTGCATGAAAAATTATTTTTAGGATTTTTTTTTTTCAGGATATGATAGTTTTTGTCTAGGTTTCATAAGGCAACGTTCATTCATGTCAAGGAACATTATTCACCTTGAATATCGTGAGTATTGACAGGTGAGTCACCGTAATGAGGCCATTTTCTGCGACGTGCCACCTCTCACAAGTTTGGGGAGGGTAACTATTATTTGTTTTGCCGTGCTGCTGTGCGAGAACTACTCGGTTAATCTGAACGAGACTTACATCTTCGGGTGTGTAAATTCTTGCTCTAGAAATATATACCACAATTTCCGACATTTACAATACTTGAAAAAACACCCCTTTTTTGCCGTTCGGGGAGGAGTGAGCAAATTGCGGACTTTAGGGATTAGTCTAATAGAATTTCTGAGTGGGCTGCGTCTCGTGGCTTTCGTTTTTCTTTACGAAAGACAGTGGCTATGCACTTCTGTCGTCTCCGGGAGGTTCACCCAGACCCTGACTTGTATTTTTATAGTCGCAGGATATCCTGTGTGGAAAGGACTCGGTTTTGGGGTCTTCTGTTTGATAGATGACTAACCTGGGTTCTTCATATTCGTTCTGTGAAGGCAACTTGTATTAAGGCTTTGAGTCTTCTGAAGATTTTGGGACATTCTTCTTGGGGTGCTGATCATCGGACCCTCCTCCTCTTGCATAAATCTCTTATCTTTTCTTGACTTGATTATGGGTGTGAGGTCTACTCCTCTGCAACCAATGTCCGTCTCCGGATATTAGATTCTGTACATCATGCTGGTGTGCAACTGGCAACTGGGGCATTCAGATCATCCCTGATTTCGAGTTTGTTGGTGGATGCTGATGCCCTCCCTGTGGCTTTGTGTCGCCGGTCAGTGATGATGAGATGTTGGTATCCTCTTCACCGCCTTCCAGACTCCGTTTCTTGTACTATTGTCTCCCAGGATTCCCGATCATCTGTTTATGACTCTCGTCCTAGTTTCCTGAAGCCCTGTGGTTACAGGGTCCTGTATGGTGTGTCAGCTTTCTCTGTTTCCAGACTGGCAGACTGTCCACATCGGATCCCAAGGGTGGGTTTCTGGCTACTACCTGGTGTAAGATTCTGTAGGTCAGTTGTAGGTAAAAAGGACTCACTTCCCTCTCAGGTATCCCTCTCTCCCTTTTTAGAACATGCCTCCATTCATGAGGGTTCTGTCCCTGTCTATATTGATGGGTATAAGACTGATACTGGAGTAGGCATTGGTGTTGTCTTCCCTTCGTTCAGTAGGGGGAGTAGTCTTCCTGGTGTTGCTTCAGTATATATAGCTGAACTGACTGCTATTTGCACTCCAAATCATTTTTACAGTACTCTCCCCCAGTCTGCTTTTGTGATTTTTCGTGACTCCTGTACTGCTGTCTGTGCACTGGAGTCTTTTAATGCATCCCATCCTCTGGTTTTATCAAATTTAGAGTGGCTCTTTCTTCTTTGCCATTGTGGCCGTTGTGTATATTTCTGTTGGGTTCCCTCACATGTTAATGTGGTGGGCAATGAGAGGGCAGATACTTTAGTTAAAGCTGGTTCTCAATGGCCACCTACCGACCACCCGGTTCTCGCTTCTGATGTAGTAAAACCTTTACAACTCGCCATAATACATGTGCAAGCCTTGCCGAGTTAGCCTATTTGCCGAGTTGTAGGGATGAACTTTAATTCCCCCCCCCCCAGCACACACACACAAAAAAAGGAAAAAATGGAAAAAAATGGAAAAAATAAAAGTTTTTACAATAAACAGTAAAAGCTGCCTAACCATGATTCCATGCAGTTGTAGGGTGTATTCCAGGCATGGAGGAGGACTTTTGGTAGTTTTTGGAGGCGTTTGGGGGGCTCAAGATCACTCTTGGGCACACCTTTACTGTACTGTACTTAACACTGTACACTATGTAAAGCACTGTTAACACTATAAAGGCCATTACTGTAATGTATTTATGACTTGTACTATACTGGGGACCTAAACACTAAACACTTAAACATTACTGTACAGCACTTATTCACTAAACACTTAACCACTACTTTACGGAACTTATTCACTACTGAACTTATCACTTAATCACTGTCACTGTCAGTCTGAAAAATGTGCTCAGGTAAGTCTGAGGACACAGTGCTGATCAAGCTGCAGTAGGAATCATTGCTCGTGGATGGCCGAGGCTCCCTGGGTGGAACCCTTGGCATAAAAAAGTCAGAGATCTTTTTCTGTTTCAATTCAGCATGTTGCCTCCTCATAACAGCTACTCTGGCATCCCTGAGGGCTTGATAAAAACATATCAAACCCATCGTACTGCACCATTCCCTCCAGACACTTGTCCAGGTGGTAGCGGATCTCAGAGAGTTTCATTGTGGGTGGCTGTTCCTCTTCAGCATGTTGCCTCCTCATAACAGCTACTCTGGCGTCCCTGAGGGCTTGATAAAACATATCAAACCCATTGTACTGCACCATTCCCTCCAGACACTTGTCCAGGTGGTAGCAGATCTCTGAGAGTTTCATTGTGGGTGGCTGTTCCTCTTCTTCATCTTCACTCTCATCATGAGCCACTTCCTCAACCACACTGGAGGCAATTTCCAACTCACTCTGGTGATGGTAGCCTAGGTCCAGAGCATCACCTTCCAGCCACTCCACTATGTTCTCCTCCGTGACCTCAGTCTCTCCCGCACTATGAGCAATGTCCATAAAGTCCTCTGGGCCAAAACCTGTAAAGTTAACCGTTAACCTCCATGTCAGACCCTTCCAGCAACTTCTAAGCATTGCTGAGTGTGGTGGGCTTCAGTTCATTCCAGGCATCAGCCCAGCTGTAGATTGCACTCCTGATATTGTATGCCTTAAAATTTGCAAGTGATTGAGCCCCCCTGGTATCCTGGGAATCCTTCTTCACTACCAGGCACTCCCCCAGCTGCTTGTTCCGGTAGTGTCTCTTGGTGGCCTCAGTCACGCCATGGTCAATGGGCTGTATGAGAAAGCTTGTGTTGGGGGGCAGGAAAAGCACCTAAATCCTCCCCCCATGGGCTTCCAATTCTTCTTCACTGGGATGTGCTGGGGCATTGTCAAGGATAAGGATGGCAGTCACATTTTCCCTGGCAATGAACAGCTCTTCCATCTGAAACTTGATCACTGCTGGCACGAAGACATTGTGGAACAATTCCTTGAATAACTCCCGGGTGAATCAGCCACTCCTGTTGCTGCGGTAAATCACTGGGAGTTTATCCATAACGTACCTTATGGCAACTGACCTCTTTGATTTTCCAACCACCATAGGCTTCAGGCGGTGGGTCCGATTGGCATTTGCACAGCACATGACAGAAATGCGGTCCTTGGCCACCTTCCTCCCAGGGACGTGCCCTCACTCTTACTTGCCTGGGTGTTCTTGGGCATGGACTTCCAAAAAACCCCAATCTCATCGGCATTGTACACCTGGGAGAGAAGGAGTCCAGAGTTCTGAATGATTTCATGGAGTTTTTTCCGGAAAGGCTCCACAGCAGCCTGGTCTGTACTTGCACTTTCCCCGACAACTTCAAGGTTGGAGAGGCAGTGTCTGGACTGGAACCTAAACTGCCACGCACAGGTAGCCTGAAAGTCCTTAATTTTCAAGTGCTTGGCTAACCTCATAGCAACATGTTGGATATCTATGCCTCTCACGGGAACCCCTGCTGCACAGTCCTGTTTGTACCATTTGTACACTGCAGCATCAAGGGAAAGGTGCTTTACAGGTTTCATTCTCATGACCTTCTTTGCAGCACTAGCATCTTCCATGGTCAGACAGTAGGCACAAATCTTCAGTTTGTTCTTGATTTCATAGAATGTGCTGCTTGAAGTATCAGACTCTGCACGTACAGACCTCACTAAAGCACCAGCCTCAATCCGATCCATGACTTCCATTTTCTAAGCGTAATTCAGGGTTTTCAGCTTCATTCCCTTACGTCCAGAGGGCTTGAGGGTAGCACTGGGAGACGCCATGGTTAGCTTCTGCAGGTACAATCCACTTAAGAGTGCGTAACTCTTAGTCAAAAGTAGAGTGAGTGAGGAGAGAATGCGACGCGGGCGGCAGACAAAGGCAAACTGGCCCACGTGTGGCATGCAACAGGCTTTGTTTACATCCCCATGCACACGTGATGCCGGGTTACTCTTGCTGAATGTCGGTACAACTCGGCATCTTACCGAGTTGGGGGGATTTTTGCCGACTCTCATCCTCTCACGTGCGCATTTTTGGGAATTTTTGAATTTTGATTTTTTTTAATGAATATTTTGGAGCCTTCCCGAGTTGTAGAGGTTTCCAACTTGAAGGATGACGAATTGTAGAGGTTTTACTATACCTTACTTACGATACGCAATTCATATGTGTTGGCAGAGACAGTGGGATGGTGTTGCCCATAACAAGCTAGAAGTAATTTTTCAGAAAGTGGCTGTGCCAAGGGTTCTCCCCTCCATGCCTCGGTAATTAGAGGTGGCTCTTACCAGGCTTCGCACTGGGCACTCTCGGCTTATACATGGATTCTTCATGAGCTGTAGGACCCAGCCGCACTGTGATGAGTGCCTTGTTCCCCTTAGTGTCTGTCACTTACTGGCCGAGTGTCCAAGTCTGGGGGACCTACGTCAGAGATTCCTCCATCGGCATAAACGGGCAGATGGTGCCTACTGTCTGTCCTTGATGCTTGGAGGAGCCTCTAGCAACTTTGCTGATGTTTTTAGTGTTCTTCAGGAGGTGGACCTCCCTCCATATTTTTAAGGAATTGGTATTTTATAAATTATTCTTTTATTTTTCGTGTATTCTTTCTAATAACGGATATTAACTTTTTGAGTATGCACATTTTGTTTGCAGAGTCCTTTACCCTGTTGTCCGGCAGCATATGGCCCACCAACAAAGCCAACCTGCCCGTCAAACTCAGCCTGCCCACTAACCCCTTTTGGCCACCTTGCATACCCAACTGCCTACACACCTGACCCTTCTCGCCCTTTTTCAAAAGAAAACGGGATGGAGGAGTGTGTAAAAATCTGTTCTCCCAATAACAGGAAAAAATGTATAATAGGACACTGATAACGTTCAGGTAATAACCAAAGAACTACTTGGAGAAGAACAAGGAGATTTTAGGAGGGAAGGGGCTGCATAGATGAGATATTCGTTCTAAAATGTTTAATGGAGAATTATCTTGAGAAGAGAAAGAATTTAATGGCTGACTTCATGGATGTAGAGAAAGCATATAACCGAATGGATAGACAAGGACTGTGAAAGGTGTTATAAATGCATGGAGTAATTGGGATTGTCGAATGTTGTGAGTAGTATGTATGGGGGTGCTAGAGCTTCAATGTGGACAATGAATTAGGTGAGTGTTGGATTGAAGAAGGGTGTGCTATGTCTCCGTGGTTATTCAATTTGTATGTGGATAGAATTAGAAAAGAAATACTAGGTAGGGCAGTGGACACTGGAATGCCACTAATGAGGGAGGGTTTTGTGTGGAAACTGGAAATTCCTGCACTTCTGTATGCAGACGACACGTCGTTGTTAAGTGAAGATGAAGCTGAGCTGCAGGGCTTGGTGAATGAGTCTGGAAGTGTATGTCGGATGCGGAATCTAGAACTGATCTAGATAAGAGTAAAATTACGGTCTTTCAGAGAAATGAAGACATAGCTTGCACTGTGAAGCGGGATGGTAAGGAACTGGAGAAATGTGAGTGCATTCAAGTACTTAGGTACAGTGTTGAGTAAGGATGGAAGTTTACAAGATGCAGTGCTTGAAAGGGTATAGCAGCGTAGAAAAGTCACTGGTTCCCTGAAAGTGGTCATAAGGAGTAGGGAAGTGAATGAGGAAGTTTTTAAATAGTCGCTGCATGACAGTATTGTGATCTCCTCTCTAATGTTTGGAAGTGAAATTTGAACCCTGTTGGAAGGACACAATACAAGTGTGAATGTAGTGGAAGTTAGAAATTTGAGTGAAGCATATTGAATTGCAGAGGGAGACATACATAAGGAAATATAGGAGTATTGTGGTGTTGATGTAAATCTATCTATCTACCTATTGCCAGACGCCTCAATCCCGTTCGGGGTGGCCACAAACAAAAGCCTCCACGTCGCCCTGTCCCTTGCCATTTCACTGCCCTGCTCCCAACTCACACCCCCCTCTCTCATATACCTCTCCACCCCATCCCTCCATCTCATCCTCGGCCTCCCCCTCCCTCTCCCCCTCTCCACCTCACTCACATACACTCTCTTCATCCGTCTTTCACCCTCCATCCTCTCCACATGGCCAAACCACCTCAGTGTATTCCTCCTAACGCTTCCTATCACATCCATATCCACACCACAACACCCCTTTATATCCTCATTTGTCAGCCCGTCTCTACATGTGACTCCACAGGCTCCTCTCAAATAACTCATTTCCATGGCTCTCACTCTTGACTTGTGTCCTTCCAACAACGTCCAAGCTTCACTTCCATACGTTAGAGTTGGTATCACAATACTGTCATGTAGTAACTTTTTCACTTCCATGCTCACTTCCCTGTTTCTCATCACTGCTTTCAAGGAACCAGCAACCTTTCTTCCCTGCTGTACCCTTTCAAGCACTTCACCCTCCAAACCTCCATCCTTACTCATCACACTACCCAAGTACTTAAATGTACTCACATTTTCCAATTCCTCACCATCCAACCTCGCTGTACATTCACTGACTTCACCTCTCTCAAAGACCATCACTTTACTCTTCCCTACATTCACCTTTAGATTCTGTTTCTTACACACTCTCCCAAACCCATCCACCAAGCCCTGCAGCTCCCCTTCGTCTTCACTCAACAACACAGTATCATCTGCAAACAATAGTACAGGGAGTCTCCAAACACTACCCTCTCTCACCAGGGGCACTCCAACATCCACTACACTACCTTGTACCTCTTTTATTACCCCATCCATGTACAGATTGAACAACCATGGAGACATGACACATCCCTGTTTCAACCCAACTTTCAAAGAGAAAAATTCACTCAGTTCACCATCCACACGCACTGCAACCTTGGCACCATCATACATACTCTTCACAGCATTCAACAACTTCCCATCTACTCCACATATTCTTAATACTTTCCACAATCCTTGTCTATCCACCCTGTCATATGCTTTCTCCTAATCCATGAAAGCCACATACAACTTGTTTCCCTTCTCTAGAAACTTTTCCACTAAAGATCTAAGAATGAATATCTGATCTACACAACCTCTTCCCTCCCTAAAGCCCCCCTGTTCTTCTCCAACTAATTCTTCTGTTCTTTCTCTAACTCTGTCAATAAGTATCCTACCATACACTTTTCCTTTATACTAAGAAGACAAATGCCCCTATGATTACCATACACTTCTTTTTCCCTTTTTCCTTTGTACAAGGGTATAATTATACCTGACTTCCAATCCTCCGGGACTCTACCTTCCTCCTAGGCCAAATCTGCACAACTTCCACATATCTTTCCCCCATGCTTCAGCATTTCACCACACACTCCATCAATGCCTGGGACTTTCCGCAATTTAACTTTCTTCATTGCTTCCACAACTTCTATCCTACTGACTTCGTCCTGTCTTCTCACCTCCCTCCTTCTCCCAGCCATTCCCCAGCCACTTATACTCGCATTACTTCCATCCTCTATGTTCAATAATTCCTTAAAGTGTTCTCTCCACATGCTCACTTTTTCTCCCTTCTCCACTAGTAATCTACCATTTTTATCTTTCACTCCCCTGCTAACATCACTTCCACCCTGTCTTACTCTCTTCATCTCTTTCCAGAACATATTCTTACAGTCTCTCCACTTTACACTCAAATTCCTTCCAAATTCCTCATCCACTCTCTTCTTACTTTCTCTTACAAATCTTTTCACCTCTCTCTTTCTTCCTACATATAACACTCTCTTTTGCCTCTCAAATTCTTCCACGCCCCTATTTCTCATCCATTCATTGTATGTTTTCTTCTTTTGTGCCACAAGCTGTCTCACCTCTTCATTCCACCATGCTGTTCCTTGCACCTCCCTCCGTCTTCTCTTCATCCCACACACCACATCACATGCTGCACTTACTTCTTCTGTGAATATCCTGCACACACCTTCCACGTCCCCCATCTGCTCCAATTCATATTTGCCCAATCGTTCCTCCACTTCTCTCTTATATTCTGCCTTTTTCTCATCCTCTTGTAACCTTTCCACTATCCTTGCAAATACTTCTTCCCGTCCTTCCCTTCTTCTATTTCTCCATCTTCTTTGTATCTTGATTCTGGCCACCACCAAGTTGTGGTCAGAATGTCCACTACCCCAACCTCTATTAGCTCTTGCATCCATTACACATCTTCGCATCCTTTCATCCCCACACACATAATCAATCATTGCCTTCCTTTCATTCATTTCACCAAACACCCTTCTCATCACTCGCCATGTATACCTGTGGATCATTTTACATGTGAAGAGGATGAAGAATGAGACTGACTAGATGACTGTATATGTGCGAGGTTGAGGGGGAAAGAAGAATGAGGAGACCGAGGATGAGATGGAGGGATGTAGTGGAGATATATGAAAAAAGGGTGTGAGTTGAAGGGAGGGCAGCCGAATGGCAGAGGACAGAGCGACGTGGAGGCGATTTCTTTGTGGCCACCCCTCACAGGATAAAGGCGTCTTGCAAGAGATACATAGGAGTAGACAGATAGATTTTTAACGAATAGAGTATTTTGGGCATCACAACATTAGTAACATTCCAGCAACTGTTGTCTATTTTCTGGGGAGTTTTGTGTGTTGCTACATTTAAGCAACTTTTGGAAGCTTAGCGACCTTTGTGAAGATTTCCCTGAGTAGCGCTGGGCAGGCGTGAACACCGAAAAAAGAAGCAAGATTTTTTTTATTATTATGATTATTCTCTTTCGCTTTTGAGTTCCCGTAACATCTCTTCATAGGCAATTTATTTAGACCATTATATGAACTTCCATTTTATTGATGCAGTCTATATCGATATTAGGATGACATATATATAACACACAAGGGATATTAACGTGTAATGTGAAAAATAAATTGCTGAGGAAGACGTGCAACAAAACTTCCTTTGCCAACGAGAATACAGGCTTCAAATGTCCGTTTTCTCGTCGCTTAAGGAAACTCCCCAATAACTCTTCCTCAGCGATTCATTTTGCTTATTATGACTTGCTATTCTCTTCTGTGTCATACTAAATAATTTTACCATCGCCTACTCTGCATGAATAATGTACAAAATAATAATAACCGGCCGTACCTTAACAAGTCGCTTAGAAAGAGGTGTTAGGGAGCCTCCTTAACTGACGAGAATATGGGGCCAGGGTAACAGCAGAGTGTTACTGGGGTCACACTCAGCAAGATCAAATTATTTATTAGTTAATAATTTGTCTGTTTATGTAATGGGATAATGACACTGTTCCCCAGCCACATTCACCGGTAGTCTTTGATAATCTATAAATTTTTATCAGCTGCACCGATCGTTCATTGTTCTTCAGTGTTATTCATGTATTAGTGTGATGAGCTCAGTGACGAGATTTTTATATGACGCTAACAGTATAACAAGTTCGTTCAACGTTATGATGTCATGTTTTATACTTAGGAGTAATGTGTAAGTGTTATGTAGTCCAGATAAGAAAAGATATTTATGAGTGACATATTCAATAGAAATATCAGATTAGATTTTATAGGAGCCTAAAACACTGGTTTTATAAATTATAAATCATCATTTTTATTTTCCAGTTGAGTTAACTACTATTGGATGTAGTGTTCTCTGTATCACCAGTAAGTAATGTTGTGTAGACACTGAACAGTTATCGTACTCCGTGACCCGACCTTTGTTAATAGTTATCATTTGACTTCTTGAAAATTCAGTGACGCTGATGATCAGTTTGGATGACTGGTTATACAAACTTCATCGCCTTTTGATAACTGATTAACTCTGCAATTGACAAGGATATTAGGATTCCAAAATCTTGCTAAATACGCGTTATGGTTTCTCTCCCGTAATTTATCTGAATAAAATGTTCCTTTCTTCTTCCAGCGGCGAACCCAACGATAGACGGTGGAGAGGCTGCAGCCAGTGATGGAGGCGATGTTTCGTGGAGTGACGCCTTCCATCCACATCCATACAATGAAGTAGCGATCAGCCTTTACATGTTTGGTCCTGGCTAGTAGTTCAATCATCTCTGTCATTTAATGGCAGCTGCTGATAAGAAAACGCACTGTAGAAGTGCAGTCAAGGACAAAGGTTGACTACTATTCAATTGCGTGTGCTTCACACTTTGGGATTTATGTTACTTTCCTGCTTCTTTTTACTGTTATCAATGCTCATCCCACTGTAAAACTTCTCCCTAAACGTGTATTAAATTTTTAGGCAGTGACAAGAAGAAAGTAAAAAATATTTCAGGCAAATAAAGAGAAAAGCATATTGAACGAATTATATACCGTAGTATAACCATTATACGTGTGTGTGTTGATTCGTCCACCTTACTGAGAAGAATGGACACGGGCAGATGGTGGAAGCCCGTCAGAGATTTATGCATGAAGGGGGAATCCTGTAGAGATCGTGGTTAGGGGAACGAAGGTAAGAGTGCATAAGGTGAGGAATGGTGGAATGAGAGGGTTGATGGTTGAGGTGAGGGCAGAGAGGGTGCAGAGATATGACGATGAGTTAGCAGAGGAGTGGAGAGCTAGTAAAGGGGAGGAGGGTAAGAGGACATAAGTTGGAGGAGAGAGGATGAGGGAAGAAGGCGTATTATTTCTGCGGCCGTGTGGGACCGTGATATTCTGGGAATGAAGACAGGGCAGATGGTGGCGCGAAAGGAGGCTGTGGCAGGGCAATCGAGGATATAGTGCATCAGAGGTGCCTCGTCGGAGTGGCGGCAGTGCGTACATGGCTTTGGATCAAGGCGAGTGATCTGTAAGAAGATTGGGAAGCCGAGGAGTAGGCGATGAATATGCCTTTCTAGTGAGTTGGGGGTGCGAGGCGGGACTTCAAAAGTGGCTCGTAATACACCAACTCCTCTATAGATTATGTACTACTGCATCCAAACGTTCGATTCCACCTAATGCTTTTTCATTATTCTTAACGTCATGGTACTTTGTGTAAATTTGAAAATAGTCACTGCAAACTGCTTGGTTAATTAAGGTAATTTTTACCCTGCAGTTGGTTTTGATTACTCAAGTTAATATCATGATTTGAGTTACAGAAGCACATGAGGAGGGACGGAATTTTCGGAGGCAATAGTACGAGTGGCGGTCCCAGAGGCATAGTTCCGACTCCAGTGCATGTATGGGTGAGGGTTTTAAGTCGGAGCTTATAATCAACTGGTTTAAATTGGCTGCAGGCACTCCTCATTATGTTCCTAGGGGTAATGAACATGCGTTGATCGTTTTCAAACCGTGGCCAAGGAAAGGTATGTAAGACTGCTGCTTCTTTACCTGATGTATATCAGTACCGGTATATAGTCACCCTCATAAAGTAATTGCCTAAGTCATTTTTTCTGCTTTTCGGGAAATCAGAAAAGAAAACTGTCTCGTTTTCTTAATTTTGAATGACTTAGGCAGAAACTTGAGGCACATTTTAGACCACTCACACCCTAGACCTGGCAAAGGCAGCTGTACCAATAGGTGTGCCATGTGATGAAGAATTGATTTAGGCAAAAATCCAGGAATTGCCGAAAAATGACTTAGGCAGTTTCTTTATGAGGATGACGATATCGGTGACAATGAAATACGAATAGTGTGAAATGAATCTTCAAGAAGTATTTGCATCATTTTGTGTAAGAAGAGAAAGTACAATAAATTTTGCTATTTACAAGGTAGTTTGTGTACATTAAATTCACATAGTACAGATGGATAATTGACAGATAGATAGACACATAAATAAGGACATATACATGGATAGATAGATATGCATATAGATAGATGGATAGATAAATATACATATAGACAGATAGATACAGATAAATAGATAAATAAATAAATAGCTACATAGATTGATTGGTTGATGGACTGATTAATGTCATTCATTCTGTGTGGCCAAATAGACCTACTGACCACAAGGAAGCAGCAGCCTTCCTGTGGCAGACCGCGACTGGCTAGAGTCGAACATGGTCATTCCACATGGCGAGGTGTAGGTAAAATGAAGGTTGCATATTCCCCAGGATGATGAGCTCTCTATAGGTGATTTGTACGAGTAGTTGTTTCAGCTTTGACTTAGATTACTTGGTAAATGTGGATGAATACCCCGTCTGAGAGTATTGTGCAAGGCTGGCACCCTGGCTATGGTCCCATGTCTTCCCTTGGTAGTGCCATCTAGTATGATGAGAACCATTTACATACTACTTTCTAGCAAGCTAATGGGTGCAACAACTTGTGCAAGGGTGACGCGGGACTATGCAGGGCAGTGGCGTCTGTCTTCCCTGAGCCGGGCACTTGCTCCTGACACATAATATGAGGAGTGATGTAATTTTACCTGATGCATAACAGAATATTTCATGGTCACCTCTACTAATACCTACAGAAAATATTTACTGAAGTTCTTTGTAGGGACTAGATTATCATTACGCAGTTATTACGCAGAGTGGTTATATGTCAAAACAGGGTCGGCTTACGTGACCTGCTAATCTAGTGGGAAGTACTAAATGTGCCATAAACGCTAGGAAAACATATGTGCAAGGTGGGTGAGGTTATGATCGTGGTGAATGCTACCATTTCTTAAGGGTCACTGTGGATTTTGTAGAGGCAGGTTTTCCCTCATTATATCGCGAAATTGTGGTCAACCATCGCCGTAGGTTAGGAGTTGAAAAGCGCTTTAGGGAGTACCAGGTACAGTATATTTAAACATTTTGTTTACTTATATGGTAGACACGACCCCCCCCCCCCTCAAGCTAGTGAAAGTGAAGTTTTCCACTTCTTACCTTGTCTGTCATATGATTTTTCTCCTGTTTCGGCAGCAGTCATTACGAAGTGGCTAAAAACTTAAGTGTTATGGCCAGAGAAACACTGGTGTTACGCACACACTCCTCACATCACCAGGAACAAAGAGTACAACATATATAAAAAGTGAAAAGTATATAACAATGTAAGATTTCTTTCATCATTGGCTTTAAGCCTGAATCATACAGTAGTACTGGATGCGGGAGCTTCAGGGCCCTTCGTTTAATGCCCTCGCAATGGTGTGATGTGGGAGAGTTTGTATGTGTGTGTGTGTGTGTGTGTGTGTGTGTGTGGTTTGGTATTAGACACAGGTATGGAGTGGCGTGGTGTGGTGTGGTTTTACAAAAACCACTGAAATCTACAGTAGTGAGGCACCTTTGATCTACAAAACGTTGGCAAGGGACAGACTGACAGAGCCACTCTTAGAGATGCTCTGACAACTGAATATTCCGTTCACACTAACTACTCCTGGAACGATCCTTCAGTGTACTGCTGCGGAATCGATTCTTCATCTAACACTAATTCTCTTTGTAAGGCATATATGATTTTTCCACTGGATTTCAGAGCTTCGCTTTTTTTTTTTGTTTTTTTTTGACATCTCATAAACACCATCTTGGAAAAAGAACAATTACGTAATGATCGTGACGTAAATTAAAAAAAAAATTGCGATAATTATACAGTAAATATATGATTGCTCTTGAAATTTTATGCAGTTTTTATATCAGCACAATTTATAAGAGGCATGTGCGCTCTCAGCTTCAATATTGCTCACCTTATGGAATGGATGTGGAGAGGTTGCACTAGAACAACTAGACAAAATTCAGAACAAAGCTGATGGAATTAATAATAACCCTGCTATTATAAATAAACTACCTCTCCTACAAGTAAGAAGGAATGTTGCCTCCTTTGCATTATTTTACAGATATTTTTATGGCTCAGACGAAGCTGCGTCCATTGTGCCACCTCTCAGTGCCTTCCCTCGTGCTCCACGCGCATCTGGTAGCGCTCATGACTGGAATGTCACACAGCCATATTGCACAGCTTCTGCCTATCAGAATTCTTTTATTCCCCGAGCTGCATCGCTCTTGAACTCGCTTCCCCTGAGTTGTGTCCCCCAAATATTCAACCTACAGCTGTTCAAGTCCAGCTGTTACAGACATTTCATAAATGGAGGACGCCAACAATCTGGTGTATGGATTATTATTATTTTTATTCCTTTGTTTTTCCTTCCTCTGTTCTGTTATTAAAAAAAAATATATATTACATAATAATAGTATTCATTTCAAGTCGTAAAGAAACTCTTGCCAAGCCACTGAACTAATGAAAAAAAAAAAGTTATATGATAATGACAAACACTTTGGAAAAGTATAAATGAAAACAGGAATTTTGTGTTTCATCCACTTGGTGAGTGTTGCTATTTTGCAGCTTACTTCCCATGGCTTGGTGGCAGACTGTTACAATACTATGGCTCTATATCCTTTCGGTAAGATTCTCTTGGGACATCTCGCGATAGAGTGCTAATCTCTTGTTACAGCTTTGTGACAGCAATATTACGATTTTACATGATTTACATAACACTTTTCTTCTTGGCTTGCACCATATTCTAGTTTTTATATCTTGTCACAGATCAGTGGCTTAATATTTTCGCGGCTTCGTATCCTGTGTGTATCGCTTTTTCTAGAGAAATATTTTATTCTAGATTTAAACTCTGATTACATTCGTAAAGCAGAATATAGCAATACTACTGCTGTATATTCCTTCCATGACACTTTTTTCGCGATTTGCACCATATCAAACTGCTGTATGGTTAAGCTGCAGTCTGGGAGCTTAAAACATACGTTGGGAACAATGCAAGGCTAAAATATCAGCTACTAGCAGGAGTGCCTGGCGATGGCCGTGGAAAAGCTACTATATGGCGTTGCATGTCGCCAGCTCCTTGGACGCCGCGATGCCACCTCTGCCCTGGAGTTAGCGGCCCACGGGGAGTCATATCCTTCTTAAAACTTAATTTTGATAGGAGGGGAGATGGCAGTTTTGGGCTAACATAGAGTAAAATGAGTACAATCGACTATAATAACTGAGAAAGGACCTCATCTAGCGAAGGAGTTAGTGCAACTATATATTCGCCTTCCAAAGCATCCAAGCAGGAAAATCTATCTTCAGGTCGAGGAAATCGTTTGGAGATAAAATTAATATGATGAAATAATAATAATAAGAGACTGGAATGGAGGGACTAGATTTTCTTCACTGATACTTGGCTTACATCCTCCCTATGTTTGCTTCTGTATGGCTTACATTGACAATAAAATGTAATTAGAAGTAATTTTTGTCTTGCCAGGAGAATGGAGAATGAGACATTGACAAGGGGTGTACAGTAAACGTGAAGAAGGTGGATGGGCGGAGGTAAAGAAGAAGACCGAGGATAAGGTGGAAGGATGTGTTGGAGAGTATCTGAGTGAAGGGGATGTGACCGGGGTAGAGGGCAGCCCGATCTTGGTGGACAGAGTAACACAGAAACGATTTGTTTATAACCGCTCCATCCGGAAAGAAGGCTTTTTGTTATAGACAGACACATGTTATGCAACTGAACGTATTTTATCAAATGATGCCTTTTTCATTCTGCCCGCTATTGCTACCTGCGAATGATTTTTTTTTTTTTTTTTTTTTTTTCCCGAGATATCCCTTCAATTGAAGGAGTTAGTAACAGTCTTGATTAACCCCTTGGCAACGAGATGGCATTCTTTATGTTAAATAAAAGTGTCCAGGGGTAGGAAGAATAAAAGAAGTTAGGCTTCCTTGGGTTGAAGAGTGTGCAGTTCGGCGGTGAAACATTTAACGTTCTACAATCGAAAACAGGGATTTGGAAAACTTGTGCTTCATGATCTTACTACAGATTGTGGTCAAGTAGGCTTGGCTTGAAAGCTGATAGCAATGAGAGCTGCGTTCAAAGAGCCGTATAGATACATCATGCCTTCATTCATTGGACGTTGTGGTGGCCAGAGTCCTATTAAGAGTTGTGGGGGTCCTGGGCCAGAGCATCTTTTGGAGGCCCCCTAATTAGCCGTGCACACAAGGTGTGAGGCAAAAAGCGAGGATATTTGGAAACCCTGTTTGAGTCCACTGTTCTGTTCCGTTCAGAAGTGAGTATGACGTTTCATAGATGAAACTGGAGTCTTTTAGAAAGTTTCAATAAGAATTTTCAGTAAACTGTACACTTTTCCTTCGCAGGCATCCAGCACATTTTTAAGCTGCACTTTGCATATACAGTACATGCAGGGCGTTTTTCTTTCTATTTTACGGTTATGAAAATTGTAAGATCATTGTTCACTGCCTTATGGGGGTTCCTCTTGTTTGGAACACCAGGGCTATAGCTCCAGTAGTCCACCTTTAATCCGGTCCTGGTGGTGGCGGAACTCCCCCACCTCAAAACTTAAACCCTCCGTGTCAGTCTGTCTTAATTACCATTGTGTAGCTGACAGGCCACTAAAGTGCTGTATAAATATCGTTTGTCGGTAGCAAGAATAGATTTCTTACATCCTGAAATGGTTACTGGAGACTGTTTTACTTTTAATGGACAAGAGATGTCCTTAACTGAATAAAATCTTCTGGCGGTAGGGGAAAAAAAAAAAAAAACGTGTCTTACGTCATTGCTACATACTGGCTGCCCTTTGTAACCAGTTTTGGAAATTCACCAGCTTAATCATTCTGCTGTCGAAAGCAACGATACTTCCAGGATGAGCTGGATGAAATGTGTCGAAATTTATGGCCAGAAACTCATCCCTCGTTAGTTCCATGTTACTGACGGGAAGAACGCACTTCGAGATGGTGGCTGGTCTTGTGGAAGTAGCTGATTCTCATTCTTTTGCCTTTTGTTCATTCTTGCTGAATCATCTACATCTGCTCAGCTGATTTCTTTTGCTTCATCATTAAGTAAGCTGTGAACTAGAATTAAAATGCCTATATGACTGTCTCATTCTTGACCTCTTTCTCTACCGATGGAAATTTGCTACTTACTGTTCGCAAGAGTACTCTAAAAATATTTATAGGGATAATCATTTCCTCTTTCCTGTATACTTCTTGCCTCACCAACACAACAAATCTGTGTTTTTATTATGGTACGACCCATTTTCTTCCTCTTGTCTGACAGCAAAATCTTTATTAAGGTTGTGTTTGTCTCAACTGGAAAGTCGCAAGTATTTAATGTAAATATAATGATGAAGAAATACCAGATTTCAGTCATGGTATCGTACTAGCTCTTAGTACGATGCAGATGAAGATTTACGTCTCATTGATTTTGATTATGATCATTTGCTGACACTTAAAGGTCGCGATAAGTGGAGGTGAAACTAGCTGCTTTAATTATCACATAAATGAATATCATTGCGTAAAAAGAACTGCTGAGTATCTGTGCTCTCATCCTCTGCCTGCAGCAAGATTTTTTCGTGAAATGACCTGGGGTCGCCACTCCTTCCCTTGCCGATTACACTCTTTCTGTTATTACTCGCAGATTGTCTGTTGTCCGATAAGATTTCGAAAGTCAGTCTGAGCCTAGTAATAGACTTCACTGAGCATGAAGAAGCCACAGGTAATAATCAGAGTTAATATAACTGAAAAGAATCAAAGGCTGGCGTTACAGTGCATTTAGCAACATACTCACTAGACTGAGCACAGATGAATATTCTGTTAGCGGATATGCTTCACGATGTTACGTGTGGTGTGTGGCTTCGTCTTAGTTACTTATATACATTAGGAAAGCCCCGCCTCCTTCCTAACGTCACACTTAATGCCATGTCTTACTGGTTTACTCCTCTATTGATCTTTAGCCAGACACCAGACGCGTGATTTCCTTCTGAAATAAAACACAAAGAAAATACACTAACATTTAGTTAAATGTTCTCCTCTCCTGTCATCCTACTTCGCCCCTTCTCTTGTAGTTTTGTTCTGTCCTGTCAGTTCTATTTATTCTTTTTCATTGTTATATTCCGTTCCCGTTCTTTTGTCTATATTTCCTCTCGATTTCATTTTCACTTTCAATTTTTTCCTCTCCTTCATTTTGCTGTTGACTTCCGGCCTGTCCGACCTAGCAGACCCGACGATCACACGTAAGCAATTGCCTCTTTGAAGGCATCCTACAGGTACAGGACAATACACATATCGTGTAGGGAACCTGTGCCCCCTTGTGGTAGACTGCGCCACGTCAGGGTCGGACCAGGTTTCACTCCCACGACAAGATGCTGGGAAATATGAGGAAGTCTGGCTCCCGGGTGAACACCGCAGCTGCTTAGCTCCATCCAGGGTGCACAACACTACCATGTGTTGGCTCTTTGTCAACGTTACTAAACACAGCATTCACGATTTTTTTAATGTCTTACAACAACGAACCCTCTCTTATTATTAGAAAGTTAAAAAATGCTTCCTCTTTTTCGTTTTTTTTTTTTTTTTATGCGAGGAAGAAGGAACCAAAGGCCATGAGCCTGCAGTAACAGTTCCCTCCAAGAGAAAAACAAAATACAATAGAGAGCCAAATTCAAGATCCGATCATTTTGAGATGCCTGGACACACTGCGTTTGAAAGACTGGAGATCATAGGCAGCAGGAAATACGGACAGAGGGAGACAGTTCCAGAGCTGACCTGTTGCATAAATGAAAGACTGGGATTAACGGTTAACTCTTGCATTAGAGAGTTGGACAGAAAAGCGATGAGAGTTTGCTGCCAGACGGGTGCTACGCGCCTGTCGTAGAGATGGAGGAATGCAAGCAGACAGTTCAGAGGAGCAGTGACCATTAAAGTAGCGATAGAAAAGAGATAAAGATGCAACAGTGCGGCGAAGAGACAGAGGTTGAAGGGAGTCAGTAAGAGGAGGAGAGTTAATGAGACGAAAAGCCTTTGACTCCACCCTATTGAGAAGGGCTGTATGTGGGGAGCCTCCCCACACATGAGAGTTGTACTCCACACAGGGGCGGATAAAACCCCTGTATAGAGTCAACAATTGTGCAGGGGTAAAGAAAGAGCGGAGTCGGCTTAGCACACCCAATCTCTTGGAAGCAGATTTTACAAGAGATGTAATATGATCTTTCCAAGATAAGTCCCAAGTAAATGAAACCCCAAGCATGTTCAAGGATGATGCAGGATTAAGCTGAATATTATTAAACATTAGTGGGTATACCTGTTGAAGATTTTGTCGGGTTGATAGGTGTAAGAACTGAGTCTTAGATGCATTAAAGACAGCCATATTATTTTTACCCCAGTCAGAGATACGAGCCAAGTCAGACATTAGGTGTGCCATAGCCTCATCCCTTGTTTGTTGAAGTAACTGTTGAGATGGGCGTTGCGGGAACCGAATGGAAAGGTGAAGGGTGGAGTCATCAGCGTATGAGTGGATAGGGTTAGATGTACAGCTTAGAAGATCATTGATGAATAAAAGGAAGAGTTAGTGATAGGACAGAGCCCTGAGGAACACCACTGTTAATAGATCTAGGAGAAGAACGATGGCCGTCTACAACAGCGGCTATAGAACGACCAGAAAGGAAGCTAGCGATGAAGGCACAGATAGAAGGATAGAAACCGTAGGAGGGCAGTTTGGAAATTAAAGATTTATGCCAGACTCGATCAAAAGCCTTTGAGATGTCAAGTGCAATGGCAAAGCTTTCGCCAAAGTCCCGAAAGGAGGAAGACCAGGAGTCTGAAAGGTAGGTGAGAAGATCGCCAGTGGAGCGTCCCTGACGGAACCCATACTGACGATCGGAAAGAAGGTTGTGATAGGAAAGATGCCTTAAAATTTTTCTATTAAGAATTGACTCGAAAACTTTTGAAATACAGGACGTTAAAGCAATTGGACGATAGTTGGAGGGTTGGGAGTGGTCACCCTTCTTTGGGACTGGCTGAATGAGAGCAAACTTCCAGCAAGAAGGAAAGGTACAAGTTGACAGACAAAGGCGAAAGAGTTTGGCTAGGCAGGGTGTAAGCACAGAAGCACAGTTCTTGAGAACAACAGGAGGGACCCCATCAGGCCCATATGCCTTGTTGATGTTCCCTTGTATGTTACTACGGAAAATACACCATTAGTTCAGGAGTACTAGTAATTTACAGTTGAACATCAGTGTGTAATTTAGAAAAAAAAAAAAAAAAAAAGAGGTGCTATAACATTTCCAAAACCTGCCAGCAAATTTCGTAATGGGAACATAAATGGACAACAGAAACGCTTAAAATATTGGTAGTGAGCAGTAGACAGTTTAAGGTAAAACAGAGAGCACGGGATGAGTGATTATTTTAGACAGACAGTTTAGTAACGTATGCAATGGATGGGTCTCAGCCTGGGATATGTGCTGTCACACTGGCTGTTCCTTGAAATAATAGATGGTGGAAGGAAAGTTACAGACGCTGGTTTGTTCATTGTGAAAAGCATACCTGGGTTTAAGTTTAATGGGAAGTTAGGGAAGGAATAATGGTGGTTATCTGAGAGAGATAATGATACTATTATCCGTTTAAAGTTTCCTTATGAAAATGATCAACCTTACTGTTCTTAACGTGAAGAAGAAATATCTAAAAAGCGGGTCTCCTGCAGTTGTCCTTCCAAAGTTACACAACAAAGAGCCAAATTCAAGATTCATTTATTTTAGGATGTTTGGACATACTGCAATTAAAATTATAGATGTCATAGGCAAAGAGAAAGATGCAATGCGGAAAACAGTTCTGTATTTAAACAAATGTGTTAAAGAGGGTCTCTTAATACCAGTTAACGTTTCTGAAAATTCACATTACGGGTAAAGATCAGTAACAAATCGTATTGGGGGGGGGGGAGGGGGGACGCAGGCACAACGGTCAGAAAATCGGTAACCAGTCCACCAGCAACAAAAGAGAGCTGAAACTGCGGCGATGAGGGAGGGACACAGGGAAGCAAGATAAGGAGAGTTGATGAGATACAAAGCTTTCTAACGTGCGTGGAGGACCTTCTTATACATTGAGAGCTATATTCCAATGCTGGGAACGCTGCTAATAAAAAGTAGCAGCCCTCCCATTCCCGTTACTAGCTCGAAAAATTAATGGCGTTACTGGTTTCGCTACTTGATACGAAATGTAGCGCCGCTCCCGCTACTTGGGATAAGAAAAAGGTAGACGAAGGAATGGCTAACAAAAACCTGTGATATAGCAATACACTATATACTGTTTTGATAATATTTGTCAGTCTGAGTGGTTACGTTGTGTACCAGTAATGTCAGTATATACTAATACTGAAAAAAAAAAAAATCATATGCATGTCGGTGTCACTTTAATGAAGCTTAGAGCCGAAGGTGCGGGAATAAGCTATATACTGTATAATGTAACAAATGTTCTTTTACACTGTTACCTAGTATACCTACTGAAAGTAACATACATCAATAAAAGGCAAAAAAAAATGTGGCCTACCTTTGATACATATTATATAGATTTATTATTTTTTCAATTATACCTATTTAAGATATGAACGAAAACGAAAGTAAAAATGAACTGGGGCTTTGTTTTAAAGGATTTTTATACAATAGCAATTTTTTTTTCATTACTTTAAACTGAAAGTAACATACTGTTACGAAATAATAAAGTAATGAGTAAGAATTAGTCTGAAAGAGAGAGTGGGGGAGAGAAAGGGAGTTAGAGACAGGGATAGTTAGAGGTGTGTGTGTGTGTGTGTGTGTTGCCTACATCTAGCTAACATCCTTATTAATCTTTATTTAATTTAAATGATCGATAATTAACTAGCACATTCCTGTCTAATTATTACACATTACTAATAATTATTAAACTAATGATGTAATGTACAACAAACATCAATAATTGACAGAATTGACGAAAGTATTATTTTTCGTCATTAATACTGTATATACAACCAAACCGTCGGCATATCTGTATGTACTCACCGACTCCGGACCTGTATTCGTCGCGTGAATACAGCCAAAAAGTAGCGGCGCTCTCAGTTCCGCTACTGGCTAAAAAAAGTAATGGCGTTACCATCATCGCTACTAATAGCGCCGCTTTTCCCATCTTTGCTCTATTCCACAGAGTCAGCAATGAAGCTGGGAAAAAGAATCTACAGAGTCAGTTTACCACACCCAGGAAGATACATTATAAAGCTGATTTCACAAGAGAAGTAATGGGTTCTAACCGATAAAAAAAATAATAAGTAATAATTACAAGAATAAACCTGCTGAAAGTAAGAGGAAAGCCGTGTAAAAAATGAAGCGAGTAGAACCTGGGTAAAAATTAACGTTTGAGACATTAATACTAGTAGGCAATATTTTGGCTCTATAAGAAATAACTTAAAGATCAGAACTTCGGTGTGCCAGATTCATATTACATGATGTGAATGCTGTGGTGACACTGCGAGAAGTGACAGCAAAATGAGTGTTGTGAGATAATTGGGCAAGAAGTCAGTCTCAGCAAATTAATGATGAATACTGTTGCCGTACAGTATGGTACTAAAAAAAAAAAAAAAAAAAAAAAAGAAAAAAAGCAATGAGCACATTTAAAATCTAAGATTGTTGTTGGAGGTGGCTGGACTGAAGAGGCACCGTCGCCAGCATAGGTAGTATATTCAGTAGTGGGCGACCCAAGCTGAAAACGAGTTCAGTAATATAAAGTCAAAAGCAAACCCAACTGTTTACACCAAAAGATAGTGTATGAGGAGTCACGTCCACTGAAATTATCAGTCATACCGTATCCCTTTCCACCCAGTGACTCATTTTTATTTTTTCTTGATACTACCAGACGAATTTATTTGGATCCTGGAAAGATTTTTCGGAATGGAGAAGGTCGAAAGAAGTTCTTCAGTTGCCCCTTCACTACCTAGGGGCCGGTGTTCTCGTCGGGTAATAGGCTCCTTAGCACCCACTCCTTTGCGATTTATTTTTGGATATGGGTGATTAATGTAGTTTTGTACGTTACTTACGCAAAGTATGGCTATATTAGCTGGATTAACGTAATGAAATAGAACAGTGAGGTGTAACAAGCAAACTAAATCGCTTTGGAAAAGGTGTTAGAGAGCTTTCTTAACCGACGAGTCTGTGGAAAAGGGTCTGTCCTGCCTTATACAAAAACACACACACCACAAAGCCAGTCAGGAGACAGGGCGTGTGTGCTGGGCAATCCCCAGGTCCTGTCCTCCCCTCTTACTATTTTTTAATCAGCCCATACCCCACTGACCAGGCTCATGTATGGCTCGGTCTGCACTATAGGTGCAGGGAATCTGTAAATGAACGAACGAACTTATACAAAGTTGTCTGTAGGTAGCAGGAATAAATCATAAAGCACATCATCGCACTGAAGGGCTTATCAATAGTTAGCACAGATTTTCTTGGGTTTAATTGTTCTTTTTTGTTAAAGCTTGATCTGGATTTACAAAAGTTTTATTCACAACGTACGCTATTCTCAAAACATAATTTACACACACACACACACACACACACACACACATATATATATATATATATATATATATATATATATATATATATATATATATATATATATATATATGTGTGTGTGTGTGTGTATAATTGTATAGTTGTATATATTTATATATCCCTTTGTAAGCCAATGGGGTCCCTGTGGACCCCAGGATGTTTTTAAAATGTTGCCATTAAGCCATTTTTCTTTTCACAACCTGGTCTCCCATGACTTTTATTGTCGATGGTTATTTTATATGCACATATAATTTGGGCAATAAATCTCGCATCATTTAGGAGTGACATTGCAATAAATATAGTGGGGTCCACCTAGACCCCACCTGGCCTTTCGTGCGACTAAGTTTTTAAGTATATTTTTTCAGATATTTCAGAGTATAAACATTAAGGACAATGTCAATACCAGTATCGTAGTTTTATTCCTCAATGGCGGTGGCAGAAGGTGATCAAGAAGAAGAAAATGATCCAGACTGTGATTTATCTGTATCCGACACTGATGATGAACGTTATAAGGACATTTTTTCTGTTGTTTTCTCTTTATAGAAGCCACTTTTCTTTGTATTTATGAGATATGTACTGATCATTTAGTTGTTTTCTCCTGATAAAATTGTTTTCTTTTTATTTGTGTAATACTGAAAACAAAAAATCTTTGTATCAGATTTGAACGTTTTTAAGATAGTTTTATTTTATGTGCATGCTAATTGACATTATACATGAACTTGTTATGCTGAGAACCTGTTCCAAGAATGCTGACTATCAGACATTCAGATAAGTGTAGGATCAGTACTTCCATACTCAAACATTAATAAAATTCTGATGAAACGAAATAATTTTGTTTAAAAAAAAAAATAATAAAAAAATAAAAGGAACACTTGATGGGTTGGCTAAATGTACCGTGTCCTGGGCAACATATGCTCAAAGCCTAGTAGATATAACTTTATGCATATGGCAGAAATCCACCACTATGTTTAGGGGTCCGCCAGGACCCCATCGATATTTCATGTACCTTGGTAACCCCTGGCCCATGAAGGGATATATACTTTGGAGAAACACATTTTACACATGTGTACATATGTAGAAAGTTTTTAACACTCCAGCCGGGAATATATATATATATATATATATATATATATATATATATATATATATATATATATATATATATATATATATATATATACACCCGTGTGTGTGTGAGTGTGTGTGTGTGAGTGTGTGTGTGTGTGTGGGTCCCCCCACGGGAACCATCTTGTCGTGGTGGAGGGCTTACATGTCCAGAGGAGGGTGATCTCTCCCAGATTCATCAGGAGGACAGGGCTACCCATGCTGGAGGGGCTATCAGTATCAAGTCAGACTACGTGTTCCCAGGTCCATTGCCTTGTGGGTTGCCCTTGATTGGGTCAAGGCTAAGGGAGTTAAACCCTACTGAAAAGTCTATGAATGGAATCCAACAGACGGCGGGGCTCAACTGTCAGAACTCCTAGCAGACTCCTGCAACCCTACTCAGTAGATGGCCGTCATGAATCTTCATGCCTCTATCATAGGCTGGGAAGAGCCATGCATGTCATATGGTGGCAATGACTGCACAGCCTCACCATCACACCAAATCCATTAATTGCGCAGGCCGACTGCTATACTCATCTTCCACCAAAACAAAAGACCCATGGCTTCAGGACAGGGTGACAGTGACAGGTCATGGATGTGGCTGGAAGTTCCCAGCCTGAGTCCTGCACATAGGCAGCATTGGCCCAGTGGTCGCTGGGATGATGGAATAGGAGTTGGCCATGTCTTTGGCAGCATCCAGTGCAACTAAGAAGCCGGAAATGGATGCAGACTGCTTACCCCTGATGGTGAGGGGTTTAGTCAGAGTAACCTACTCTTTTTTTTTTTTTAAATTGTGTTTGACTCTGGGCATAGGCTTCACAGCCTGCTATCAAGGCCCAACAGTCCTCGTACATACCATACACCTCTTCATGTCACCACTTCGGCGCTAACAGCTACCATCCATATTGAATAATTGCTAGGGCTGTCTCATACAGGACTGGTGTATTGGTATTAGCGGGGGTATTTTTACGACATGTCGGCGGATATTCTGGTAGATCAGTAAAGCTTGATTTAATGAAATTCAAATCCTTAAACTGTTCCCTGCCCCAGCGGGGATTTGAACCTGGGTCTGTTAGAACAGCAGGCCACCTCTCTACCGATTGAACCACGCACCGTCTGGACAAATAACCACATCTGCCAAGGCATCCCACAATGCAGTCAAAAAATCAAAACAATCCCTCTGACTCTTGCTACCATACCTAGGATATACAAACCTTGCTTGATACTGACCACGACACAAGACCACACCGTAGAATGCCCTTATTGCCCATGAGCTGAAAAGATATCAAATTTACACTGCTGCCTTGTCTGAGATTTGCCTCTCAGGAGAGGGTAACCTTACAGAAGCAGGGGAAGGGTATACCTATTTCTGAAGGGGATACCCAGACAATGAGAGAAGAAATCATGGTATTGGCTTCGTAATCCGAAGCAACCATATACAGAATATCCAAGAAACACCTGAGGGTATATCAGAGAGGCTTATGTCCTGGCCCATCCCACCCTTTAAAAGCCAATATGCAACACTCATCAGTGCCTGTGCCCAAGTGCTTGATTCTTAGGACACCATCAAAGATTCCTTTTATGACTCTGGATGCTACCATTCGTTCAACACCACCTAATGACAAAACTGATCTTGCTTGAAGAGATTAATGTCAGAGTAGGAAAAGATAATAACCTCTAGCAAGCCTTTTTGGCTGCCATGGTATTGGTAATATGAACAGCAATTGCCTTAGACTGCTTTCCTTATGCTCAGAACAGTCTATCGTTGACCAACACATCTTTCAACTCAAAAATAAACACAAGGCCACATGCATGCACCCACGATCTAGACAATGGCACCTAATTGACTATGTCATTGTAAGGCAGCGATATTGAAGAGTTCTTACAACTCGAGTTATGAGAGGTGCTGAATACTCCACGGAAAATAACCTTACAGTAAAAAAACTGCTGTTAGTCATACACCCACAAATGTGCCATAGACCATCCATCACGAGGCTACACTGTAGTGATTTAAAGGATGTGGCAACATGTAACACCTTCTGCAGCACTATTACAGAGAAGTTCTGTCAATGTCCACTACTTGATCCAAATAACAATGCAACAAACCTAGACGAAGAGTGGCTAAATATTAATACATTGCTCTAAAGCACTGCAGAAGAAACACTAGGCTTCTGCATTCGCTGCTATAAAGACTGGTTTGATTAAAACGCTGAGGGCATATATGACCTTCTTACACTGAAGAATAGAGCACATAACATCTGGTTGCCTCATCCTAGCTCCTTATCCCTAAAAACTGAATTCCGGAATCTCAAAAGTGAAACCTGGAGAAAACTGCGTGACATGTAAAACAAATGGTGGACTGAGCAAGCAAAAGAGCTGCAAAGAGTGGCTGATATTAAAGACCATCATGGGTTCTACAAGTCCATTAGAACCATCCATGGGCCAACCAAACACAACAACTGAAGAAGAGATCCTGAGAGTCATCCTAGAATGATGGGTACAGCACTTCAAATCCATACTGAATCGACGAAGCCTGCTGGAGTATACTATCCTTGATAACATCCCAGATACCCCTTAAGCAGCAGATCTTGATTTCCCACCTACACGTGCAGAAACTGTTCAGGCCATCCGATCTCTAAAAAATAACCAAATCCCTGGCCCTGATGGCATACCATCTGAACTAATCAAAGAGGGTGGCCAGTTACTTTACCAGCACCTCCATAACCCGATACTGACTATTTGGAAAAAATCTGAATGGCTTACCTCTGATATTGTAATCATCTACAAGGAGAAAGGAGACACTCAAACTGTGACAACAGCAGAGGCATCTCCCCCTTGTGAATACTAGTAAAGTACTAGCCAAGCTAATGTTATTCAGACTGACAAAACATTTGACAGAGTAAACATACCCTGAAATCAAATGTAGATTATGGAAGGAAAGAAGCACCTTTGATATGATCTTTAATGCCCGTCAGATACAAGAGAAATGCCACGAGCAGAACCGAGACTAGTTTTTTTTTTTTCCATTCATCCATCTTGCAAAAGCATTTGACACCGTCAACATAATAATTTCATGGAATGCTCTTTCAAAATCTGGAGTTCCAAACAATTTTCTTACCATTTTGAAGAGTCTGCATGACAATAAGAATGCTCTTGTGTCCATAGGTGGGAGCAAATCCATACCCTTTGTCACGGGGGGATGTGAATTTAAGAATAAAAAATGCTAGATGTTACTTGAAAACAGAGACAAGGAATTAACTTGTGAAAATTTAGCAGTAAGTTTTACTTTATGCCGGCTTACTTCGCCGATTCTCTATGGATGAGAATTTATAAACTTTCTCAGCAGTACACAGCAGAGACTAATTACTCACGCATGCTGTTTGTTAATACTGTTAGCCTCTTGAGAAAGTGACTCCACCCCTGACAATAAATAATGCTAATAATAATAAACAGGTTCTTGCCAATGCTTAACTCCTGGCTGGCACAACGAATTTAAATTTGATACAAAAGAACTGCCCTAAGTACCAGTTAAGGATAATGTAAAGAGTGTGCAAACTAGGAGCGGCAACTAAAATAAGCTTAATGTGAAGGAATAAAACACGATTCTAATTACATTAAGCTCAAAGAAAAGAACTGTAAATTTATTGATTACAATATAATAAATTTACGTTATATGAATCTCAAAAATTAATTCAAAATAACAAGGAGAATACACTCGCTTGTTCATTCAAAAGCTAAACACACTTAGGCCTAGAAAAACAAACAGAAATACTGGTCAGTGGAGGGGAGCCAAGCGAAAAGACTGAGTGCCTGTGCTGAACATCAAATGCTGCAATCCGTTAAGCCCGCTTCGCCAATTCACCGTCTAGGTGAAGATTCAGGAACTCGTTGTACAACAGAGGTGCTGCTCTACGCTGGGCCCAAACGGTCCTACCCTCGCGGTGACTCAAAGTTGACTGACTTCAAACTATGAAAGGAGGCGAGAGACGGCCGTGTTCACCGAAAGTAGGGCATGGCCTAACTTCAATGGTCCGGAAAGAAAGTGAGCGATATAGGCTCACAATAAATCACTCAGTGAAAGCACTAATGTCGTGGATAAGAATGATCACTTGTGAAACAGTGAGAAATGTTCTGAAAACCATCCTGATCGGAGTGAATAGGAGGACGGTTGAACTGAGTGATGCCCAGTGGGAATTCCACTAGAATTCGTGGTTTTCTCACTAAAGTACTATGTCACGAATTTAGAAATAAGCTCGCGCGAATTCGTGACATTACGTCCCATCGAAATCAAATTTTTCTTCAGAAAAATTTTAGATATATATACACATAAATCCTAACTCAGTCACAAAACATTCACACTGTGGTGTGTGTACTATCCTGCTACAGGAGAAAGTAACAGTCACCAATGAGCGAAAAAACCTCGTATTTACGTTCATAGAAGCAAGCTTGAGGAAAAAACTCCGTGACAACGGTGAAAAAGCCTGTACTCAGGTCAAACTGAGCGAAAAGTTTGCTACATTTACATTAACAGCTGTTACATAGCGTGTTGTATGTAATACATGGTGTAGGTGTGACAGCTGTGGTGTAACTATACCTACATGAAAAATTATATAATACAAATCAATAGTAAATAGAGGCGACGAGGCAGAAGAGAAGAGGCAGCAGCATGTGGCAGAGATGATCAGCTGATCTCCACAACAAAATTGCTACACCCGCCAGCTGCACCTGCGAAAGCAATCAAAGTGGGGCATCAAAAGTGTCAGTGCGACAAACAATGTTTATTAAATTACAAATTCTCTGCCTAATAGTCAGTACTTATGTTACAAAAAGTACGCCCTAGCCAAAAATTTTAAGTGACAGCCAAGCTTTGTACATTCGAGGTCGCCATTATTTTCGTATTGGATACATTATTAACCAGGAAACGTTGTCCCAGGACAGAATCTCAAAGGACCCTTATAGTTTACTGGTTAAACCCTACATTATTATTAACCAGGAAACGTGGTCCCAGGACAGAATCTGAAAGGACCCTTATAGTTTACTGGTTAAACCCTAAACCTACATTATTATTAACCAGGAAACGTGGTCCCAGGACAGATTCCCAAAGGACCCTTATAGTTTACTGGTTAAATCCTACATTATTATTAACCAGGAAACGTGGTCCCAGGACAGAATCTCAAAGGACCCTTGTAGTTTACTGGTTAAACCCTACTCTACACTTATGATTAACATTAGCAAGCTGAGAATCCCTAGGCAATCTCGGGGAGGTCACATTCTACCGTGGGTGTGAACACTCATGTGGATAATGTGCATTCTCCGGGAATCCTCAGAGAGGCCCACAGCTCGAGACACCACAAGGTAATTCAAGTACAGCCTCGGACTGTCCTTACGGGGGTCTCAAACTTCCCCCTTAACCTATGGTATACATGTATATACAGGTCCTGGACGTAATGTGTCCTGTGGGGCCAACGGGCGAGACGTCAGGTCTGCGCGCATATCACCACTGCTCTGTCTCTCAGCTGACTCTGAGATTATGGTTGTGGATTCAAACGGCACAGGAAGGACATGTCCCTGGTTAGTGGTACGTTGACACACATTGCACGAATGCACAAAGCTATCTATTTCTTGTCCCATTCCAGGCCAGAAAAAGTCAGCACGGATACGGCCCTGGGTTTTCCTTTTGTCCATGTGACCTCCTGAGGCTGAACAATGACCCCATTCTAACACTGCTTGGCGATACTTAGCAGGAACGACAAGCTGCAGTCGACCCTCACCCTGGGATGTTTGTGACTCACGGTAGGGCCGTCCTTGTTTATGAAGGAACCTGGCTTGACCTCCCCGTGAATACTTAATCACTCTACCCTTTGTTTCTTCCGTACGGCAGCAAGTGTTGGGTCAGAGTGTTGTTCTTGGACAACATCTTGGCTATAAATCAGATCTTGCAGCGATGCAATGGTCACCGGGGTGACACAGTTTGGAGCCTCGGTCACGGCTTGAGTTACTGCAGCCAAAGTCTGAGTAGCGCCATCTATGGTGCAATTATACTTGGCACCTGCTATGTTGCCTATGATAAGGTCAAACAAAGGTTCTGGCATGACAACTGCAACTGTCGTACCAGTGTAAAATGGAGAAGCAACCTTGATACGTGCCTCAGGGAACAATCTCACTGATCCATCAATAAGTCGAGCTTGGATCTGTCGACCTGTGTACTCCTCAGGCCGAAACAGATTCTGCCTGACAGAGCAACCTGAGGAACCATTGTCTCTCAGGACTTTCACAGGAATGCCTCCCACAGACCCTGGCTGAACAAGGAAGGCACTGTTACCTGTGGGAGGGCCTGTGGAGGAAGCAGCCAGACACTGATGAGGCTGCTGAATGAATGATGCAGCAAACATGGTGCCCTGAGAATTTGATACCTGAGGGGTTGTACTCACTGTCTGAGGAGATGGAGCATTGACCACCTGAGATGGAGAGTTCACTGTCGCTGAGGGAATAGTGAACTGTGGAGAAGTACCTGTACTGGTGGGGCTGGCACCACTGTGCACTTGTTGTGGAATGAAAGCTGCATTTGCATCCTGCCTCCGGTACACTAAAGTCGATTGTCCTGACTGAGGGTTACGTGGTTTGTCCTTGCCCTGCTGCTGCTTGAAATACTGGTACTGCTGCTGGTTAGGGTTCTGCTTGTCGAACCGCTTCCACTCAGGTTTCTGGGTGTTTTGTCCCTGGTCCTTCTGCGGTTTGTTTGGACCTTGGCCATTATTCTGAGAATGGCCTTGATGCTGGGGTTCAGTCTGAGACAGTTTCCCAGATTTGTCAGCTTTCCTGTTCCAGGCGTGTTGCTTACGTGTTTGATACCCGTATGCAGTGAAGAATGCATCAGCCTTCTCCACCATTTGGGTGGCATCCCTTACCTGGCAGATCTTAAGCTGAGCCATAAGCTCAGCTGGCCACGACTCTTCTAGCTGCATGCACAGCATAAGGTCAATTATCCCCTCTCGTGTGGGAGGAGTTTCATCTTTCTCCATCCACTTGTCTAAGTAGGCTGTAAGCCAATCAAGAAATTGAACAGCAGTCACCTTTTCTTGTAGATGCGCCCTCATAAACTGACTATTGGCGTCGTCAACTGCGAGACCGTATGCTTTGACGAGTGTGGCCTTCATCATCTCATACGTGAGATTGTCTCCACGAATTCTGTGGAGAATATCGAGGGCAGGGCCCTCAAACAAGCTAAGAAACTGGAGCTGATTAGCTGCCTCGTCCAGCTGGTACAGCTATGCCATGTCTTCAAAACGAGCTATGAATGGCTTGATTCGCTCACCTTCCTTATATGGAGGAAGCTTGATGTGTGGGGTCGCCAGAACATGTGTAGGGATAGCACTCGTGGAGCTTGGGTTAGCTGCACCATACGTGTCTGAAGCCAAGGAGTCTTGCTTGAGCCTCAGCATCTCAAGTTCATGTTTCTCACGTGCCTCACGCTTGGCACATTCGTGTTCTCATTCTCTCTCTCATTGCTCTCGCTCATAATCACGTTCTCTTTTGCGTTGTTCGTATTGTTTTTGCTCGTGTTCGCGTTGTTCTCGCTTGTGTTCACGTTCTCTCTCGCGTTCCTCACGCTGAATTCGACACTCTTCACGAGCATCATTCTCACTTTGCTGCTCGTAACTAAACCGAGAAAGCTCATATTCTTTGATCTGTTGGGGATCGGTAAGCCCCATATCTTTGGCTTCCTGTATGTATATGTTAGTAGTCATGATGCTAACTCAATTAAGGCTGAGTATTCTAAAGACTGAGTACTGACTGCTATTTTGCAGAGAAATGCTAATAATCAAAAGTAAAGAATATAGGCACAGGTTGGTGGTGACCAGTTTTATCTAGTTAAACTGGTAAAGATAATAAGAAAAAAAAAATGCAACTGACTGGGAAACTATTATGTAAAATTAATAGCAATGAATCAATAATCACCTGTAAGATAGTGCCTATAGATTTTAATAATAAATACCTAGGTGTGAGTGAGTGAGTATTATCTCATTGATAACTTTAGAGCTAGGAGTTAATATCCTGGAATGAGGTCGCCAGATGTCACGGAAGGATGTGGATCTATGGATTAAAAATTACTTGAAAATATTCCTTAAAAATAGAGACAAGGAATTAACTTGTGAAAATCTAGCAGTAAGGTTTACTTTATCCCGGCTTACTTAGCTGATTCTCTAAAGACGGGAATTTATAAACTTTCTCAACAGTACACAGCAGAGACTAATTACTCACGAGTGCTGTTTGTAGTACTGTTAGCCTCTCGAGAAAGTGACTCCATCCCTGACAATCAATAACTAATGCTAATAATAATAAACAGGTTCTTGCCTGTGCTTAACTCCTGGCTGATACAACGGATTTAATTTTGATAAATGAGAACTGGCCTAAGTACCAGTTATGAACAATGTAAGGAGTTTGTGCAAACTAGGAGCGGCAACTAAAATAAGCTTAATGTGGAGAAATAAAAGACAAGTCTAACTACATTAAGCTCAGAGAAAAGAGCTGTAAATATATTGATTACAATAAAATAAATTTACGTTACATGAATCTCAAAATGAATTCAAAAAGGGAATTTCATGGTCACTAGGGGACTCATGAATTCAAATAACAAGAGAATACACTCACTCGCTCATTCAAAAGCTAATTAGACTTAAGTCTAGAAAAATGAACAGAAATGCTGGTCAGTGGAGGGGAGCTGAAACGAAAGTCTGGACGCCTGTGATGAACACCAACGCTGTTATTCGCTCCAAGCCCGCTTTGCCAATTCACGGTCTAGGTGGAGATTCGGGAATTAGCTGTATAGCGGAGACACTGCTCTTCGCTGGGCACAAAACGATCCTATCCTCGCGACGATCCCAAGTTGACTGACTTCAAACTCGAAAGGGAGGTACGAACTGGCCGTGTTCGCAGGAAATAGGTGTGGCCTAACTTCAACGGTCAACGGAAAAAGGGCAAACGATATAGAAATGCAATAAATCCCTCAGTGAAAGCACTAATGTCGTGGATATGAATGGTCACTTGTGAAACAGTGACAAATGTTCTGAAAACCATCCCGATCGAAGTGAATACGAGGACGGTTGAACTGAGTGATGCCCAGTGGGAATTCCACTAGAGTTCATGGTTTTCTCACTAAAGTACAATTCATGACACCAACTTTAACATATGGATGTGAGACTATGGTGTAGCATGAAAATGAAAAGTCAAGAGTGAGAAAAGTGGAGATGGGACTGCTGAGGAATATATGTGGAATACAGAGTGTGGATAGGATAAGAAATAATAGTGTTTAGTGAAAGATGTGAAATGAAGAAGTCTGTGGACATCAGGATCGAACAGAGTGTACTGTGTTGGTATGGTCATGTGGAGAGAATGGATAACAAGAGAGTGGTGAAAAGGGTATATATGAAGGAATTTGAAGGAGGGAGGAGGCGAGGTAGGTCAAGAAGGTGGAGAGATGTGGTGGATGGTGTGTGAGGAAGAGAGGTTTGGAAGTCTGTGAGGCTAGGGAACTGACAAGAGATCGAGCTGGCTAAATGAATATTGTAAGAAGTGCGTGACCAGGAATATGGCACCCTTTTTAACGTGGCAGGGTCGGGATTGTCTCTATCGAATACGTTTATGTGAAGCTACAAAACGTGGTGAATGTTTTTGGCATATCCGATAGAGCCAGGACTCCAGGGGCTTGAATGATGAATGAATGGAAGTGTGGCCCATTAGACTGGACAAATTTATGCTGTCTGGACCTTGCTACTCCTCACCCTGCCCTAGGGTGGGAAAGGAGGTCCGGATGATGATGATATATATATATATATATATATATATATATATATATATATATAGATGTGTGTGTGTGTGTGTGTGTGTGTGTGCATGTGTGTGTGTGTGTGTGTGTGTGTGTGTGTGTGTGTGTGTGTGTGTGTGTGTGTGTGTGTGTGTGTGTGTGTGTGTGTGTGTGTGTGTGTGTGTGTGTGTGTGTGTGTGTGTGTGTGTGTGTGTGTGTGTGTGTGTGTGTGTGTGTGTGTGTGTGTGTGTGTGTGTGGTAGGTGGGGGCACTCACCCTCCACTCACTTGATGTAGTGCTGCTCTCACGTGTCTGCCCTTTCCTCTCCTTCATCCTTCTTTCCTTCCATCCTCGTCTGTCTTTTTTTCCTTCATGCTTTCCGCGTCTTTCTGCCTACGGGTGAATTTACACTCCCTCTTCTGTCTTTCTTTCCTTCATTCCTTCCTCTTCCTTCTGCCTGTGGGTGACTCTGCACTGAGTGACAAGCCAAAAGGTTTCCTGTACACCAGGAAACCTTTTCCTATGCTGGCAGGTAACCATATAACCAATTATGGCGCCTAGTAGGGTAGTGGGTAATTACAGCGCTCCAATCGGATTGAGCAGTGCACGTTTGTATCCAAGGGGTGGTTGAGGTTTATTGCTCACGTCATGCCACTCAGGGATAAGTAAGGCTGGTCACATCTTAAATGTCACGACCAACTTGCCTAGCCCCGATCTCCTAGGCTTCTCATGGAGCAACATAGGATTGGATGATGATGGATGGTTATACTGTGTGTGTATATACGTGTGTGTATATACAGTGTATATATATATATATATATATATATATATCTACAGTAGGTACCCACAATACGCGAGTTCAGAGTACGCGATCCTCATTGTACGCGAGGACCTATTTTTTTCGAAATTCAGTGTATTTTTTAACTACTCGAACGGACCTCATTGTAAGCGAGACGGGCAGCGAAGAGCGGCCCAAATCCAGGGTTACCCCGAGTAGGTGACATTGCCACAAGAAGCGAAAAACGGTTGCCTACACTCCGCCCACCTTATGAGGTCGATGATGTGCACTCGTCAAGTGATGCGCAAATGTGCCACTTGGAGGGTGGTGAGAGAGGCCCAGCAGAGGAAACATGTGCGCACAGAGGTACACTCGCTGTTCCAGCAACATTCTCGTCTACTCTGAGGATATTGATTTGTGAGCCAGGAGGTCCACCCCGTCCTCAAGAAGGAAGAAGTGCATCACCCATGCCATGAAGATGGAAGTCATTCAGAAGAAAGAGAGTGGGAAGGGAAACACCACTATTGGGAAGGAACTCGGCTTGGCGGAGTCAATGGTGCGAACAATATGGGCCAACAGGGAGGCCATAAGGAAGACTTTTAAGACGTATGGGGCGACGCCACTGGACGAGAGAAGCAGGCTAACCAACTGGGCAATAATTCTCATGGAGGGGTATCTGGCAACATATATCCTGAGGAAGGAGAAGGAAGGGAAGTTCCACTGAACGGGCATTACATCAGGGACCAGGCCAAGATTTTCTACAAAGCTGCATCTGTGAAGCTTGGTGTCAAGAAACCCTTCAAGCCTCTGTGGGATGATTATATCAGTTCCTGAATAGGAAGGAGCTACGTCACATTCATCTCACTCACCGTCGAGCATGCATCTGTGGATGAAATGGCAGCTAGGGACTATCCTGCCGTCCTGAAGTGGATAATCAACGAGGGTGGCTACAGCAGGCACCAAATTTACAGCATAGATGAAACAGCCCTATACTACAAGGCTATGCCGAAGTCTACCTATGTCAGTAAGCAGCAGTGCCAGGCCTGGGGGAGAAAAATGGACAAGAGCAGGATAACGGTCATGTTCGCCGTGAACTTATCAGGCTCACAGAAGATGCAGCCTGTTGTGGTTCATACTGCAGCACATCTCAGATGTTGCAAGAAATTCTGCTGCATGGATGATAGCAGGATGTACTGGTACAGCAAATCCAATGGCTGGAAGATGAGCAGCATCATTTCCGAGTGGCTGTTGCGGCACTTCATCCCTGACACCAAGGCTAAATCCCAGGAACTTGGCATCCCCTTCAAGGTGCTCCTCGTCCTTGACAATGCCCCAGGTCCTCCTACTTGGCTAGCAGACCTCAGTAAGGAGTGCAAGATTGTTTTTTTGCCACCTAGGAAAAATTCTCTCATCCAACCGCTAGGCCAGGAGTTAGTTGCAACGGTAAAGCAGCTATACCACCAACGCCTGTACGATCATCTCTGCAGCAAGACCGACAACTATGAAGAACTGCAGGCCATTCTTGACTTGAACACAGGTGGAAGTGATGTCATGGACGCCGAGAATGGTTTGGACACGCAGTCCGCTTCACCTGCTCCACACACACACAACACCCACACCACCAGCTCCAACTCCAGATAATACTGTTATGGCATTTTGGTGGTCTTTCAGCCTCAAGGGTGCCATCACATTTTTGTTGTCATTTTGGGCAGATATAACTGCTGCAACAATTAACCATGCTTGGTGCCTCCTTGTACCGCACCTGTGTGAAATCGCACCTAGAAGCAGCTTTCAGTCCCTGGCCACTGCCGAGGCAGCCACTCTCACAACTGCACAATCTGTTCCTGAGTTTCAGGCCGTCATGCTGAAGGAGATCAGAGGCTTACATTCAGAAGCAGTGGAGCAGGGACCCCAGGAAGTCGTGCAGGGAGTCGATGAGGCCAACACAGAGCAGGAGATCACAGCAGAAAAGCCAGCAACACCAGCGATGGAAAGTGAAGATTTGTTCATGATGGATATCAGGCGGGTACTGTGTGCCCCTGATAAATTCAAGGAAGAATTCGAGGACATCAAACGCTCTCAGTTGCGAGTGGAGGAGGTGATGCCTTCACTGGACAGAACCTTCCGCTACTACACAGACAAGCACAACCAGGAAGTAAACAGACAGAAGCAAACCCTCATCACCCGTTACCTTTAGCTTGAAGAAAGTGAGGAATCACTACCTTCAACATCAGAATAGCCATATCCTGACGAAGATCAAGAGGATGTTGCGATGTCTGAGGTGTCAGAAATAGACTTAGAATAGTGAAAGTGTCGAAAATGCTGGTGACAAGAGTGATGAAGGTGATGTGTCAGGTGGTGTGGTGGGTGAGGCAGGAGAGGGACACTAGGTGCCTCATCCTGCCTTGGATCCCCTTCTTACCTCCATCAAGCCTGTTGTCCTCTTGGATTAAGGTGAGCAGCCATAGTCTTCATGGTATAGTTAAGCCATATCCTTGCTGATTTAGTAAAGGCATAATCTTGTTAGTTTACTTTATCTTAGGTAATATGTCTTAGACAGTTTCCCTGTACAGTACAATACATAGGTCTGAAAGGAGTCTCAAGGGTTGCCCATAAAAGAGGGTGCCGCCCATATGGAATTTTTCCCATAAGTTTATTTATTCTGAGCACGTGAATTCCTAGTACGCGCCGTCCTATGCCGCCCATATACTCGCGTACTGTGGGTACCTACTGTACTGTGTGTGTGTGTGTGTGTGTGTGTATATATATATATATATATATATATATATATATATATATATATGATGTGGACTCAGGAATCACTAGCAGCATAAGCAAATAATATGTCGATGTCAGAAAAATAGGACGTATCACTAACTCAAGACTGTTAACCTTCAGAAAGGCCTCTATATATTGTCCAAATGGTCTGAATGTTTGCAAATGGAATTTGACGTGGACAAGTTTAAAGTGCTTTATGTAGGGAAAACCATCGGAGATGCTAGGTACAACTTAAATAATGAATAAATTAATATAATGGGACGCGGGGTCGGACCTCGGAGTCATGGTTAATAGAGACCTTAAACTAAGGCAATCCAGAAGTTTATTAACTGGAATAATAAAGCGACTTGACCCCTAGATTTTTTTTTTCCGAAAAGTTAGCAACAGAACATACAGTGTATTAATGCAAATTTGTCTAGCATTAGCAAGGTCTCATTTAGACTATGTCTTGCAATTATGGTGTCGTATTACAGAAGGGATATGAATTCGTTAGAAAGGAAAGTATTCAGAGGAGAATGCCAAAAATAATACATGGCGTTCGTAACACTTCATACGAAGACCGACTGAAAAGACTAGATCTACAGTCACTAGAACGGTGTAGAGTCAGGGAAGACTTAGTTGAGATTTTAAGTGGATGAGAGAATATAAATAAGGGAGATATTGGCAAAGTACTAAAACTGAGCATACGGGATAGAACTCAAACCAGTGTTTTCAAACTACATAAATTCCGTTTTTGTAGGGAGATAGAAACTGGTCTGGCAGTAGAGTAGTAGGGAGACACAGTAGATATAGCTATATAGCTGCTGCCTCTTTCACTGAGAGTTTGAAGCATGTAAGTACAAGAGGAGTGAGAGATGGATATTAATTTATCCAGGTTATCAGTTCATTTCATTTCCTTTTCAGATTTCACTTCCATAGTGTCTGTTCTCCTTCCACACTTTCCTCTGAACTTTCCACTTCATTTTTCTATACATCATGTTGTTTCCCACTTTTTTTTTTTTTTTTTTTTTTTTTAAGCCAGTTTCGGCTAGAGGGTTTGGTGGGTGGGAAAGGGCCTTCTTCTTTGCTATTCATATCATATTCTTGTAGTCAGTCACACTCTTGTAGGGTCTGCCTAGCATGGGCCAACGGGGTTACTGCAGTTATCCTCTCTCGTTATGTTCTTATGTTTGCTAGAATCTTAGAGCCTGTCAATTAGTGCAGTTATTAATGAATGTTTTATGTTGGGAGAAATTGCTACTTTGCTGGGCTTTTCTTACACGTGTACAGGTATGTTGTGAGATCCTGGTTTCCAAATCATTTGTTGCGCCACCAGTTTTTATTATCAATTATTATTTTCCAAATCATTTCTAAATGTACGTGAAAGGGTACAGCAGGGAAGGAAGGTTGTTGGCACACTGAAAGCAGTGATGAGAAATAGGGAGGTGAGTATGGAAGTTAAGAAGTCACTGCATGATGGTATTGTGATCCCTACCCTGACGTATGGAAGCGAGGCGTGGACCTTGCAAGAGGGGAACAAGTCAAGAGTGAGAGCAGTGGAAATGAGTTACTTGAGAGGAGCATGTGGAGTGACATGGAGGGACAGGTTGACGAATGAAGAAGTGAAGGAACGTTGTGGGGTAGATGTGGATGTGGTTGAAAAGATTAGGATAAATACACTGAGGTGGTTTGGACATGTGGAGAGGATGGAGAATGAAAGACTGACTAAGAGGGTGTATGTAGGTGAGGTGGAGGGAGGGAGAGGGAGGGGTAGACCGAGGATGAGGTGGAGGGATGGAGTTGAGAGGTATATGAGGGAGGGGGGGGTGAGTTGGGGGGAGGGGAGTCAAATGGTGGGTGACAGAGTGACTTGGAGGCGTTTTGTCTGCGGCCACCCTTTGCGGGATTAGAGCGTCGGGCTATAGATAGATAGATAGATAGATTTCTAAAAAATTGCTCAATATTATGTTCTCTAGTTTTTGCCTGGAATTTCATATGAAATACCTGAGTGCATTTAATGGGCTATTCTTGATGAGGGTTTCCTTGATGGTGTTCTAATTTTTGAAAGATATATGTATTATTTTCCTTTATATTGAACAGATAGAACAAGTGTTCTGTGGTCGATCAGACATTCTGGCTTATTATATATTTCTTTTACAGCAGCGTCTTTTTTGCTATATTCTGATATTGAACTTTGTATACAGGTTCATATTTTACGTTCTTTCCAGCATTCTGATTTATTTTTCCCTCTCATCCAAAAGTTCGGGGTTGGAAACTTCATGTGAGTGCATGTACATTGGTATGAAGACAACTCTATGTACGCTGTTTGATGATTTAAATATTAGTGTGCAAAAGACAGTATAACTCCAAGTTTTCTGTATACTGTAGTCTTCAGAACACCATTATATAGGGCAGCAAAGTACTCTCAAAATACATCGCATAAATGTTTACTAGCATATGAGAAAAAGGAATACCCAGTCATAAAAAGTTTCCGTATGCAACGTTTGATCTCAAATCCAAAAGATGAAATTATCTGCACATGACCTTAACAGTGTTTCCATAGGGAATGTTTCAACCTAGAACGTTTGGCAGGAAAGGTAATACATTCTCAACACGAATACTGGTGAATACTGATTTCAAAATTATCAAATTTGTAAGGGTACACAACAGCAAGTCATTTGAGCTTCCTAACAAGATCCCCATTTTTTTAGAGAAGAAAAAGAAATGGTGCCCATAGACTGGGACAACAGTGTCAGAAGGCACTCACAGAGCTTATACTGTACAGCATGTCGCAAAACCTATAGAATATATGTCTGGCAGGGGGGATCGTTTGGCTTATGGATTTTGATAAGGACAAACATATACGGAGTTTATAGGTTTTACATGGAAAGCTTCTTGATCAGATCCTGTCCACCTTTCAACAATTATTTTTTTTAATGGATTTTGCTGCTATTTTTGAATGGATTCATATTTTTTGTTCACAGTAGGTATTTGTTCCTTGTGGGAGTTCGGAGTTCGGACATGTATTTCTTTATAATCATTTTTGTTCGTATATACTGAAGCATTACTTTTATCAGATGTGCTTATATGCAAAGAATTGTATATCTTCAATTATTGTAACTGGCTTGGAATTAGTTCACAGTAGGTAATTGTTCTTTGTGGGAGTTTGGACATGTATTCTTTACGTATAATCATTTTTGTTCGTATAATGATACACCATAACCAAAGGCACACAGAGTATCATGATCTAATTAAGATGACAAATTGATAACTCACTCAGTAGTTCGTATATCTGTTCCAAAAATGTTTTCTGACAGTTTTTGTATTATTTCTTCACCCTTTCGTTTTACTGCGGTAATTTAACTAAACAGGATTCAGTTACATGCTTTTCATCGAATATTTTGTATTTTGTCTGAATCCATGGATGAAATTACTGTCCATGTTAACAGGCTGCCGTGAAATTCTAAAGTGGCGCAACAGTTAAACGTCGAGAGAGAGAGAGAGAGAGAGAGAGAGAGCAGTGAAGGGGTTGTTGAGGTATGTGTATATGGTGCGGAAAGTGGATACGATAAAGAATAGTGTGATTCATGCAAGATATGGAGTAAGGAAGTCTTTGGACACCAGTGCTGAAGTGAATGTGCCTAGATGGAATGGTCATTAGGAGAGAATGAATGTGAAAAGAGTGGTGAAAAGGATAGCTCTGACCGAGTCTGATGGTGAGAGGATGCATCATAGGCCAAGAATATGGCGATTTTGTATGGTGAATGAGTGGATAAGAAAGCGAGGTAAGGAAGTAATGAGACGAAGGAACCGACAGATGATAAGAGTTGGTTGGAAGGATTTAGTTTGCAGGAGTGTATTGCAAGTGTCAGTGAGTCCTGTTTTTTCTCGATGAAATAATTTTCGTCTGACCGGCTCTACTGTAGCTGGCAGTTGGTATGAAACGCTTAAGTGCGATGCTTATGCATATGGGTTAGAGTCAATATTCCACAGGTTTGAATGGTGAATGACTGAGAATGTGATCCATTTATCTGGAGCGACATTTGGTTAGTGTTTCCTTCTATCAGTTTGTCATGAAAGGGGATTTGCCAGTTAGGTAGCCCAGATCCTTTCTCGACGTTTCCTGATATTTACGGTAGCTAGTTCCGGTACGAGTCAGAGTTGCCAGTTTGCCTGCTGTTTGTGCGCGTAGTTATTTCGTAAGTTATGCATTAATTTCTGTGCTCTTTTTCTCTATAATTATTTATTTAAGTGACTGCTTGTTAAAATATGTAATTTAAGTTCTTATGGTAAATGATTTAGTGTTATGTAATGTAAGAAAACTGTGGTAGGCCTATGTTTTAGTTTTCCCCGAATTGGCAACTGTTGTTCTCGTGCAATGTAGATCAGTCTAGAACAATGCAAGCTTATATAAGGTGGGGTAGAGATTATTACAAGTTTAGTCGGTTTTCCGGTCATTTTGTGTCGAGTGTCAGGTCAGTTTGGTGTAGTGCAGTGTCAGTGCAGTGTCAGTGACGATTGTATATTTTTGGTACTTGTATAAACAGTGGCAAACAGTGACGGGTTATTGAAGATTGTATATCATTGAGAAAACAGTGAAGTGTTGGCAAGCATTAAGTGTAATAACTCTGAAGTGTTGTTAAGCATTAAGTGCAATAACAGTAAATTGTGTATAGCTCCAGTGTTTGTAAGAACAGTGAAGTTGGAAGGCATTATGTGGAATTACTTGGAAAATAAAGACTGAACTTTAAGGAGCCAGTGTTATTTTCGCCTCAGCTGATCTTGTGTACTGCACACCTGAAGGCTGACCATAGGAAGAACAACTCACTTGGCAACGTCTTTCCTGTACTGAACTACTGCTGTTGGAGCCTGTGGCAGTGTGGGGACTGGGACGTACCACTGGTGTCAGGAATGTCGGATAATTTTCAGTGCTGCAGTGAGTCTAACCTTCGACATGGAAGCGGAAGATGTGAAGACAAGGTCTCGAGCTGGGCAGGAGGACGAAATTCCCTGACGACAATTGTGAAACTAATACAGGCACAAAATAAACGGCTCAGAAACGATTTTAAAGAACTGTTAGAAGAACAATTACAGGCAGAGAAGAAAGAACTCAAAGAACAATTACAAGTACAAAGTGAAGGACAGAAAAAGATCAAAGAACAATTACAGGCACAGAAGAAAGAAAAATAAGAACAATTGCAGGCATAGAATGAAGAACAGAAAGAACGATATGAACAGCTTCAGGAGGCACTACAGGAGCAACAGAGGGAATTACAGCTGAGAATGCAAGGACACCAAGATGCTTTCATGGGGGAAATGAAGGAAGAACAGGAACAATTGAAGGAGGAGGTATACGCTGAGCTACGGCAGCAGAAGTATGAGGTAAGCAATAATGTGACTGAAGGCAAGCAACATGTAGGCGACTAGCTGAAGACAATTAGTGAGGAAATAGTGACGGAATGCAGACGGCATGTAGATTACCAGTTGAAGCATGTAAAGTTGACCATGTGAAGATAATCAATGAGAAAATTGAGGCTCTAGAGAAATATTGCACTACTGAGCCTCAGGTTAGTGTACAGGGAGCATAATTATGAAAGGAATGGACAGCGTATGGTAAATCCTGATGGATCCCAAGCACCTAAAGGTAGCAATACAGGGTTGAATAATCAGAATTTAGGAGAAGTAAGGCCTGGACTTAATTATGATGCCCCAGTTTTTAGGTCCCAAACCAGTGAAGTGCATGGCTATAATGGGAGTCCAATTAAAAGGAAACCTCAAGAATTTCATGGTAGAGTATCTTGGGAAGCTTACCGGGGACAGTTTGAGTTACTTGCGGATCAGAATGGTTGGGATGATAGGCAGAGGGCAGTGCAGCTCGCTACTAGCCTTAAGGGTGCCGCAGTGGAAATTCTGGGTTAGATGTCAGTGACGGAGAGGAACAGTTATCAGTCCCTTGTGGAAGTGCTGGAGTGCAAATATGGAACCATGTACCAGACTGAGGTTTATAGAGCAAGAGGACTACTGGGCCTTGAGTGCAGGCTGTGAAGCCCATGCCTAGAGTCGGTCACATAAAAAAAAAAAAAAAAAAAAAAAAAAAGATTTTGGAGCCGTGTATGGTCTCAAGCAGCTTGCTCGTGACCGGGAGAGTATGGCATAGAAGGCGTACCCTGGAGCAGCACCTAATATGTTGACTATTCTGGTGAGGGCCCAGTTCATCGATGCTCTCGACAGTGCAGAGTTTAAAGTGCAAGTGAAGCAGGCACAACCAAGGAGCATGCAAAAAGCGCTAGCCAGGGCTCTAGAATTTGAGTCCTACGTCAGGTCCAATACATCCACCTTTCAGGCTGGTCGTAGTGCAGGATTCAAGGAAAGAAAGGGGCAGGCATGTGAAAAGGAAAAATTTGAGGGACGTTGCTGGTACTGTGAAAAGCCAGGACACAGAAAAGAGGACTGCTACAAGTGGAAGAGGGAACAGAAGACCAGAGGAGGCTGTTGGTTCTGCGGGAAGTCGGGGGAGAAGGAGGATTGTCACGAACGGAAGAAGGAACAAGAATAGAGCAGTGTAAGGAAATCTTAAGGTGTAATAAAAGCATGTTGGACATGTAGTGAGGTGGGACACTTCAGTTCCAAGTGTCCAAAGAAGAAAACGGATGATAAGAAGAGGTTGCAGAAGACCAGAAAGAAGCGGGAAACTAGTGGAGGCTGGTGTGAAGGGGCAACCACCAGCCAGCTCTTCTCAAGTAGCCCCACCACTGAGAAAATGCAAGAGGATGGCAATCGATAGTTTGCAAATAGACGGAAGGATAGATGGAAAGAAGTGTTCCCTGGTGATTGATTCGACCTTAGAGCAGACTTTTGTGAGGCCTGATGTGTTACATCATCGGTATCTGCCTGAGTCATCAGAACAACTGTGTGGCATAACTGGGCACTGTGTGGAACTGAGGGGACCCCTGGATGTCTGGATTGAAGTGGCAGGGCAAGAGGCTACTCTACCAGTCTACGTGGCCGACATGGAGGATTCTTGCCTTCTGGGTCTGGACTACCTCATGTCTGTGGGATGTGAGCTGGACTTATGCTCCATGAAGATGAAAGTTCAGGGAAGGTCGGTTCCTGTCACAGCATTGAAACATACCAGTTCTGGTGGCAAGGTGAGGGCGCTCCATACTACAGTGATACCCCCAAAATCAGAACTGTTGCTCCATGTAAGGTGAGTGGCTCTTTTGACAACTGTATAGGGGTAGTAGAGCCTGATGTACGGTGCTAGATGAAGGCTGGGATGATTGTGAGGAGAACGCTGGTGGAAACAGGTGCAGCTGAAGTGCCGGTTGTGGTGGCCAATTTCTCCCTTGAGCCACAGACGATCAACGAAGGAGAAATTGTGGGACTCTGCCAGGCTGTGGACACTGAGTGGCATTGGAGGAAGGCCTGTAAAAGGAGCATAGTCAAGGAAGATGGGTACGTGCCAGACCACCTACCAAACCTCTTCTCAAGGAGTTGTCAAGGCCTGGATGGTTCACAAGTGCTAAAGCTGAAGCAGCTGCTGATGAAATATGCTGATGTCTTTTCCATGGGAGACCTAGACCTTGGTTGCAATGATCTGGTGGAGCATAGTATAGACACTGGGGATCACCACTCGATTAAACAGGCAGCACGGAGGATGGCGCCAGCCCAGCGGCAAGAAATGGAGAAGGTGATGGAGAATCTCCATAGTCAAGGAGTAATAGAGAAGTCCAGTAGTCCTTGGGCATCAGCAGTGGTTTTGCTGAGGAAAAAGGATGGCTCAGTAAGGTGCTGTATAGACTATCGAGCCCTGAATGAAGTGACAGTGAAGGATGCATACACCTTGCCAAGAATTGATGACACCCTGGATGCTCTGTCAGGTGCTAAGTGGTTCTCCACCCTAGACATGAAGGCAGGATACTATCAGGTCAAGGTTGCAGAGAAGGACAAAGAGAAGACAGCCTTTTCATACGGGTGGGGTTTATGGATGTTTAAAGTGATGCCATTTGGCCTCTGCAATGCTCCAGCTACTTTTGAACACCTCATGGACCGTGTACTGGCAGATGGCTCTGATCTGTCTCATCGATGTAACTGTGTTTGGACAGACTTTCGACCAGGAACTGGAGAGGTGTCGGATGTGTTGAACAGGATCCACACACCGCACCTCAAGCTGAACCCCAAGAACTGCTACTTGTTTCAGAAGGAAGTGAAGTACCTGGGACACACTGTAGGTGAAAGCGGCGTCTGTACTGACTCAGAGAAGGTGGCAGCTGTGGAAAACTGGCCAGTTCCAACTTGTGTGAGGGAGCTACGGAGTTTCCTGGGCTTGTGCACCTATTGTCGGCGTTTTGTCAAAGACTTTGTAACGATAGCTGCACCTCTTCACAAGATGCTGGGGAAAAGGCAGAAGTTTGCATGGACAGCAGAGACTCAGAAAGCCTTCGACGAACTCAAACATGCATTGGCAAGCACTCCAGTATTGCTGTACCCAGACCAGAAACAGCCATTTATCTTGGACTGTGACACTAGTGACCATGGTATTGGTGGTCTTGTCACAGAAGAGGGATGACAAGGAGTATGTGGTTGTGTATTACAGCAAGAAGCTCAGCCCACCAGAGCGGAACTACTGTGTGACCCGCAAGGAGCTCTTGGCAGTGATGAAGAGCCTTGATTTCTTCCATCCCTACCTGTACGGGTCAAACTTCATCATCAGGATGGATCATGTGGCATTCAAGTGGCTGAAAACGCTAAAGAATCCAGAAGGACAACTGGCACGCTGGCTCAGGAAGCTGGACCAGCACAATTATGATGTGCAACACCATCCTGGGCGGGTACATGGCAATACTGACAGCCTGAGTCATCGGCCTTGTGATCCGGAGTGCCAGCAGTGTAGTAAAAAGGAAGATCATGGTAAATAATGCAGCTTTACTGCAATGACAGGGCCAGCGTCAGATGGAGAAGACCTGAAGAGGATGCAGATAGAGGATGCAGATTTACAACCAGTGCCAGAGTGCCTGCAGCAGAGTACTGTGCGACCATCTTGGGAAGAAGTTTCCAAGTTAAGCCCTGCAACCAAGAGCTACTAGAGTCAGTGGGACCTTCTTCGTTTAAACGATGGACTACTGGAGCATCAGTGGGAGACACCTGATGGCCTCAGCATGTTTTGGCAGCTGGTGTGTCTGAAGAAGATGAGGTCCAAGATCTTGGATGAATCTCATAACCAGATCACTAGCGGGCACCTGGAAGTGAAGAAAACTCTAAGCCAGCTGTGACAGAGATTCTACTGGATTGGCATGCATCAGGATGTTGAAGAGTGGTGTCGGGCATGTGATGTGTGCTGTGCCAAGAAGAGACCCAAAAAACGTGGTTGCGCCCCTTTCCAGCTGTACCAAGTGGGTGCACCAATGGAAAGAGTCGCGGTATACATTCCTGGACCTGTGTCACTCATTGAAAGAGGAAACCGGTATATATGTGTTGCCATGGACTACGTCACAAACTGGCCAGAAGCCTATGCTATCCCTGATCAAGAGGCTGCGACTGTTGCTCAGGTGTTGGTTGATCAGTTTTTCTGTCGTTTTGAGATGCCACAAGAGCTACATTCAGACCAAGGTAGACACTTTGAGTCTGCTCTGTTCCGTAAGTGCTGCAAGTTATTGGGGATCAAGAAGACAAGGACGACCCCACTAAGGCCCCAGTCAGATGGGATGGTGGAGAAATTCAATTGGAGCCTGGGACAAGAACTGGCCAAGTGCTGTGCTGAAGGACAAACAGATTGGGACCAAAAGTTACCTGCATTGCTGATGGCATATCGGTCTGCATCCCATGAGTCTACCGGCTACACCCCTGCAAAACTGATGTTGGGCCACGAGTTATACTTAACTTTTGACTTGATAATGAGAAGACCACCTGGTGAAGAGCTGCCTACAGACACCACCGGCGATGTGAAACACCTCCAGGAAAGGCTGGCTGAGGTATATCATCAAGTGCGTTGAGCCCTCAAGTTTTCAGGAGAGGTGATGAAGTGCAAGCATGATGCCAAGGCAAGTGAGGTAAGCTTCCAGGATGGTGATCAAGTTTGGTTATACAATCCTCAGCGAAAGAAGGGACAATCACCGAAGCTGCAGAGCCCATGGGACGGACCATACACTGTGTTGAACCGCCTATCAGATGTAACGGACCGAGTCCGGGGAGGCAGGAAGTCTCGCCCAAAGGTGGTACACGTGAATCGTCTGTGGCAGTGTGGGGTAAGGACGTAACAAGTTTTTATTTCCTTGCTTTCTGGACCCCACCTTATCATAGTCATAGCTGGGAAGAAGATGTATAGATGATGATGACGATGATGATAGTATCGTCATCTTCATCTTTGTGAACATCACTATGATTATCATTTTAATCATTACTCTTTGACCTATATCATTAAGTTCCTTAGGATACTTGCACTCATGTTTAACGTATCTTCTACCTTATATTACTATATACTCGTATTTTCCAAACTGGAGAGGTGGCCTGCAGTCCTACCGGATCCAAGTTCAAATCCCCGCTGGGGCATGGAACAGTTTAAGGATTTGAATTTCATAAAAACAGACTTTACTGATGTACCAGAAGACCCGCCGACATGTCGTAAAAATACCTCCGCTAATACCAATACACAAGTCCTGTATGAGACAGCTCTAGCATGTATTCAATATGGGCGGTGGATGTTAGCGCCGGAGCGTGACATGTGGAGGTGTATGGTGTGTAGGAGGACTACTGGGCCTTGGAAGCAGGCTGTGAAGCCTATGCCCAGAGTCGGACACATAAAAAGAAAAAAATATATCGTTAAGATAATCATCATGATTATCTACGTGAAAATAACATTATCATCTGCATCACTGATTGAATTTTGATATCATTATCGTTTATATAATTTTTATCACCATTATCATCCTTTAGCCATCTTCCTTACCATCATCATTATTTTCACCAGTGAATTAAGTTGTTAGGATAAATTAGGTTTCTAGATTGTTCCCTCAGGCTTGTCTTGTTAAGTTTTGGTAAGGATTACCCGAGCAAACCTAGTTTCTCTTAACCAACCAAATAAACTCGTCTTATTTTCTCCTGAGTACGTAAAACAAGAGCACACCCAAGCCTCCCTGCCACATTTTACCAACGTTCACACCCACAGCTCCACCCTATTTTCTATCATGTATCACCCAAATAATCTCACCAGCTTGCTCACGGTTCTCCTCTCCTTTACTGCCCAACTTTCATAAGTCATCGTTTGTCATATTTTCCTTATATCTCTAATAATCTGGAAGACACAAGTAACTAAGAATGAATCACATGAGCTGCAGTGTGTGTGTGTGTGTGTGTGTGTGTGTGTGTGTGTGTGTGTGTGTGTGTCACTTTGCCATCAACTTTCATGACTGTGAGAACTCTGTTTAATCGATGACTAACTATTCACCGGAAAGTGAGTTTTTAAAGCCCACGAGGGTGTTAATCTCGTACGTAGTTTTCCGTCCTCATTCATTATCCGGTCGATTTCACTTTAACCCAACTCATAATCACTCTCTCTAAACCTCCACTTCCTTCACTATGTCCTGTCAACTTCTTCTCGGTCTCCCTCTCCTTAGCTGCAAATATGGACTTATTTGCACATACTGACTTGGGCTGGATATAGGCCATGATGGTGTCAAAGTCTAGGTTGTAAGCCAGGTCAGCACCAGAAGCCATGAACCTTCACTCTGTTCTTGTATTGTTCCAGTATGTTTTGGTCATTACCAGCTTGTAACAGCCGCCCCTGAAGCGCTGGAACGGAGACGCGCATGGATCAGCTGTAAAGACACGCATGGTTCAGCTGTGAAAGAAACAGGAGAGGATCAGTTGTTAAAATTTTGCTCAGAAATCAGCTGTTGAAGCATTTTGCAGGGATTAGCGTGCCGAGGACTAGTATAATATTTAATGTTAAAAAGGAGTCAATTTTACTGCCATGTTAGAATTTCGGGTCCCTAGTGCGATAAGCACATTTACCAAGTTATTGAGTGCAGCCTCAGTAAAAACATTGCCAGTGCTTTCATAATAAAAGTGTTATAAATACATCGTTAGAGGAGCTTATATCACTACTGCTGTAAAGTAAAATAACTAAGAAAATAACTTTCATTATACTCATTATAAAAAGGTTAACAATACTGAGCTTGTTGCCATGTGAAAAAGAGATTTAGATAGGGGACTGTTTATAATTTCCTGGCACTAAATTTTTTGATATATTGAGCATAAAGCAAAGCCTATTTTAGGTAACTTTATCGGTATCACAGTATACTCCAAATCAGTAACAGCAAAAAATATCAGGACATGGGAGTACACAGGAAGTACAGATGAAAAGAGGCCTGTTCACCCATGAGTAGGTTAGCTGCTGGAGAAACTGCTAATATTTCAAGGATCAAACCATCCGACAAATCGGCAGGAAACTGAAAGGTGAAAAAAACACACCATGCCTGGTAGAAAGAACAAACATGGACTCTTTATATGAAAGACAGGAGAGGAACGACTATTCATTATGCTATGTATATAATATCTATTCTACAATTCTGTTAAAGAAAGAGTGTACACAATAGCCGAAGGTTCCCACTATTAAGCAAACGTCTCACGGTCGTTAGCATACACTTCAACATTGAAATAAAATTCAGTTAGTTATGGTCTATTGTCTCAAAATATCTGTCTAGCCGAATTTTGAACGTATCAACTTTCTTGCACCAACGTCTGTTGTTGGTAGCCTATTCCATTGTCCCATTACGCAAATATGAAAATTTTTCCCCATGTCACTGTTGCATCACTTTCTTTTGAATAGTATTTTATTATATCTAGTCACAGTATCATTCTGTATTTCAAACAGACTGTCATGTCAAACATCGTCAAATTTGTTTTTATAAATACTTGTACTAGACTTCCTCCACCCCCCCGAGTCGTCCTTTTTTTATATGGAAAACATTCGGTTTCTTTAGTCGTTTTTCATGGGGTAAATTTCGTTGCAGTGGGATAATTTTTGTGGCTCAGTGTTGCAATCTTATGAGTCTGTCTTCGTCCATGATAAGATTCGGGGACCATTGCTTCAAACAATATTCTTCATATGGTCTAACTAATGATGTTATAAAACTTAGAAAATTATATCGAACGTTTTATGGTCGAAGTTCCTTGCGATGACGCCGAGCATTTTGTCTGTCTTGTTATTGGCTGCTTTGCACTGGAGTTCTTGAGGTTATTATTGATAATTACAACTAAATCCTTCTAGTCCTTCACTTCCGTCAGTGGGGTAGTGAACATGAGATATAAATATTTAATGTTTTCGTCGCCATTTTTCATTCCAGTTCATTAGAATATTCAGATCGTGTTGTATAGATTCACATTCCGCTTTCGTAATTACTTTGCCTCCAATCTGCGTGTCATCTGCAGGTTTCGCTAACTTAGAAACTAGTTCATTTTCAAGATCACTGATATAAATAATGAAAAGATACTGACCCTTGAGGAACTCTGCATGCTTCTAGTCAGTCAGATGAATCGCCAGTTATTACTACACGCTGCTTGCGATTCGGTAGCCAGTCACCAGTCCATGAACATGATTTGTTAGAGAGGCTGTGGACTTTTAATTTTTCTAGTAGTCCTAAATGGAGGGCCTTATCAAACGCATTTTGAAAGTGTATTTAGATGACATTCGACGGTATTTTTGCGTCGCAGTTGTCATAAATATTTGTAAAAATACCACGGAAATTTGTCGGTTATGATCAATTATTACGAAACCCATGCTGATTATCTTTTACAAGTTAATCCTTATTAGGTAACGCGGTTATTTTATGTCTTTATACTTCCACCAAATTTTGCATAGTACTGACAGTAGGCTTATTGGGCGGTATTTTGTGGTGGTTTTTCAATCAATCTTTATAAAGACAGGTGATATAAACAAGCGTTTGGTCGGCGGCCCAGTCGGACCATTAAGCACTTGCTCTTGCCACGGAAACTCGCGCTTCGGTCTCGATTTTAACTCTTAAATAGTTATCATGTATGTTCGCACGATAAGATTATGAAGGTGTGGCGGGATGCAGAAAAATATTTCACTGATGAGTGCAGCAAGGATTCTTAAACCACAGTATTGCAGTGAGGAGTAACTGCACTCAATTGCATTTGTGATGGTGCGCAGAAAACAAGCGGTGAAACACAAATAACAATCGTTCGGTAGCCAGCCAAAGATCACGTTCATGACTGAAGTCATAGACACATGGAAGCACAGAAATGACTGGTCGTGGACCTTAAAGGAAGGGACATATGTGTGTGCAAAAAGCAATGCTACCCAAGCCATCTAGAAAATATCCCATTTATAATCAGCCAAACATCAGCACAACATAATGTGAATCAAATCAGAGTTGCAGACATCCTCTTGTTCATGATCCATGCCCTAGTGTAAGATACATTGTGATCACAGTACACTATGAATCCAATTGCAATTGAATGCAGCATTCATCAGACTTACTGTGAGAGGACAATAGACGTAAGACATATGAAAACATTGTTGGTAAATCTGTAAAAAGTATTGTGGGTTCATTCCACATACATCCTGTAATACAAACCGTTCAAAGTACCTCGCAGTATCCCACGTTTCGTGTGTGCTGATCAGGTTCGAGAATGCTGATGGCAGCACACTCCTAGCTCAGACTCTGTCGGGTGTGGAGGTCTGGCCGATTTCTCTCGAGCTTTGAACTCTGATTCATTTACTCGTGGAGATTTTCGTCCGTTTTCCTCGTTTTTTTGCCTGTTTTAGACTTAGTCTCTGTCACTGAGGAATAATTTTTTCTGCTTTCTAGGTTTTTTCTGAGACTTAGTCTCCGATTGCCTGGGTGTGAGTGGGAGTGTGTGTGTGTTTGTGACTGAGTGTGTGGGTGTGTTTTTTTTTTTTTTTTGGCCTGCCGTTAGTGTCCCTCACTGTAGTACGACGCCGAACCCTGAAGGGGTGCCGTTAGGGCACTTCCATGAAGGGGGGCCTTTAGGGCCTGGTTATAGGAGGCAGTGAGGGCGGCTCTGTTAGATTAGGGAAGACCCGAAAGGGGCAGTGGCGGGGCCTCCCATCGCCCTTTAGAGGGCGGGGAGCATAGGTTGCCCGTCACTGTAGGGACCTGGCCACTTTTGCTGTTTTTTTTGTTTGTGCTGTTTGAGTGGTTGTGTGTGTGAGGTGTGTGTGTGTGTGTGTGTGTTGACTGAGTTTTTTTGGCTGCTTCTGTGAGCAGATGAAGGGATCCAGCATCCCTAGGCCCCAGGGGCATTCCCGCCTCCTGCTTCCTCAGTCGAGACCCTCCATCCCGTGTCCTGCCACAGGCACGAAGCGGGAGCGTCACTGCTCTGACTCGAGCTCCCACTCGTCAGCTCACGAGGTTTCCTGTGCTAACCCCTCTCTACCCAAGTCTACAGGAGTGGTACCTCGCTCGCGTGGTGCCTCTACCCGTTCTGCTAAGGCAGCCCGCAGACATGAGGCTATGGAGGAGGTTGCACCTGCTCCACCCTCTCTCTCTTCCACCAAGGGCACTTCAGCTTCCCTACGTGCAGTTGCCAGCCCTAATCCACGGCAAGGCACCCCCGTGAACCGAGCCCTCGGTCCACAGCCTCGCGCTCCCACCTGCGCACCCTCTCACGAGCCTAGGCCGGCTAGGTCTCCTCGTATTCTCAAGTGGCTGGAGGTCCCGTCGGAGGCTCCTGCTGCGACTCAGATCTCCCCCTCTGCTGAACCTGCTCTGCATGATGATGAGGGTTTCACCCCTGTGGTACGCAAGGGATCGAGGCGTGCTCGCCAGGGAAACGGCCCTTCTCCGGCAGCACGTACTGGGCCTCCCATCAGGGGTCCCTCTGCTGCTCGTCCCTCCGTGACAGTAGCTGTGCGTCTGCCGCCCCGCTCTGCATTCCCAGCTTTCCGTGTGCCGGTACAGGACGGGCATGCGACGAGTTACGATGCCGTCGCTGCACTAGAGCGTCACCTGCCAGGGCTACGCTGCTCCAACCTGATAGGTCGGGATGGAAGCTCGGTGTTGGTGCCGAAGGACGAGGGAGTCTATGACCTCTTGAGAACAGCTCTGCAGGACGAAGCCTGCCCTGTGAAGCTAGTCGAGCTGACGCCCGGCCAACAGTCTACGAAGGCAGTTGTCATGGGTTATCCCTTGCGAATGCCTATGGAGATACTGCTCCAGCATCCTCAGGTCGAAGAGGCAACCCGCTGCCAGAAAGCGCGGACCAGGGAGGAGACTCGACAGGTCATCGTCACCCTGCGGGGTCCTCTGATCCCTGTTATCGACCTGGGGAACTGGGGAGAGTACCACCTCCGCCCCTTCACCCCCGAGCCACTCCGCTGCTACAGATGCCAGCAATACGGGCACCACAGAGCCAATTGCAACTGGCCTGTGATCTGTGGGATGTGCAGTGGCCCACATGACACGGAGAGATGCCTTGCAAAATTCAAGGCCAAGGAGCCAGTCTCCACCCGCTGCCCCAACTGCTTGGGGAAACACCATGTGTGGCACCCCAGCTGTCCAACCAGAATTGCTCTGGTCGATCGTGACCGAGAATTCCAAGCTGCCTAGGTGAGGGAGAAGCAGGCGAGCAGCAACAATCCGGCACCTCCGGGCACTTTCATTTGGGGGCAGCAACGTCGTCCAGCAGCGACTGCACCCCCAGTACTAGACGAGAGAGCGTTTCCGCCACTTCAACCTGCTCTCACTCGTCACACGACGACCGCGGAAGTCCATCCTCCTCCTCCACCCAAAGTCCAGAAGATAGTCGAGGAGTCTCCTCCACCAATGCCTCACAACACGGACTCTCCTCTCATAGTGTTTACCAGAGAGGAACTGCGAATGCTGGGCGCAGAAATTGCCAGAAGCCTGGCTCAGATGCTGGGTATGATCCTCGGCAGGCCTCTGGAAACGGCGCCACTTGTACAGGCCGTCAACGTCATGGTCGACCGAGTGGTAGAGGCAAAGGAACACCCTTGCCCTTCTGCCCTGGCACCTCCAGCATCATCTCCCACACAGACAACCATGGAGGAACCGCTACCCAACCAGCCTCATCTGCCTCGCCCTTGCATGTCAGACAACATGACTCCGGGGCTCACACCAGCCACAGCAGCCATAGAGGAAGAGCGAAGGGCTCTTGGCCTCCAGACAGATCCTCCCCAATGCCAGACACAACTGTCAACCCCAACCCAGACGATGGAGGAGGTTCGTCTATGTCTCTCTCCGGACGGCAGGACGACACCTCCCTCAGAATCCTCCAGTGGAACTGCCTAGGAGCACGGAGCAAGCTCCCGCTCTTGCAGGAGGCGGCTGCGAGGGACCGTCCCCATATCATATTACTGCAGGAGACCCTGCTCCCAGACAGTTCCACATTTCGTCTCACGGGTTACACCACCCATCTCCTCCCGTACGTTCGTGGCGTCACACGGGGATGTGCCGTTCTGGTTCAGGACCGCATTGCGTGCACGGATTGTGAGCCCCCTCCTTTCTGTGGACCTGATGTGGAGGTCCAGGGCGTGGTTCTCCACCTGGCTGAGTCGCCTCTGACGTTATATAACATATACCGGAGCCAGAGGGGCACTCTAGAGTTGGGAGATTTGTTCTCCCAAGCTGCTAGGGGAGCCGTGTATATAGGGAGCGACTCCAATGCCCACCACGCCCTTCTATCTTCGCCTCTTCAGTCCAATGAAGCAGGACGGCACATCTCTTTGGTTCTGGAGGAGATGGGTGGTGTCTCCCTACTCAATGATGTGACAGAACCCACCCATATTGGGGGAGGTCGCCTCGATCTCTCCCTTGTCTCAACACCACTTGCGGGTCTGGCGTCGTGGTCACTCCACCCTCACCTTGCGAGTGATCACTTCGCTCTCAGGGTTAACCTGCCTCTCGCTCCCCTCCCGCCACCCCCACCTCCACCACCACGGTGGGACCTACGCAGGGCGAACTGGACTACCTTCGCTCGTGCTCTCACAATGGCCTTCGAGACATCCCCTCATGCCTCGGATCTCGATACTCAAGCAGATCAGGTAGCACGCATTTTTGCGCAAGCTGCCTCTCTTGCCGTCCCTGTGCAGCGACGCTCGGCGAGGTGCTACCGAGACGGCTGGATCTACTGCGACAGGGTCAAGGAATTGAACAGGAGACTCAATGCGGCTCGCAGGCAGTACTGGCGGCGCCGTACATCTCCGCACCGTCGGTATTTGGTTGCAGTGACACGCCATGTGGCTTCAGAGAAACGCCGCCTTAAGGAGGAGACGTGGATCGGATGGTGTCGGACGTTGGATTCTCACTCCACTCTCCGTGAGATGTGGAGAAGAATCAAGTCCATCTCCGATCCACGTCCCCCCCGTCCTCCATCTCATCCTGACCCTGCCGCTGAGGCCAGCCGTCTTGCTCAGCACTTCGCCGACCGCTCTGCCTCGTCTAATCTCCCGCAGTCTGTCAGAGCCCTACAGGAACAGCTGTCCGCCTCTCGCACTGCAGCAATTCATGCAGCATGTGATAGGCCTGACCCTGCTGACTGTCTGATCACCAGTGGGGAGCTCCATAAAGTGCTGCAGCGCAGAGAGGACACTGCGCCGGGGCTTGACGACCTCACATACTCTGTCCTATCCAATGCCGGAGATTATGGTAGAGCACGTTTACTTGACCTGCTCAACCTATCGTGGTCTGAGGGGCGTCTTCCGAGGTCGTGGAAGGCGGCCGTTATCCACCCGATTCCGAAACCTCGTGATCCCGCCGCCATGCGCCCCATCTCCCTCCTCAGCTGTGTTGCCAAGACGGCTGAGAGGGTTGTGCGGGCTCGCCTTGCTTGGCGGCTGGGACCGCTGCACCCAAGGATTTATGCTTATCATCCAGGCAGGAGTGCCACCCACTGCCTTGCATCATTCCTTGGGGAGCTGAGGGGCGGACGGGGGATGGCCATCTTCCTCGACCTCGAGAAGGCCTTCGAACTGGCAAACCCCACTGTTATCTTGGCGGCCCTTGCCGCCAGGGGAGTAGGGGGCAGGCTCATATCCTGGGTCCGGGACTTTTTTAGTGACCGCACTGCGGGGGTCCGCTTTCAGGGGCACCTCTCCCCTTTTCATCCTCATCCTAATGGCACCCCCCAGGAAAGCGTTTTGAGCCCTCTCTTTAACATCCTGATGGAGGAGCTCCTAACTGTGGACTATGGGCCTGGCATAACTCTTCTCTGCTATGCTGACGATCTGGCACTCGTCTTTACGAGGAGAGACTGTTTCACACAGGCGGAGTTGGCCCTTTCTCGGCTGCATGCTAAGTGCACCGAGCTAGGCCTAAAGATCAATTTCGCCAAGACGAAGTGTCTGCCTTTTGGCCTCCGCCCCCCCGACTTTCCACTGCTGCTTGGAGGTCATCAGCTCTCCCTGGTCACCGTCCACCAGTATCTGGGGGTCTGGCTAGATGGGGGTCTCACTTTCGCGTGTCACGTTCGGTATCTGAGGGAACGTGCTTCCACCAGAATGGCTGCTCTAAGATATCTCTCCAGGCGGAGTCTGGGGGCATCATTTTCTGTCCTCCGGACTTTTTATATTCACGCCATCCGATCTCTGGTGGACTACAGTGCCATCTGTCTGACTGGCCTCACTCCACCAGTGTCTCGATCTCTGGAGGTCATCCAGAACGATGCCCTCCGTGTCATGCTGGGTGCTCCACGTTGGACCCGGGTGGTTAATCTGCAAATAGAGGGTGGTTTGCCATCTCTGGCACGTCGTATTGCGCTACGAGTGGTGCTTATCTCTCTACAGCTGGTGCAGTGCCGGCCCCACCTGCCTGTCTCGGCACTCTTAAAAAGGCTCATGTGTCGCCCACCTGCACAGGCCCCTCAGCGTGATTGGGCGTGTAATACAGCTGCCATTGTTCATGGGTTAGGAGCTGCAGAGAGCCTCTGTCAGGATCCTGACTCCCCTTTTCCGGGATACGCGGAACCACCACCATGGGATCCCCCGCTTTTTCACTTTTTTGGTCCCTCAGAGGCTAAACCTCGCTCCTCCTTTCCTGCACTCCTCCGTCAGGAGGGTCTAAGCCGAGTAGCGACTCTAGCCTCACCGGACTCGGCCGTCTACTTCACTGATGGCTCAGTTTCATCTGATGGCTCTGCTGGGGCGGCCTTTGTTTCTGGCCAACTGGTAGAGTCTTGGCGACTCTCCCAGGGTGTCTCAGCTTTCCAAGCAGAGCTTGCTGCCATCTTGGGTGCCTTGCGACACGCCCATCACCATCATCGCCACCGAGTCATTATTCATACTGACTCTCTTTCCTCCCTGCACAGACTCCGCTCCTTTTCACTTCGGGACAATATCTTTCTTCTCACGGCCATTTATACATTTGCATCCCTTCTTGTCTGTAGGGGTGCTAATATCATCCTCCACTGGCTCCCTGGACATGTTGGTATCCGCGGCAATGAGCTTGCGGATGATGCAGCACGGGCAGCTTGCTCTCTCCCTGATATTACATTTCCACTGTTCCCCGGCCCATCGCACCTCATCCGCACTCTAAATGCTACAATCGGCAGGCAATCCATAGAGGATCATCGGCTTTGGGTAACGGAGGGCTCTCGCTCTGCTACCTGGTATGCCACAGCCACGTCCTATTCCCTGCTGTTACCTCCTCCGAATACACCTAATTATCTTCTAGTGCGGCTCAGGCGCTTGCGTCTGGGGTTCCCCGGCTACAGGCAGATAATTGGCGCAGAGCCAGACCCGTGTACCCACTGTCTAGCTAGTTCTATGGAGCCGCTCATTCACTATCTGCTTCACTGCCCTGCCACTACCATGCTTAGGCCTCAACCTGACACAGCACTGGCACGGTCTGGAGATGACTCCATGGATGCTGCCGGCATTGTCGCCCGTGCTCCCCTACATATTCTACTCCAAACGGTCAGGGACTACCCTCCCCCTCGATAATTCATGCGCACCTCTGACGGGCTTTCTTGTTTGCCCGTGTCCCCACTATATTTGGTGGGGCAAATATCCCAACAACAACAACAACATGATGGCAGCAGCTGATTCCCCCCCCTCCCCCTGGATAAGGTGGTATTTAGTTGTCTCTGGCTGGACAGGCCCCGGGATAGGTAGACTCTGACACGATATTTAGTTTGCCCTTAGCTGTTACTTACCGTCATGGCGATAACTCTGAGGGGGAACTGCAGCCTCTTCATATGGACTCCACTGCCGATTTCTGGGTTTGTGACGGTTAGTATTTGCGACAGGAACACGCGTTCGCCAGCCCGTGGTCCCGCCATCACATTCAGCACGAAGATGTTGCAGTGGAGCTGTGCGCCTGTTACCAGGGTACCATTCACACTCCCAGGTGGGTACAGATTACGGATGAGTATCACAGGATTTTGTGGCTTCAGGGTCAGTCTGTGCTGAGACACCCCCGAATAGCCAGTCTGGTTCAACACTTCCGGTGGAAGAGGTACTACCTAACAAAGAAAGATGGCTTCCATTTACCACTCTGATATCGGTGAGTTGGCCTGGCTAACATGGTCGAGTGGTTCAGAGTTCCCATAGAAACCGGCAACTTTGTTCAGTGGTTTATTTTGACATGGAATTTTCAAAGAACGTGCTTGAACAAAGCTTACTCAAAGACTAACATTTAAAACTGGAATGAGTTAAACAATACTACCTGTCATATGGCCCCCGAAACACGCACTAACACCAAACATGACGGACCTTCTCATACTTACCGATGCCCATGCAAAATTTCACCTTATTCCATCTAGCAGTATGACCTATAGAAGGTTCCCAAAATCTGGCGAATAATCAGGCACAAAAGTAAGCGTGGCTCACGCGCAACTGACCGCACATAATTATAATTTACATTACCTTTGTCAGCCCGTTGTTCTGGGTCCTATGGTGAATGGCACGTCAAAATTCGATGGGGTCAAATGTGGACAAACACACAAAAACAATGCTTATTTTGCATAGTATTATTGATAAGGCTTCCTGAAGAAAGATGTTCTAAGATGCAGCCCTGATTTCAAGGGTCTGTGACTCATCTCCCTGGTCATATCTCTCACTATATACTCTCCCCTTCTCCTTGTTTTCCGGACATCACTCCACCTGTGGGTGGGAAAAACAGGCAGAATGATGGTGGTGATGGTGAATATTCTCCATGTTACAGTATAATGCCTTATAGTAGGGCATAAACAAACATAAAATCCAACAATCGAAAATTCATTTCTCCTTGGGGGATCACGCAAGACATGAAAGAAATTTCTGGTTCGGGAATCATGCTTTTGAGACCAGGGGTTATAATGATGTACAGTGTTGGAAAACTTCAGATATGCTGCATCTTGGCAAATTTAAAAAAAAAAAAAAAAAAAAGGGGATCAGTATGAAGAAAAATTTTTATCAGCAAAGCCAGGAAATATTTTCCTTGCTCAGTGCGCAGGAACTTTGTCCTACTCTCGTTTTTAAAAATTGTATTTGAGGTTTTAATAGAGAGCAATATATATATATATATATATATATATATATATATATATATATATATATATATATATATATATATATATATATATATATATATATATATTTGACAGATGAACCATCTGTGTAAGTTTCACTCTCAAAATAACTGTTGGATGAAAGAGTAAAAGAGGAACTGATAAAGCGGGAATATATGACACAGAAGAAGTGTTAGACCTTCAGTGTCTTGGAAGCGGATGAAATGAGAATTTTAAGTTTCTTTGCCACCATTTTTTTCCATACTGCTATGTTCTGTGAGTACACATTATTTCCTTTGATTAATTTCATACCTCATCACTTACGTGTTCATCCACACTCACTGTACACTTCCGGTCAACAATTCCAGTCCTACTTTCACCCAGCTATGAACAAGGGCTGGGGGAACTTCTGTCATTATCTGGTCGCTGTCGGATAACAATGAACGTTCTACGAGGCTTTGCTCTGAACATCGACTTTTGTTGCTGAATAATGATAGGAATAGTATTGACCGTTACAGTACCTTTATCTCTACTCTTTTTCATGGCCTCGTCCTCGCCGGTAATAACATCATTCATGCTCAATATTACGTACAATTTCACTCTCACCAGCTCTTTTATGTAAACCCCAACTCTCACTGGTACTTATGTCAGGTTGTTTTAGTTGTTGTAGTTGATGATGCTGAGGTCGACGATGTGGTTGTGCTTGTTGATGCTCAAGTGAATGATGTGCTTGTTGATGTCAAGGTAGACGAAGTGCTTGTTGCTGCTGAGATGGACGATGTGTTTATGCTTGTGCTTGTTGAGACTGATGATGTACTTGTTAATGACAGAGTGGATAATGAGCTTGCTGATGATGAATTGGACGATGAGCTTGTTGTTGATGAAATGGGTGATGAATTTGTTGATGAAAAATTGGATGATGAGCTTGTTGATGATGAAGTGGATGAGCTTGCTGATGACTAAGTGGATGATTGTTGATGATGAAGTGGATGATAAGCTTGTTGATGATGAAGTGGAGGATGAGCTTATTGATGATGATGTGGAGGATGAGCTTGTAGATGTTGAGATGCTTGGCGTACTTGTACTTGATGTTGGTGCACTTGTGCTTCTTGGTGAAGGGGCTGGTGCGCTCGTGGATGTTGGTGGTGAGGTGGTCGATGATGTGCTTGTGGTTATGAGCACGGAGGTGGTTGGTGTGCTACAGGATACTGACGGTAAGGTGGTGGTTGATGTGCATGTTGTTGTTGATGTTGTCGTCGGAAGTGGAGTGGAGGATATTGATCTGGTAGTGGGCACTGGACTGACAGATGTTGTTGATACTGGCACTTAGGTGGCTGAAGTACTTGCAGTTGATTTACTTGTTGACGTTAAAATGGTAATCATAGTTGCAGTCTTCGGCTTTGATGTGGTAGACTTTGTTGTTTACATTGGCATTACGGTAGATGTAGTAGATGTAGTTTTGGGAGATGATGGCAAAGTAGTGGATGTTGTTGTTTTTCCCGGCACTGAGGTGATTGTATCGTTGGTTGCCTCAGTACATGTGGGTATTGCAGTGGTTACGGGAGGTGAACTCGCTGTGATGCTGGATGGTGTCACCTTGGAAGTGGTGGATGATGTCTTCAGAGGTCCTGTACCAGGGGTCACAGTTTCATTTAAGTGCATCGCATTATACCATAATTTATTTTTGAACTTTACCTTTGACTGCCCTCATTTTACAGTACATTTATAATGCTGGCAATCTTAGATTTCAACCAGATTTCATTCTGCCTTAACCAAAGTGCACTTCCGCCTGTGGGTTAGTAAAATTATTATTTTGTCATCCAGCAACACGTTACTTAGAACTGCTTGAAGAGTAGTATTTGAAGTTAAACCCACTGGTGCCCATCGTCCTTTTAAGATGTCAAAATTAAGCTTTTTGAGATACTCATGGGTAACTCCAGGATAGGGAACTGTCAGCTTAGCGACAAAGAGCCGATCAGCGGAAGGAGGAATGTACAGTACCCTTACCGCAAAATTCCACACAAGAACCCTAGAAACTAATGGGTTAAGCGGTTCACTCGTAAAAGTGAACTTAATTGGCCTATTCCGAGAAACCATTTCCATGTAGCTACAAACGCCACCCTCGTCATCACCAACATATTCTCACCTTGGAAGACAGTATCGTCAATTCTTCATTTTGTATCCTCCTTTCAACTCCAACTCACTTGTGAAGCACGCACATATCTTACACCGATCCCCGGCCTTGCGACACTGCTCAGTGGCACAACACCCTGTGCACATCACACCACAATGTATGATATGGTACACCACGCTACGCTATTCTTCAATACCACATATCCCATATCACACTACACAGCACCACATATCCCACATCACAACACACAACACCACATATCCCACATCACATCACACAACACCACATACCCCACATCACATCACAACACCACATACCCCACATCATATCACACAGCACCACATATCCCCCACCACACCACATGATACCACATATCCCACACATCACATCACACAACACCACATACTCCACATTACATCACACAAACCACATACCCAACATCATATCACACAACACCACATACCCCCCACCACACCACATGACACCACATATCCCACACATCACACTACACCACATATCCCTGATCACATCACACAACACCACATACCCCACATCATACCACACAACACCACATACCCCCCACCACACCACACCACACAACACCACATATCCCACACCACATCAAACAACACCACATATCCCACATCACATCACACAACACCACAATCCCCACATCACACCACACAACACCACATACTCCACTTCACAACACACAATATCACAATGCCACACCATCCAACACTACATAGGACAGCGATGCACACTACACCGACGTACATCACAACACCACACCGAATTATAGCATCAATCACACATCATTCAGCAAACTATGCCAATTATACCACTAAACCACACCATACCACACCCCACCATAATGTTATCACATCGCACATCATACAGCACACGACACAAACTTGTACGTCACACCACGCCACATTACACCATATAATGCCACCACATCTCACATCACACGGCACAGCACACCACATTAAAACTTCTCACCATACCCTAGATCATTGTCCTCACGCGTTATACTGCCACATGATACACCACACAGATTATACCACAACACCTACCACATAATACCACCGCACATCGTATAATACAACTCCACCACACTATGTAATGGTCACACCACAATATGATTACACAGCACCACTTCGCACATCATATAACACCACACCACACCAAATTATACAGCATTAAGCCACAATACACCATACCACATTATAAAGCATTATACCACAATGCACAACACCACATAATACAGCATTACACCACCATACACCACACCGTATCATAAATAAACTATCGCAGTTCAACACATCTCAATAATAAATGAAACAAAAGAGTAAAGAGGAATAAGCAGCAATAGATGTAAGGGTCCCTTCGAGGTGGGTTGTTATAGAGCAGATTATGACTATGGTATCCTTTCTATGAGTATGATTCCAAGATAATGTTAGCAAAGGAAGAAGGCTCCACAAAAGAAAGAGGGAAAGAAAGAAAAAAAAGAATAACAAGAAAAGCCGGAAGGAAGGACAGTGAAGTACTACCTTGAAGCACACATGACCTGCCATGAAAGATTCCTACGAAACGCTGTGTTATATTCTACGTTATCTTAATATGTAAAGCAAAAATAACTTTAAATGGAAAATAATGATGCACTGCTGCTGTATCCTCCGTAATATGTGTGGGAGAAACGTGAATAATCAGATATTTGCACTATTCAGGTGTGAACGATTTTCACTAGAGTTAGAAATCTGATACATATCCAAATGACTTTTCAGTAGCCTACTCTCAAAGAATACCGCACTGCAATGCTATATGCTCATTGTTTTTGTATTCCACTATACACCGGATGAAATAATAGTAATAATAATAATGATGATGATGATGATGATGATGATGATGATGATAATAATAGTAATAATAATAATAATAATGATGATGTTAATAATAATAATAATAATCATCATCATCATCATCATCATCATCAATCTACCTATCCCCAGGCCCCGTAATCACGTTAGCAGCGACCACAGACAAATCGCCTCCATGTCGCTCTGTCCTCCACCATTTTGCTACCCGCCTCCCAGCTCACATCCCCGTCTTGTATATACCTCTCCACTACAGCCCTCCAACTCATCCTCGGTCTCCCCTTCCTTCTCCCATCCTCCACCTCACTCACATACACTCTCCTCGTTAGTCGCGCTCTTTATCCTCTCCACATGGCACAACCACCTCAATGTATTTCTCCTAACGCTTTCTACCACATCCACATCCACACCACAACGCTCTTTCATTTCCTCATTTGTCAGGCTGTCTCTCCATTTAACTTCATATGATCCTCTCAAATAACTCCTTTCCACTGCTCTCACTCTTGACTTGTGTCCTTCCAACGAGATCCAAGCTTCATTTCCATATGTTTGAGTAAGTATCACAGTACTATAATGCAGTGACCTTTTTTCTTCCATGCTCACTTCCCTGTTTCTTATCACTGCTTTCAAAGAACCAGCGACTTTTCTTCTCTCCTGTACCCTTTCAAGTACTTCATCCTTTAAACTTCCGTCCTTGTCAGTAATCACACTAACCAAGTACTTAAATGCACTCACATTTTCCATTTCCTCATCATCCAGCCTTGTGCACTCAGTGACTTTATTTCATTCAAAGACCACAACTTTACTCTTCCCTACATTTACATTTAGATTCCATCTCTTACACACTCTCCCAAACTCATCCACCAGGCCTTGCAGTTCCCCTCCGTTTTCACTTAACGGTGCAGTAGAATCTGCAAACAACAGAGGAGGATGTTTCCAAACGCTGCCGTCTCTCATTGGGCCCGCGCTAACGTCCACTACCCTACCTTCTACGAGTATGTCTTTTATAATCCCATCTGTAGACAGATAGAACAACCATGGACAAATGACAAATCTCTGTTTCAATCCATCATTAAGATAGAATAATTCACTCCGTTCACCATTCACACGCACTGCAGCCTTAGCACCCTCATACATACTTTTCACGGCATTCAACAGCTTTCCGTTTACTCAATATATTCTCAGTATTTTCCAAATTCTATGTCTATCCACTTTGTCACATGCTTTCTCGAAATCCATGAAGGCTGTATACAACTTCTTTCCACTCCCTAGAAACTTCCTCTACAGACCATAGGATGAATATCTGATCTACACAACCTCTTCCCTTCCTAAAACATCCTTGTTCTTCTCCAACTAATTCCTCTGTAATTTCCCTAACTTTGTCAGTAAGTACGAGTATCCTACCATATACTTTTTTTTTTTAAACACTAAGAAGACAAATGTCCCTATGATTATCACAAACTAGTTTTTCACCTTTTCCGTTGTACAGGAGAAAAATTATGCCTGACTTCTATCGTTTTCCTAGGCCAGTCTGCTCCATTCTACTATTATCTCTTCCCAGTGCTTCAGCAATTTTCACCACACTCCATCAATTCCTGGGGATTTCACCATTTTGACTTTCTTCATTGTTTCCACTCTTTCCATCCTACTGATCTCTTCCTCTCTTCTCATCACCCTCATTCTCTCAGCCATTTCCCATCCACTTATTCTCTCATTACTTTCATCCTCTGTGTTTATCTGTTCCTTAATGTGTTCTTTTCAGTTGCTTACTTTTTCTCCTGCCTGCATTATCAGTCTACCATTTTTTATCTTTAACTCCTCTACTACCTTCTCTATCACCCTGACTAACTCTTTTTACGCCTTCCAGAACATTTTCTTACATTCCTTCCACTTTATACTCAAATTCCTTCCAAATTCCTCATCCACACTCTTTTTACTCATTCTTACCATTCTTTTCATCTCTCTCGTCCTCTCAACATATAACAAAAATTCTTTGCCAGTAAATTTATAAACGTCCTCTATTAACTTATCTCAGGAATATAAACAGCTTATCAACTGTCATAACATGTCCCTGGTTATTGTTCTTGTAACCCTTGTCTAATCTAAACGTGCTATTGATGAAGTTCAAGTTGAAAATACCCTTCTCCTGCAGTTGAACATTCTCCATTCGGGGGATAAAGGTTAGTTCCGTGACGTTTATATAGCCTGGCAGAAAACCCGTCCTGTTATATCGGTGCCACCTCATGCAAGCGTCCATCTCCAACATCAACACATCCTATGAAAACTAAAGTTTATGTATCAAATTCTTGCAACGTCTGCGCCAGGTAAGTTGAGCAAACTTAGCGACCCAAATTATTCCTCAGGCTGGATATCTTTTTTTGTTTTGTTTTGTTTTTGTTTCCCTTTGAATCGTACTCTTTTTTGAAATGTGAATGGAACTAAACACATTAACATAAGTGAAGTTGCACTCAGGATTTGTAAAAAATGATGATACTAATTTGCGTTCGGTTGTTTTCCTACGAATCGTATTAATTATCTTGTTAAATTTGCCTGCATATCAGCTTGGGTCGTTCGTTGTTATTTATTCCTAAATATTTTCCTTACTTGTATTTTCCAAACAAGTATTGTTCATAGCATAGTTAACTTAATTTTTCTTAGGACATTCTGAATTATACACTTACCTATTTTAAAATCCATTTGCCAAGTTTGGCTCTGATTAAAGGTTTTTTAACGATCTAAACATGATCAGCTTTGGTGAACGTCTATCTGCTGTGCTCCATTCTATTGTATTACCAACATAATTTGAACATTCTACAACAAAAAAATATCCTCTAGCAGATATGTAAACTGAAAATAACTGAAAACCCGCTAATACGCTATAATCACTATCAACTTATAAACTAGCTAATATTTATTTACAACTAGGAAACAATAATTTATATAATTCTGTATTAGTATCACCGTCCATATCAGTATCAGAAGTCTCATTATCAAATATCACCATCATAAACCATTTAAGCTGCAGTTAACTCTAGAATTTCTTTGATACATATGACACACAACTTACTATAAAAATGATCCTTATCACCCCTTACCATTTTCATCATCAACCATTACCACAGTATCAGAAATATTACAATTAGCGATAAATTGGCTAATATATTGTCCACACACAACTTGCTATTACTGCTCTCATAACCTATCCCTTATCATCATCATCATCATCATCGGTCTCACCACCACGGACAAGAAGGCAGCATCGGCACAATCTTTCAAGTTTCCTGGGATTCCTCCTCTTCTTCTTCGACCTGTAGCCAGCAGGACACATGCCAAGCAGGTATACGCCTCCTGGCATGAAGCAGGACCTGGCCAACTTCTTATCTGGGTGTCGTGAACAGAAACATATCTGAAGTACAAAAATAACATCATTGTAATTCCTTAACGCTGAATCGAGCAAAACTTCCACGTACAACCCTGCGAGTACGACATCCAAATACGGAGCAGGGTTTGGAGATCACTCGTTAGTAACTGAAGTAAATCTAAAATTAAAAACAGAGATAACCCTCACCACACCATTTCTTTTGGGGCTGTCACCCTGATTATGGAAGAAATTTAAAGGTGGGAAAACTTTAAACTAATCTTGATAAACATCCTCACTGACGGTAGGGGCCGTATGCCATCACTGCCGAACAAGATGGCTTGAGCTGGGAAGAAAACTTCTGCATGCGAGTGAGCGAGAGCGCCCGCCCGCCCACACACGCCTGCGCGCGAGCGCGCGCACACACACACACACACACACACACACACACACACACACACACACACACACACGCACACACACACACACACACACACACACACACACACACACACACACACACACAAAAACAGCTGGTGGAAATTGCAGCTCATGTAGCTCATGTATCAAAGCGGTTGAGCACTATCTGAACTCAACACCTAGCAGTATATAACAAATTAATAACGAAAAAAACTAGATGTCTCGTCATCATAGAATGTCCATGGAATACTTAACTACAGGCTACCCAAATTCAGCCGGCCAGACTCCAACACAACGTCAAGTCCTTGGTGCTGAGAACATGGTTTTCCTTGTTGATTTTTCATTTAGAGGATGAGTATATTATTGCTGTATATGATAATTTTTGATCCACCTTTTGCACCATAACCAGTGTTGTTATGACTTCCGTTAAAGTACAGTAGACTTCACTAGCCTAAGTAGTACCACTGTTCAGTTACAGTAACTGCCTTTATCCACATCCTAAAGATCATCGCTAAACATCCATCAGAGTTACATGCTATCACCAAGGCTGTCATTATAAACATTAAACTTTCATCAGTATTACTATAATTACCATTATCAAAATATTATCAGACCTAACTGACTTCACGAGGGTCATTATCATCACCACGATCACATAACTATCTGATCGCATAATCAACACCATTACTGTCACCACCATTTTAGCCATTATGAACTCCACCACTGTCATTACTGTTTTTGAATATAGTACTATTTTTTCTTCATTTTCCCTGAGATCCTACCTGCCCCGTTTAACATTTTAACCCTCTATGTAAAGGTCGTCTCACACTAGAAGCTAAGTGAGTCACATGGTGACTGTGTGTTACATGTCTTGGACAGTTTGCTTTGGCTATGGAATATGGTGACACATTAGTAGCTATGCTACTTATTCCACGCGCTGCTTAACCAGGTCATATAGATTCTGGATTGTAAGACCAATGATATTTCTCAGCAATGCTTGGAGTGCCCTTGATTGGTAGTACGTTTCTTGCCAGTAGTCCCCTGCTGATGTATGATATATGGTGTTAAGGAATATATTCAGCTATTGTGTAATGTCTGTAAGTCAGTGTACTGTTGAGTGAACGATTCATGAATATTCTTTGCACTTATTATACTTCGGCCCACCTATGGTGGGTGAGGCATTAACACGCGGCATCCCATCGACGTTCTTCAACGTCCACACGTTTTGTCACTGCCAATCCCGTCGACGTACATAAACGCGAAAAAATTGCAAGGTCCCTAATTTGCACAATTTTCAATTTTCGCGAGTGATTTTTGGTATGTATACACGTGACACCTTCCTCTACAAGATGCCAGGCAGGGACAGTGCCTTACCCAGCATGACCTCCTCCCCTCCCCCTGCATGCCATTGTCTCAGCAATTCACCTGTTATCAGTGACCTGGCCAGTATAGCCATGTCATGCCACGGTACGAAATTCAGGGCCAGAGTGATTCCCCAATCAATGACAATGTGGAGGACAAACTTTACATAGCATTAGAGGCAGAAACAGTTAGAAATGATGATCAGGTAATGTGGCAAAAAAAGTCAGGTATTAGTGAGTGAAACAATGCTTATAATGCCTATATTACTGCTTGAAAACCAATATACTCTCCTACTACATATAAATTCGTACCAAGTAAATAAATAAATACCGTTTATGAGTGGTGTGAAATAGTTATCCTCCCATAGAACTCGTTTTCTTTGGTGCCAGCCTGATAGAAAACCCAGTAAGGTAAGGAGGTACTCCTACCTGTATCAAGTATTTTAAACCTCAGGTGAGCGATTTCTCTATGAATTTTCGATGTTTCTCACCAAAAGCGAAGGTTTGAGCAAAAAAAAAAATTTTTCCAAAAATGGTCAGGATTGGGGGGAATCAGTGGTGGAAAAGTGGTCGGGATGGGGTGGGTTACGTCTGTCCATTCATGCGTGTGTGGGTGCTAAAGTGAATGGGTCTGTGAGTCCATAACGACTGTGGGCACGATATCTCCTGAACCGATCATCGGAATTCCACCAAACTTTCGACAGTGATGCAATACTAGGAGATGATGAACTGATTCGAATAGCTAGGTCAAGGGGTCAAAGGTCAAGGCCATATGGGGTCAAAATTGTTTGTCCTTGTTGGCACCGTATCTCCTGAACCCCTCGATGGATTTCGAACAAACTCTTGTCAGTGATGCCGTGTGAAGGGACAATGAACTGATTAAGTCGGCGAGGTCATGGAGATTGTATGGCTAGTCCGTGTGCAAGGCTTGGCGGAGGCATACCGAGCGACGCTTTGTGTAAACAGCTCGAAGGATGAGTTCTCAGCATTTCATTTATTATTATATATATATATATATATATATATATATATATATATATATATATTCCTTTATAAAAACAAAAAAATCAGTATATAACAAGCGTTTCATAGATGTACACTCGACAAGAGTTCCAACTGGTCCACCTGGTTGTGGGATATGGCTAACGTGGCAACAGCATGTGTGTGTGTGTGTTCATGTGTACATGCCTGACAATCTTTTGAATCTCCAAGTTTCATCCTCTGTACCATGTTATATTATAATTTCGCCATTGTATTATGTTGTGATATAGGCTAATAAACATTGTGTGATTGTTTGGGATAATGAGTTGAGCACTATACAATTTTTAAAGTCTGAGGTATATAAAATAATTCTTCTCTTGTCTTGTAGTATGAACCAAGAAACAGGTTGAGTTGTAGTTCAGAAACAGTGGACAAGTTCACCTATAAATGGCGCGATGTAGAGAGAAGGGGGGAGTATGGGAGTGAACGGGAGCTTGGCAGGTGAAGGGAAGGCGGGGGGGGGGGGTGAGGTGAGGCGGGGTTACGTCGTTTACTCCAAAAGTTATACATACTTAGCTATTACAGAATTTTTATTAAGGTGTCAAAGATATCCTGTAATCCTGAAAAATAATTAAACCTATTTATTTTTAGTTTTAGTTTTTATAGACAATCGATTACACACTTTAAATTATAACAAACATAGGACACCCCGTCCCTCGTTAACGGACAACATGCAGCCTGCTCCACCACCTCAACTCTGTCCCCATTCCTCAGCTGCCTATCAGTACACACACCCACGTGATAAGCTTGTGGTGACGAGCAATGACGCTGCATATAATAATTTAATACTGTCTCAGAATACAAGTGTTATACACAACCAGTTCACATTAAAGATTACATAAACCAATAAACAATACGTATTTGCATAGTCCACGTGTCAGTAATAGTCATGGGGTAGCCATACCTACAGTGATATTTTCGGTAATTTTAAAGGTAATCATGTGTTCAGTGGCAGATACCAGTTCGAGGAGAGGTGGCCGTTGACACCTCCAATCCTCGTAGATACGCTGATACTACGTTATAGTGTCACTGTAGAGATTCCTGTTCCTCCAGTTATGTCAATTATTAAAGTTAACATACTGATGAACAACCATTTCTTATGAAAAACACAGCCTGTTACGAACGCTCAAAATATAATGAGCATATTTTGGAGGCGCTGCAGCTCTTACGGACCAGTCACAGTCCTGGTCCGTTTGTTTCAGTATTGCCAGCCTGACAGTGTGCAGTGTTAATGAACATGCTGTTAATGTTACAATTCAGTACGTTTATTTTTATTTGGAACTAGAGAGTTCAAAGCAGGAATTCATTCAGTACACAGAATATCAAAGACAGAACGTGTCTGTGAGTGGGTGTGGGTGTGGGACAATACGTGTGGTGGGGGGAGTGTAGTGAGTATGTAATGTGGATGTGTTATAATGGTAATGTGGGTGTGTGCATACGTGGCTAAGGACGTCAACGACTGATATATGTAAATTTTGCCTCTAACACTTGATGACACACACCTCTGTATTTATTAGGTTCTATTTGTAACTTTGAAGCATATTATATATGATTATGTTTTGAGGGTGGAACCTGAAACACCATATAAAGACAAGCACTGAATTATTAGAAAAATGCGTTGTGGGTGGCATAACACAGGAAGAACAATATTTCCGGAAGAAATATTACTGTATTATAACATCCACTTCCACTTAACAAATAACGTTGCAGGTGCAGCGTTTCTTTAGCTTAGATAATCGGATTTGCCTCAGATTATCAGTATTTTCCGTCATATTATAGCTTTGAGTTAAGTAATATGTATGTTATATATTGTATTATAAGTGATGTCATGGTGGCTCACACAGTGGACATTCACTTAAAACTACATCAAACATACAGCAAGTGCAGTTGTTAGTAGTTTACCGGTATTTTTTATTGATCACGCACGGACCGACTTATTCCTCAGCGATTTTTAAAAATCTTTATCACGACTGGAAAACAGCATCTTAGGCATGCCAGCAGATGGCAAGTTGTCTAGCGAGTTAGGTACATGTCTAGAGAGTTGTCATTGTGCCAATCAAGAAAGCATAATATTTTAATGGAAAAAACGTGCCATTGTAACTAGAAAGTTGCGTTAAGAAATGCACATAAACGTGCCTAAAGCCTGTATAAGTGACCCTTAATACAAATCATGTCAGTGAGCAAAATATATAAAATAGTGTTGTATGAATTATAGTCTCAGACAGTTATAGTAAGCTATTAACCTTACTGTTATTATACTACATGGAATAATATCCATTATAATCAGAGGATAATCAAAATACATATAATATTTGTATGGAACTCATTTATTAGTAGGAAGTCCTCCCACCCTTTTCCTCGATCACCTTCGGTAGTCTGTTTGGCATAGAGTTGATATGGTTCCACATGAGCTGCTGCTGGTTTGTGAACAGCTCCCACTGGGCGTGGATGTGAGCCAATAGGTCATCTAGCGTCCGTTCTCTCAGGCTCCCCACAGTTAACAATATTCCCGCATACATTTTCGATGGGGTTCATTTCTGCTTCCTTACTGGGCCAGTCGAATAGCTGCAAGTCCTCTCGACCTCTAAACCATTCGAGACTGTTCTCGCCGTGTGGATGGGGCAGTGGTCCTGAACAAAAATTATTGGGTCGGGAGGAAACAAAGAGTTCCCCTCCAGAACTGAGGGGAGAAAACAATCCTGCAAAATTTCATAGTATTTTTCATCCGTGAACCTCCCCACCATCCTGATGACGTCACCCATGCCCTGGATGCACACCCACCGGCAGGCATTGCGGTGACGTGTCCGCTTCTGGTCTCCTTGTAGATGTTCCTACGGTCATATCTGCACATGAATAGAGTATTAACACATTGTTCACATAATTTCGTGTTAATATCTTTGACGCATCGCGAAAAGCCGCCGTTTTCCATGCTTCATTATGCTTTATTTGAATAGTATATTTATGGGGATTTCAAGGCTTAATGAAGTGGTGGACGTACTCGTAATATGCGTTGATTTAGACCTATTATTAGTATGAATATCAATTGATCTTCAAAGGTTTAATATCATTAAAATTGTTTAGTGATACGGTGTAAAAATATGTTGATGCCATACATATCAGTAAATTTATACACACGCATTTCAGTACTGTCGCCTCCAGAAATCCTATCACTAAATTTTATGAACACAAAATACCTGGTATGGGTCATAGAGAAGTGTCAGGCATACAGTCAACGGAGCTCTATACTCTGGCCTTTATCTGCCTACTGCTCTTCTACACTCTCCAATCAGTTCTGTCTGTCTGTCTCTGTCTCTGTCTGTCTGTCTGTCTCTCTCTCGCTCGTGTTTTCCATTAAAATATGATGCTTTGTTGATTGGCACAATGACAACTCTCTAGACATGTTGCCAACTCGCTAGACAACTTGCCACCTACTGACATGGCTAAGGTGCTGTTTTCCAGTCGTGATAAAGCTTTAAAGAAGTCGCTGAGGAATAAGTTGGTCAGTGTGCGATCAATAAAAAAATACCGGTAAACTACTAACAACTGCACTTGCTGTATGTTTGATGTAGTTTTAAGTGAACGTCCACTGTATGAGCCACCATGACATCACTTATATTACAATATATATCATTTAATTTACTTAAAGCTTTAATATAACGTAAAATACTGATGAAGAAAAATCCGATAATCTAAGCTATAGAAACGCTGCACCAACAACGTAATTTGTTAAGTGGATGTTATAATACAGTAATATTTCTTCCAGAAATATTGTTATTCCCGTGCTATGCCACTCAATAAATTTTTCTAATATTTCAGTGTTTTTCTTTTTTATGGTGTTTCAGGTTCCACCCCCAAAACATAATCATATATAATAGCCTATAATTATGCAATATGTTACAAACTTATAAACATAACCTATTAAATACAAAGGTGTGTGTCATGGAGTTTAAAGGCAAAGTTTACATATATCACCCATGGACATCCTTAGCCACGTATGCACCCACCCACATTACCATTATAACACATCCACATTACATACCACACTCCCCCCACTACATGTACTGTCCCACACCCACACCCGCTCACAGACACACATTCTGTATTTGACATTCTGTGTACTGAATGAAATCATGCTTTGAATTCTGTTGTTCGAAATGAAAATAAGCATATATACTTGTAACATAATAGCATGTCCATTAACACTGCACACTGTCAGGCTGGCAATACTGAAACAAACGGACCAGGACTGTGACTGGTCCGTAAGAGCTGCAGCGCCTCAAAAATATGCTCATTATAATTTGAGCGTTCGTAATAGGCTGTGTTTTTCATAAGAAATGGTTGTTCATCAGTATGTTAACTTTAAAAATTGACATAACTGGAGGAACAGGAATCTCTGCAGTGACACTATAACGTACTACCAGCGTAGCGACGAGCATTGGAGGTGGCTGGTATCTGCCACTGAACACATGATTACCTTTAGCATTAACGAAAATATCACTGTGAGTATGGCTATCTCATGACCATTACTGACACGCAGACTATGCAAATAAGTATTGTTTATTGGCTAATGTGAACTGGTTATGTATAACACTTGTATTCTGAGACAGTATTTCATTGTAGGTAAACATATTATATGCAACGTCATTGCTCGTCAGCACAAGCTTATCATGCGTGTGAGTCTACTGATAGGCAGCTGAGGAGTTGGGAGAGAGTTGAGGTGGTGGAGCAGGCTACATGTTGTCCGTTAACAAGGGACGGGGTGTCCTATTCTTGGTGTAATTTAAAGTGTGTAATCGGTTGTCTATAAAAACAAATAATAAAAATAAATAGGTTTATTATTTTTCAGGATTACAGGATATCTTTGACACCTTAATAAAAATTCAGTAATAGCTAAGTATGTATAACTGTTGGAGCAAACAACGTGACCCCGCCTCACCCCCCTTTCCCTTCACCTGCCACGCTCCCGTTCACTCCCATACTCCCCCCTTGCCCCTACATCGCGCCATTTGTGGGTGAACTTGTCCACTGTTTCTGAACAACTCAACCTGTTTCGTGGTTCACGATACAAGACAAGAGAAGAATTATTTTATATAAATCAGACTTTATAAATTGTATAGCACAGCTCATTATCCCAAACAATCACACAATGTTTATTAGCCTATATCACAGCATAATACAATGGCCAGATTATAACACGGTACATAGGATGAAGCTTGGGGATTCGAAAACTTGTTGGGTATGTACACATGAAAACAGACACATGCTCTCTTGCCACGTTAGCCATATCCCGCGACCAGGTGAACCAGTCGGAACTCTTGCCGAGTGAACGTTTAGCTGAGGTCAACTGCACTGATTCAGTAATTATCCCGTATTCAATTTCTGACCGTGTATTTTGAATTCTCTAGATTTACCACAGTTTTTTTTATTCCTGGTAGTGGGGTCACCTTAAGGGAAAAGAATTAAAAAAAAAAAAAAAAGACAAAAGACTCGCCCTTGACTAACTCAAGGAAAACATTATTAAGGAGAAAGGAGACATCCCACGGGGATAACTTGCATAAAAAATTTGGTAGTTTGAAACATCGGGTTCATCTCGAGTTCATCTGCGAAGGAAGCTGTTTTCAAAATTTGGTGTGTCTGTGGATTAACTGTAATGAAGCAAAGAAAGTATATGCCAAGTTTCACCTACATCGGCTGAATAATAACGAAAATAAGTAGATTATTCCGGTGCTTCAAAGCACTGAATCTCCACTTACAATACCTTAACAATAACTCGAACCTAGATTTCACATACCTGCCACTAGGTGCGCTATCAACTGAGCTGAAATGGACCGCTAAAAACACAAGGCCAACACATACCATTTTATGCATGCATTTTCAATGGTTATTTAATGACCTTGCCTGATACCCGGTCGTTAACCTGGCTTTGCACCCCACACACACACACACACACACAGACACATACACACACACACACACACACACACACACACACACACACACACACATTTTTTTTTTTTTTTTTTGCCAATCGACCATTGAGGCCGGAGCCCCTGGTCATTAAGGCAAAATTATATATATGTATATATATTGACATATATATACATATATATACAAACATATATATATACATACATGCATACATACAAACATCCATACAAACATCCATGCATATGAACATACACGCTTTCATGCACACGTACATATATATATAATAATTTTTATTTTATTATTTTTTTGTATTTGCATTTATATTATTTTTTTGTAATTTTTTATATTGTTAACCTTATATTACTTATAAACAAAATGCCTAATATAAAGACCCTAAAACTAATCACCTAACAGACAAATCGCTAACCTATACTAAATCCTAAGAGACAAATAACTAGACCTACACTAATGGTAAAAAAGCCTCGACCAAAAGACACAAACACAGGAACGAAAGTGGTACACAAACAGGATGGAATAAAAAAGAAGGAAGGTAGTAAAACCATGTCATGACAAGTATATAAACAAGATGATAAAGTTGATGTACTCCAATGTGGATGGAATGGTATCTAAATTACTAGAGATGAATGATTATGTCAGAGAAAATGAACCACAAATAATATGCCTAACTGAGACAAAATTAACACCAAGGATATCCAATGACATACTAAAGTTAGAGAAATACAATATATGGAGAAGAGACAGAAATTTAAAAAAAGGAGGAGGAATTATAATATTAACTAAGAAAAATCTAAAAGTCAATGAAATAAAACTAGATATACCATCACAAGTAAAACTGATTGTAGTAGAGATCAACACATCTGAAGGGAAAGTAATTGTAGCCAATTTGTACATGCCACCCAGATCAAACACATGGGAAAGAGACGAATATGAGGACCTGGCAGAGAGCACAATTCAGAGTTTAAGAGCATTACTACATAAAATGGAAGAGAAATCGGAAAGAATTATACTAACTGGAGATTTTAATACAAATATAAATTGGAATACTCTAGATATAATTAGCCAAGAAAGCTGTTGGGACCAAAAGCTCCTGGATCTCGTGCAAGAGTTTTTCCTAACGCAACATGTGAGGGAAACCACCAGAAAAAGAGGACTCGATGTACCTTCAGTGCTAGATCTAATATTTACTAGGCAAGAAAATGATATTGACAGTTTAATATATCACCCTCCACTCGGCAAAAGCGATCATGCTGTACTAAATTACAACTTCAGGATAGCATATGACATAGTTAACAGTAATGAAAGTTACAAAAAGAGCCTAAACTATAAAAAGGGAAATTATCAAGACCTAAAGAAGTATTTCTTAGAAGTTGATTGGGAAAATGAGCTTGGAGGACAAGATTTAAATGCTGTATATAAAAAATTCTGTGAAAATTATGAAATAGGAGTCCAGAAGTACATCCCACAGCACAAAGAAGCAGATAAGAAAATACAGAAATGGTTCAATACAAAATGTAAAAAATCAAAAGAAAGAAGAGATTTGTTGTGGAATAGATATAGAAGACACAATAGTGAAAGGGCGTATAATAATTACAAACAGGCAAGAAACAATTATACAAGAATAAGGAGGGAAGCCCAAAAACAGTTTGAGGAGGATATAATAAATAAAAGTAGTGATCAACCAAAGCTGTTTTACAGCTACATCAGAAGCAAAATCAAAGTAAAAGATATAATACAATCCATTACGGACGAGGGAATCACTTAGACGCAAGAGAAAGATATTTGTGAAGCACTAAATAAGAATTTCCAATTAGTTTTTACAGAAGAAAAAATTTTTGAGAGGGACTATGTGGAACATGCATGTCCACACATATTACCAGATATACAAATAGCAGAAAAAGTAATACAGGAGGAGTTAAGTAAATTAGACAGAGGAAAAGCAAGTGGTCCTGATGAAATTTCATGTTGGGTACTACGAGAATGTGCAAAGGAGTTAAGTAAACCATTATTTTTAATTTTCAAGAAATCCTTGAGTCAAGGTAAACTACCTGATATTTGGAAGAAAGCAAATATTGTCCCCTTATTCAAGAAAGGAAATAGACAAAATCCACTCAACTACCGACCAGTATCACTGACCAGTGTTGTACGCAAGGTATTAGAAAAGCTTATAAGAAAAGCTTAGGTAAATCATCTAGAAGAACACAATATACTAACAGAAAGACAGTTTGGTTTCAGAAAAGGAAAATCATGTGTTACTAATCTATTGAGCTACTATGACAGAGTAACAAACACAATACAGGAAAGAGAAGGATGGATGGACAGTATCTATTTAGATTTCAAGAAAGCTTTTGACACAGTACCACACCAAAGACTTTTATGGAAACAGTACCATCAAGGAGGAAATCGAGGCAAACTGTTTTTTTGGATGCAAGATTTTCTCATAAAAAGAGAAATGAGAACAGTACTAAGAGGAAACTACTCATCATGGAAAGAAGTGACTAGTGAAGTACCACAGGGTTCAGTGCTGGCACCAATCATGTTTTTAGTGTATATAAATGATATAAACAGTATCACTGGAAATGAGAGCTATCTGAATATGTTTGCAGATGATGCAAAAATACAAAGGAGAATTACTAACACAGACTCTTGTAAAGATCTACAAGAAGAATTAAATAAACTTCATGAATGGAGTAATACATGGCAAATGGAATTCAATGTGGACAAGTGTCATGTAATCAAGTTTGGTAAAAGTGGAAAAAGACCTGATTGGGATTATAAGTTAGGAAATAAAACCCTATACACATGAGAAAAAGAGAAGGACCTAGGTGTGATTATCAATAACAGACTATCTCCGGCTGACCACATCAACGAGAAGGTACAGAACATGTATACACTGCTTGCAAATAAGAGAATAGCATTCACATACATAAATGAAGACATGCTAAGAAGGATAATAACATCATTCATTAGACCAACCCTGGAATATGCATCATTAGTCTGGAGTCCTCATCTCAAAAAACACATAGACAAGATTGAAAAAAAAGTTCAAAGGGCCGCTACAAGATGGATACCAAGCTTAAGGGACCTAAGCTACGAAGAAAGACTAAATAAACTGAATCTACCAACACTACAGGAGAGAAGGAAAAGAGGTGACATGATAATGCTATATAAGTGCATATCAGGGAAGGGGAAAATAGACATAAATGATTACTTAACATATGGAAAAGCATCAGCAAGAGGACACTGCAAAAAACTGCATAAGAAGAGAGGTGATAAAGACGTAAGGAAATTCAGTTTCCCAAACAGAGCAATTGATCAATGGAATGCACTACCGAATGAAATAGTGTGTGCCAAAACAATTCACAAATTTAAGGATATGTACGATAAATATGGTTTAAGACACGGGACAGTACGAGCTTGACTCATTCCTGTAAAGATACATTTAGAAAAGAACAATTAGGTAAGGTAAGAACACACACACACACACAACAGTATTCTCTACCCTAAAGTACATGACGCGAGAAGCATACAGAACTACAAGAAAGAAAACACAGAAAAGCAGGGTCGGGGTGATGATGAAGATGGTTTGCTTTTCTACTTCTTTGAGATATTGTGGGAATCAGAGTCATGATAATGATGAAGATCATGATGACTGGCTCACCCGGCAGAGACTTACCATACATGAGCACTCAACACTGGTATTTGGCACCTGCACACCACTTGCTCTTGCCTTTATAACCTGGAGCACATTTGCCTTCCATACAAAACCCTCCCTTCCTAGTGCATTTTCTATCTTGCTTACAACCTGGAAAGAGTATTGAAGTGAAAGCTGCATAAGATGTAGAGGAAAGAGAGAGAGAGAGGGAGGCAACACTAGTCCGGCACACTAGACAGAGCTCCGTTAAATAACTTCCATTATAGAAGTACTACACACACCTGCACATTAATTTATACATCAGAAGGCGTGTGAACATGTAGTGCCCCAGTACAAACAACCTCGCGAGTTTTAGAACAGCTGTAAAGGTGAAATTATAGCAGTTACCTCCGATTCCCGCTAGACGAACTGACGCCCGAGTGTACACATACAGCCCCAGCTTATCACCGTCGTTATTATTACCTCACCACTCTGCCCAGCTATCACCACATATCATCACCACTGCCTACACCACCTCCAGGTAGACAGCTGACCAAAAATATGCCCACCACTCAACTGCAAGGTATTAGAATCTCTCTTTCATTCTAGTCGTCAGGTGTCTAGGTGCATCAGCGCCATCTCTTGACCAAACATACTACCACCCAACAACACACTTTAAATGGCAACTGCACAACTCACCACCACCACCACCACTCCTATACTTCACGAGAAAATAGATTGGTGGGGTCAGACAGGCTATCCTGGGGCTAAGTATTGTTGTGTATGTATGGTAGTTATTCACCCAGAATCAAGCCTTCCACACCCTGTAGTCAGCAAGATTGTCCAAACCTGGCCTGCAAGGACTGTCACTCTGAGGGGTAATTTTTCTCTATGAAAGTGCCTGAACTGAGAAGGTCAAGAAACTCCTAACCCCAGTAACATACCAGACTGACAGCCACACTGACCAGGACGGCCTGCCCACCTAGCCTGATCCCTCATCAAATAGCCATTCATCTTCGACAGAGGACCAGACAATTAAGGATGAACTATTATCCCACACACTTGACAATCTGGTCAACATCATCATCAACCAGCAGAACGAACTATCTGCGCTGAAATCCCTTGTCAGAGCCTACACAGCTCAGAGAGAACGTACTCTTGAACATCATGCTGCCCTGGTTAAGGCCCTAAATGCACTGGAGAGCCAAGCCCAGGTTGAGCAATTGTGTCCCCCTACTACGGCAGCCACTCAGGCAGACAGTGCACTTCCCAGCAAATTCACTCTGACTGGCAAGTAGTCTGCACAAAGTCCTCCCATTCGCATTCTTGGTGGAACTCCAATAAGCCCCGTGGTCTGAGAAAAGTGACACACGACACCCAGGACAAAACCGAAACATTTAATACCCAATCTCTGCCCACCAGAAACACAAATAATAACACTAACACCTCTGAAGTACACACTGCCCCCCCAATCCCCCTCTTCACTCACAACTGTAGTCAACCTCCAATCAAATCAACCACCAAAACCAACAGTCCAGTCTCTCACAACAGACCAACGAGGCAAATAACAGACAACAAAGGCAGCTCAGGCAGAGAGGGAAACTGAAGACATAATAGCACTGGGTGCCACAGTTGAGACCACACCAACAACTGCTGCACAGTCATCATCTGCAGCTACTGTAATAAGCATGGTCGTCAAGCCAAACAGTGCCGTAATCGCCAAGCAAAGGAGAGAGATGCCCTTGAGGGCACTTACTGCCTGAGGCAAGGACATACTACAGACAACTGCTACACCAGCGCTGCTGAGAGCAGGCAGGAACATCTTCTGAGGGCACTGCTGGCTGATAGGTACCAAACACCCCCCTCAGTTGCTCCCACCTAACCTCCTACCCAACAGTTTTATTATTTGTGGCACCATCAAAATGAAATATGAGTACTAGCATCCTGTCGGCGAACCTGATGGGATTCAGAACAAACATTGGAGAACTGACCCACTCATTTGTCCTCAGAAACCACACCGACATTGTGGTAACACTTGAGACATTCCTGAACAAGGACTGTGTGACCACCCGTGATTGGATCCCTGGGTGCTACCAGTGGATTCACCATGACTGCCATGGTGGACAAGGGGGAGGCATTGCTGCTTGATACAAGGAATCCTTGCAGGTGCAGTTTCTCCCTATTCAGATGCCAGAGATGATAGGAATCATGTTTTTTGCGGGGTCATTTTCTGACAAGAGTGTCTTACTACTTTGTTTACTATATCGCCCCCAATGGCAGAGTTCAACACCAATTACCTTCCTCAATGAGCACTAGTACATCAAGGCAACTTATAATTGCCAAAACTGTGACACTGTGGGTGACCTGAACAACCAACATTTAATACAGCATGCATTTTGGGAACTCACTGTAGTACATGGGTTGACTAATCATGTAAACTTTCCAACGAACATCCAAGTGGGTTCACTGGACCCTGTTCTCACTGATTTGCCTGAGGAGTGCATACAGCGCTGCCCAATGGACCGAGTTGACAGCTCCAACCACAATGCTGTGCTGTCAAAGATAAGCCTTACCCCAGCAAGAGAGGAAGTTAACCAAAGGGTCATATGGTTGTGGGACTGCATTGACTGGCCAGCCATCAGGCATACCTTAGCCATCTCTGACTGGAATACAGTTCTCGATGACAACGTGGACCATGATGTAAATACTCTCACCTCCACATTGATCAACCTGCAGCAACGACATGTACCCCATAGGACATATTCAGCCAATCCAAAAGATCAACCGTGGTTGGATACAGGTGTTGGGGTGCTGAGAATAAATACAAAGCATGGATCCGATATAAACAACATCAACCTCTCCGAAACAGGAAATTGCATAACCAATCCTGCAGGACAATGACCAGGACATCAAAATGGGCAGAGAGGAGGTGGGAGCATAACTTGAAGCATAGGATCACCAGTACCATGAGGTAGATGCCAAGCTATGGTGGGCCTTTGTCAAAGATAGACAAGGCATAATCATGCATGATAGGATTCCTACCCTGAAATCAAGCAATGGAGATCTGGCTACCAGCAGCCAGGAGAAGGCTAACCTTCTGGCTAGAATGTTTAGCAGCAAGATACCCACACTGGATCCTAACAGGCAGTAGCCCATCCTGTCCTGCCTATATACATTCGGTAAAAAAAGTATCGGTGCACTACTATATATGCACGAATCATTCTGACACCACGGAACGAAGGACAGTGAAAAGTAGTGGCCGACTTAATACACGTTGGTAGCTCTGCTGGCAGGTGCATGCCATAAATCACCAGCCAGCGTGATATTACATACAGTAGTAAGTGTTATAGGTTTCGAAAGGACTTAGTACATTCATACACAATGACCCATTGCGAATTTCGCAAGGGTGTGACATATATGGAGGGTAACGTGGTTCACATAGGTGGTTACATATAACGGCCTATCTGTGTGCGCCGATAATGCGACATAACATTGTCATGTGCTATTTACTGTAACACTTTATCGCCTCACCTGTCATGTGACAATAAAAACTACACCATACACTAGGCGTGGAAGAACATAACTGCACATCACCCATGAAATGGGGTGTGTGAACTAGTAAACATGGTAGTCGATGACAGGTCATGCATATACAGTAAACATAGTCGTAATATATATGCTGTTATAATACTATGTTTAGGGGAAATATAACAACACATGTGTCATATTTTTATTATCAATAACCTGTATATGAACCACCTGCTGCTAAGATGGCATTTAGCCATGTAAGCATGGATGCCACCAATGCACTTGTCAGGGCTCGCCCAGGTGGACGGGGGAGGTGCTCCCACGCCTGCAAGCACTGCTGACGACAGCAGCACGGCTCCGTTCCTGGTCCCGCTCAGGCATATGTCAGAGCATTGCTGCCCAGACGTGCTCGATTGGGTTGAGGTCTGGAGATTTGGGTGGGTGTGGCACCAGAGTGACGTTGGGATGTCGGGCAAACCACTCTTTAACAACCCGGTATGTGTGGATAGGGCTGTTATCCTGGAGAAGGTAGAAAGGCTCCCCCTCGGGGAACAGCAATGCCTGGACTGAGGGAAGCAGAACCTCCTCCAGGATTTCAACATACTTATCACCTGTTAAACGTCCCGGTCCAACATCAGCCAACTTCCCAACGACACTGGCATGCATCCATCCAAACAACCCAGCAGAGACACGGCGGCTGTTGCTGCTGGCAATCACATTTTGTGGTTCGTATCTGAAACATTATAACCGATTATGAAGAAGTCACATAATACCTCTTCTGTAACTGATACTGAAAGGTGTATTGCAGCCTACTAAGTCTATGTCTTGTCCTTGATATTCAAAGTTCGTGTAATTATATTTATGCACTAGTAGAAGACACAAGACAGACAACACAAATGTGTGGGGGTGGATACAGGCACCTGTAGTAACCACCCACTTGTTTACGTAGCCATGAGAGAGAGAGAGAGGGAGAGAGACTAACCTGGTGCCACGTGTCCGCCAAACATATTGTGTTGGTGGTGTGCCATCAGAGTAGAATGTCTTTTCATCGCAAAAGACTACACGCTCCCAAAACTCTGCTGGTTTGTCAGCATACTCGAGCGCATACTCCATGCGCTGCTCCATGTTATGCTCACTTAGTTTCGGCTTTGTGGCTGGCCTGCGACCTTAGCAATCCCTGCTGTGATGCCTGTTGCGGATGGTTTGCGTGCTGCACTGCAGACCCAGATCACGGCGAATGTCGACAGCAGGTGTGAATGGGTCATCATCGATGACGTTCTGTATGGCCTAGATATAAAACCACATAAACACACATTCCTTATGGTATGGTTTATGGTGAGCAGTAACACGGGACATCACTATACATATACCGTATCCAGTTATAGTCCACATGGTATTATCCACATAAGCTAATATTCTATTACAGACTGTATTATATGACCTAAAACACTATTTACCTGGCCTTCATCTGCGGTGGTGCAAGGTGGGCGCCCGACTCGTGGCATGTCGTCTGTAGCAATTGTGTCTGCATGCCGCCGAATCCACCGTGCTGCTGTGTTACAGTGAATACGAAGCTGATGGGCAATATCGATAACGCTGTAACCCCCAGCATGGAGGGCTACGACAGCCCCGCGTGTCACCTGTGACGTTTCCATGCTGACTGGCATGACCTTGATACGTAGATAACCACGTAAACTTCTTGGCAGTGTATGGCATGTTTTAGGATCGGAGTTATGAAACAATCGCTGAGTGGTTCGAATGTTACGAACAAGCCACAGCCAGGCATGTCAACCCTCCCACAACATCAGCGGTTGCTCTAATGTTTACTGTAGGCATCGGACCCCCTGTGCACTGATACTTTTTTTACCGACCATACATCAAGCCTTGAGACCCTGCACTTCGCTGAAGACACAGTGAAACGGCACCTGAGGAACATCAATGCTAAAGAAAGAACTGGAGATGAAATTAGTCCACATCTCGTGAAGCAGTGTGCCAATGAACTCTGCACTCCTCTCACAAGAATATTTCAGCAGTGCATCCAATTCAAGGTTTGGCTGAACCTATAGAAGGAGCCCAAGTCGTGCTAGTCCACAAAAAGAATTTAAAATCAGAACCAAGTAACTACTGTCCCATCTCCCTTCTCTCAACTGTCAGCAAGATCTTCGAGAGGATAATAGTGGATCAGCTGACCACTTTTCTCGAGGAACACCTTCTGCTGTCACCACAACATTACGGGTTTTGGAAGGGCCAATCAACAGCGGATCTACTGCTCCTGCTTTCTAACTCATGGCACAAGAACCTTGGCTCTTGCCTGGCCACTCTTGTCATAGCTCTTGACATTGCAGAAGCCTTTAACTGTGTGTGGCACCATGGTCTAGTAGCAAAGCTTGGACAGCTTGGGATTGCAGGTGGCTTGCTTGAGATGCTGTCTAGTTACTTGACTGGCAGAAGTCTCAGCTTTGCTATCAATGGACTGTCCTCAGTCAAATATCCAGTGGAAGCCTCAGTCCCACAAGGGTTAGTCCTGGGTCCATTTCTGTAGAACATTTGAACGATCTACTCTGGAGAATCCCCATAGCATCCGCTTATGCTGACGACTGTACTGTATCAAGACAGTTTTGAAGGTCAGAGGTAGCTGAGATGATAACATCAGCAAACCAGCTGGCTAGTGACATCACAGACTTGGGACAACGATGGCAGATTAAGTTTGCTCCCAACAAAACCCAAACAATGATAACTTTCCACTCAGCTGATGATGCCAGGCTACTGCACAGCGAGGACATAGTCAAGCTTCATGATCACCTCAAGATCTTAGGAGTGGATATGGACTCCATGCTGCTGTTTGACCACCACCTAGAAACTGTAGCATGGAAGGCCAGCATGAAGGTGACCCTGTTGAGGAGGATGAAGCGCCTCCTAAATGCTGATGGCCTATTGATGCTCTACAAAGCCCAGGTCCACTCTCTTATGGAGTATGCACCTCTCACCTGGATGTCAAGTGCTCGCCAACACATCAATATGCTGGACAGGGTGCTACAACGTGCTATGCACCTCATAAATAGTTTTAGGAAGAACAGTGACAGAGCTACACCAAGGAGCAGCCCAGTGCCTACTCGACACTCTGGAGCATCGTAGAAGCGTCAGTAGAAGCGTTAGTACATGCTGCAAAGGTGCAGCATGTACTAACTCTGGAGGACCTTAGGGTTCCCTGGAGAAGAGTGGAACGCAACACGAGGTCGGTGTTGACTAGCAACATTCTCCTGGAGATCCCAAGGTCACACCAGCAGGCACCAATGCACATTTTTCCCCAGGACAGCTGCTATGTGGAACTCATTCACAGCGAACTTCGACATCCAGATAGATGAACACACACTAGGCCAAGTTGGTGACCCATGCTTGGAGCTGCACACACCCATCATAGAAGTCTCCAGATATAATGACTTCATACGTAAATAATAGGCAAGAAATATTATCGTAAAATGTGTAATCCTAGGGTTAAGGTTTAAAACAGACCGCCTCATGATCGAGGGGCTTTAGCTTGTAAAACTGACAGGAGTTACATTGACACAATAGTATAGCACACCAATGTATAAAAATTAAAAGAGAGAGAGAGAGAATAGCACACCAATGTATAAAAATTAAAAGAGAGAGAGAGAGAGAGAGAGAGAGAGAGAGAGAGAGAGACAGAGAGACAGAGAGAGAGAGAGAGTTACAGGGACAAGCAGTACTCCAAAAGTTCTTACAACACATTTCGAGGAAGTGTAGTTGGTTTCACTCACGAGCTTATCATTTAGCGATGTTAATCCTCTCACTCCTTGAGGCATAAACCTGAACTCCACTGTGTGAGTTTCAAACCACATAGGAAGGAAGATGGGTGTGTTAGCATAGGGGTGTGTGTGTGGTCGTCTGTGTATAAACAGGAAAACAATCTGAGCTCCCACATACTTGAAGAACCCCTGGGTTACAAGAATAACACATCAGGTCTGTAAATAGCTCTTGAATGCGGTGGTGTCATTGTAAATGAAGGGTGAATTCGGACATAGTCTACAATTGAGGATGAAAACTGAGCAGCCTGGCACCACCCCTCCCTTGCAGTCCCCCTTCAATACAAAGCCCATTGCGGTCTTGGGGGGGCTGTGGGTTCTGGGGCTGGAGCCTGATGTTGGGGGTGGTGTCATTCTGTACTGCTTCCCCCGGCCACAGGTCCCAGTCCTTGAGCCTACTAATTTAGCTTGACCCTTTTTCTTCTCTTCCTTCTTTTATCTTCTTTTCTTCCCAACTTTCCTGAGGTGTGAGAGCCATGCCAATGGGATGCAAGGCTGTCTCTTTTTTTTCAGTCGTGAACAGTCTCATGGAACCACGGGTATGGTAGCCCTTTGTCTTATTCATTTTGCCCTTACTCCTGATCCGGGCTCTCAGGAGTGGACCAGTTTATTTCCCACTTTCTACTCTTGGCTCACCATGGCCAGTAATGAATTTTGTACCTTTTTTGAAAAAGCAACAGAGATGCTCCTCTTAAACCTTCTCCTGGTACGGCAGATCTTCCCTCCCTTACTTTTCTGCCCCATTCCTTCTCTGCCTGTCCTCCTCAAATTTTTTTCTTCTTCCTCCCCTCCTCTCTCTTCTCCCCTCTTTCCTTCTTCGTCTGGCCTAACCCTGGTGATGACTCAGGATCCGCTTTTGACTACAGCTTCGTCTTCCTCCCCTCCTTCTAAACTTCGGACGGTGTCCATTCCCAGTTCATCCTTCTCACGTCCTGTGTCCTCCACTTCCCCAGGTCCTGTTCTATCCTCAATGCTCGTTCTTCCTCTTCTGTTGCTACCTTCCACCCCTTTTTTCCTCCTTCCCCTTCTGTTTCTGTTCCTTCTGTGTCCTCTGTCCCCTTCCCCTGACCTCATCCTTCTTCATCTGTTCCTGCCCCCTTCCCTCGCCACCTCTTTCTTCAGTCGGCAGACCTGGATCAATTTTTTAATATTTCATCAACAGATGACCACCTCGTGCTTCACCTTTCCCCCTTTTCCCAGGTAGGCAGAGATGTCACTTTGTCGGTACAACCCAATGGTTCCCACCATCTTGCAGTTCACAATGCTGCTCAAGCCAAGAGGGTGACATCTCTCGTCGATTGTTCAGGCCATCTGATTTCTGTTTCCCCAGATATTCAACTTAATTCTTCTACTGGTACCATCTGTTTGCCATCGTTCATGTCCTTTTGGCCAGAAGCCTTTTGCAGAGTGCTCTGGAGATATCTGACTAATCCTGTATGAGCAACAGCATCCCATCTGTTCAGTCCAGCACTACACCATTCCCACTCATGGACGCCGACATCAACCAGTTAAATTAATACTGCTAAAATTGTCTTCGAATCTCGAGATCTTCCCCCTAACGTCATCGCTCAGGGTACTGTTCTACAGGGATCTACAGGTTGGACATTATGTTCTGTCTGCTCGCCAGTGCACATCTTGTTGGCACCTTGGCCACTCCGCCACGTACTGCCGGTTGACTCCAGTATGCCCCAGCTGTGCACAAGCTGGCCACACTTCCTCTGACTGTGCTTCCACCATCCGGTGCACCCCTAACTGCCAGGACAGCTATTCTGCCACCTACTGGAAATGTCCCATTTATCTCTTTGAGGCAAAAGTGTCCAGCGTTCACTTGAAAACTGTCCTTTGTGAGGCCCGTCAGAGAGTTTGCAGCCTCGGTCACTTTCAAGCCATTATGTATGTGCACCTAGCTCCGCCTACTCCAGTGGTGTTGCCAGTATCCAGCTTCCCAAACGTGTCCCAACTGTTCCTGTTTCTAATTCTTTCTCTGCTATTGTTTCTCTTCTCTGTTCTTCTTGTTCCTCCCTTGTTCCTTGCCTCCTCCCCTACCTCCTTCTACCTCTGCTTCCTCTCGGTCTTCTCCTCCATCCCCTTCTTTTCCCATAGGCAAATGTCAACATGTTGCGTGCTTCTTCCCAATCTCACATTTCTCATCTCTTCCCCCACCCCAGCTTTTCCTGTCCAGCCTACTAAATGTCCCTCACCTTCCACTTCCCTCCCAGTACCTCATCCTCTCCCTTGTCCACGTGTCAGCACCGTCGAGTCATCTCACCAGTGTCCCCCTGTCCTGTTTCTTCTCCTTTGGATACAGAGACCACTCAAGATATTGTCTCCTACCTTCGCTGTACTTCCTCCATATCCTACCTTGTTTCTGTTGATATCCATCCACCTTCCTCTTCTCTTCCCCCTACTCCTGTTCCTCCTTTTTCTCTTGAACCTTCCCCTCCCCCAACTCCATCCATCCTCCCCGTTCTGTGACTTTTTGTTTCTTCTTTCTCTTTTGTTCTTTCGGTCCTCAATCTCCCTAAGCCTTCTGGGTACTCTCGCCCTAACCATCATGTGTGTCTGCCACCTTCTTCCCAGACTTAATTCTTGTCTCTCATCATGGCCCTCCTACAATGGAATATACGCAGTGTTACTTCCAATCGTCCTTCCTTACAATGCCTCATATCCGGTCATGATCATCTTTTTGTATCTCTCCAAGAAACTTCTCTCTGTGATTTCCCTGTTCCTCTTCCAGGTTTTACTTTTCTCGGTTCTCATTCTCCTTCTGCTGCTCTTCTTATCCTCAACACTGTTACTTTTGAACCCCTCTCTGTTCCTTCCTCTATCCCTGATGTTTCTGCTCATCTTTTTCTTCACCACTGGGTCACTTTCTGCTCTCTATATTTCTCTCCTCCTAATCCTGTATATTTTTCTGTCTTTTCCTCCTAAGTTCGTTCCCTTTCTCCTCCGATCCTTCTCCTTGGAGACTTCAGTTGCCATCACACCCTTTGGGGTGACTCTGATGTCATTCCCAGGGGTCGCCACTTTCAACAGTTCCTTTCTTCATCTGATCTGTGTCTGCTGAGTACTGATTCTCCTACTCACTTTGACTGATTCTCCTACTCACTTTGACCCTCGTACTCATTCCTTTTTATACATCAGTCTGTCTCTCTGCTCTTCTATTTCCCTTGACTTCGACTGGTTGGTTCTTGATGACTCTTTTTAGTGGCCATTTTCCTATCAAGCTTTCCCAGATTTCTTTCTGTTCAGTTCCTTGGCCTCCTCATTGGCAGTGTCATGCTGCTTAAGGGAGCTTATTTTCCTGCCTTACGGTCCTCTCTTTACCTTCTTCCTTCTTTTCTTCTCCCAAAGAGTTGCTTTCTTTCTCTTGTTCCTGGTTTTAGGAGCTGCCCTTACTGCTATCCCTGGAAATACCAGACCTCCTACAGCTAAACCTGTGCCGTGGTGGACTCCTGAATGCAAGCGTGCCCTCCAAATTAAACGTGCTGCCTGGAAAAGCTTCCATCGTCGACGATATACACTGGACTCTTCCCGTAGTTTCTTGGTATTTCAAAGTGCATCTGCTACCTTCTGCAACACTATCCATCAAGCCAACGCCACGGTTCGATGTCCTTTGTTTCTAGCAGTTTGGTGGACACTTCCGTTGCAGCACTTCGGTCTCATATCCATAGAATCTCTGGTAAGCATATCCCACCTCAGGCTCCTGTTCTTTCTTTAGATGGTCATTCTGTAGGCGATGCTTCCTTGGTTGCTCAAGCTTTAGGTAGTTATTTTACTCTCATAAGCACAGGGTCCAACCTCTCTCCAGATTTTCGCTCTATTAAATCTCTTTCATAATATGTCCCAATTTCCTTTACTTTGTTTGCCGAGGGAGATATTAATGCTTCTTTCTCTCTCCGTGAATTGTCATCCATGATTCAGTTGCGTAAAGATTCCAGCGAAGATCTTGATGGTATTCATTATAGTCTGCTGAAACATCTCTCTCCCAGTGCCATGCCTTTTCTCTCGGTCCTTCATAACAGGATTTGATCTGATTTTTTTTTCTCCTGCTTGGCACGTGGCGGTCATCTTACCATTTCTTTAGTTTGGTAAACAGGTCGTCTTCCTCAATACTTCGGTCCCATTGCCCTGACTAGTTGTTTATGTTAACTACTTGAATGTACAATCAATCGTCAACATATGTGGCACCTTAAATCCCGTTGTCTTATTTCCTCATTACAGTTCAGATATCGAAAAACTCGTAGCACTTTAGATCCACTCCTTTGCTGTATTTTATCTGTTCTACCTTTTCTCTTCAGTCAGTCATTGCTATATTTTTGTACCGTATTTGAAACAGGCATACGATACTATTTGGTGCTATCATATTCTGTGTTGTCTTTGTTTCCTTGGTCTTCATGGTAATATTTGTGTTTATCTTCAAAATTTTCTTTCCCTCCGCACCTTCCAGGTCCTCTTCGGTGCCCATCTTTCCCATGTCTTCCCCCCATCACGAACATGTCCCCCCAGGCCTGTGTCCTCAGTACTACCCTTTTTCTCATCACAGTTAATGGTATAGTCTCTTCTCTGCCTCCCTCTATTTCCTCCTGGCTGTATGTTGATGATTTTGCTATTTACGCTGCGGATTCGGCTCTCCCTCTTCTCCAATCCGTTATTCAGTCCGCCATTACAGCAGCCTCCTCACCACTCATGGTTTTCGTTTGTCTGCCTCCAACTTTTATACAATGTCGTTTACCCGTACCCTTTACTTTACCTCAAACGCCTTTTAACCTGTATGACACTCCTCTCCGTTGACGGTCTTCTGCAACTTTTCTTGGTCTTGTCTTTGACTCTTGGTTAAACTGGAGTGCGCATGTTTCTTCCCTTCACTCTTCCGCTCTTCAACATCTTTACGTATTGCAAACTGTTTCATCTTTCGTGGGGCGCTAATCGCACCACACTTCTTTATCTCCACTCTGTCCTTATTCTCTCTAAACTCGACTGTGTGTGACAAGTCTATTCTTCTGTCTCTCCCCATACCCTTTCGAAATTTGATTCCCATCACCATACTGGTCTTCACTTAGCCATAGGTGACTTTCAGTCAACCCCGGCCACAAACCTCTGCGTCGAATCCGGAGTTCTTCCCTTCTCCTCTCATCTTCCTCTCCTAACAATTTAGTCTTATGCACGTCTATGTCAGTTTCCTTCTGATAAATTGCTCCACCCTCCTCCCTCTCTCTGTCGTTCTTTCAAGTCTGCCTCTCATCTCCTTCCTTTCTCCCTCCGTGTCCCTGCTCTTCTTTAGTCTATCTGTTTCACTATTCCACCCATTCTTCCCTTTATTCTATTTCTTTTCTCCCTTGGCTTTTACCTCCTCCAATCGTCTGTTCCTCTTATCTCTCTTGTCCTCGCCCTCTTCTTTCTCCTGTCACACCACTCCCTTTTTTATGAACAGATGTCTTCTCACTCTTCTGCTATTGCTATCTTTACCAACGGCCCCAAATCCCTTCACGGTGTTGGTTTTGGCTGTTGTCTTCCCTAAGTCTGCTTTCTCTAGTTCCTTCCCTTCTGTTCCGGTTGTCCCCACAGCGGAGCTTTATGCTATTCTTTTCACTGGGAAGCCTCTGTTTCGTTCCACTTCTTCCTTTTCTGTTATCTTCTCTGATACTCACAGTGCACTTTCTCCTTAATGGGCCTCTTCTTCTTCTCATCCCCTTGTCATCCAAATGCAAGAGTGGCTCTTCCGTTTTTCTGTGCGCAAGAAGTCGATTCAATTTTGCTGGGTCCCTGGTCATGCTGAAAATGCTGGTAATGAATGTGTAGACTCGCTGGCTCGTTCTGCTGCTCTTTCTCTCACGTCTTCTCGACCCACTCCTCCTCTTGATTTCCTGTTCTTACTCACCTCTTCCGTGACCTATGGCAAATTTTGTGGGACTCCCAGTTCACCAATGAACTTCATCTCGTTAACTTTCTGTCCTTGCAGGGTCTATTTCCACTCGCCCCAATCGTTGATGGGAGACTGTCCTTGCTCGTGTTCGCTTGTGTCACACTCGCATCATTCACGGTCACTTAAAGAGTGGTGACTCCCCCCCCCCTCTCCACTTTGTTCACGTTGTAACAGCCCCCTGACTATCCGACACTTTTTTCTCGACTGCCCGTTCATAATTCACGTCCTTCACTCTGCTTTTCCTTTACTCTCTTTATTATCCCACCTCTCGTTGTTTGTTGATTTTCTTGGTGACTCTTCTACTTTTTCTATTTCTAATGATATTGCTTTTCTTTCTGCTCTGTGTATATTGTATCTAATTCAATTGCCCTTCCTTTTATGCTACATCAGTGCCACATAGCCTCTCTTGGCTTGGTGCTAGCTTTTCTCATTATTCATTCATTCATTCCCTAGCAATCATTTCCTGTACTTGCACATGTAAACAAGGATCGTGACATCACCAAACCCACAACGTCATTGCCATAGCAACAGCAGCACTACTTTGCCAGTATAACAACATTGCCAGGCAATTATCAGAGCTGGGGAAGATACAGAGGCATCAGCTGAAACAAATAAATAAAGATGACCTGACAGACAGTATTTTGGCGTCTGGTGATGAGGAACGACCACTTTGTGCAATTACTGAGAAGCTTACCTCAGTAATGAAAGAAATAAATGAACTCAAAAGTTTGTTTTCATCCTCTGATAGTGCAGTAAACAAGAGAATCAGCATGCTGAAGGCCAAAATAGAGAAACAAGGACAATTTATCGCACAACAGCAGTTCCTGGAGGTGATTGACCAGAAGAGCAAGAAGCTAGCCTAGTTATATCTGGCGTGATGGAGGAGAACGAGGCGCCGGGAGGTGCAGCAATGGACCACGACAAGTTGGGTGTCATCTGAAGGAAGGCAGGTCTCGATGATGTTGACAGGATGCACCACAGGCTGGGATGTAGTACCAGCAATGATGGGATTAGAAGACCCTGCCCCATACTTCTGATGCTGGTGGATAAGTATCTACAGAGGCGAATTTTGGAGAAAAGCAGTAGTCTGAAGACTACTGTCTCCTTAAGTAGATCTGTATAAAGAAGAATGTCCACTTGAGCGTCAAGAAGGAGTGATGGAAGTTGCAGAATGTGGAGAAAATGGAGAAGGAACGACCAGAAAATTTTGGGTGTGTCATCCACCTCAGCACACGAGAACGTAAGTTGTACCGGAATGAAGAGGTGACTGATAGCTGGAGTTGTCGTTTTTTATGAACAGCCCACTGTAAGTATGGAATACTTAATCTGCCGCAACCCAGCAGATTTTTCACCAATGCCTCCCCCCCCCATCCCGCCAAATTTTGGATTTTTTTTTTTTTTTTTGCTCAAACCTCCACTTTTTATGAGAAACATTGGAAAATACCAAAAAAAGTGCTCACCTGAGCTTAGAAGTGCATTGTATAGGTGACCCTCACCACACCTGGTACCGTCTTCTGTGGAGCTGTGCTGCTGCTCTCACGTTTTCTATAGTAGGGGTAACTATTCCAAACGACTCAGAATAGGTAGATATTTGTTCATTTGGTACGTATTTATGTGTAGTACAAGAATATATTGGTTTTCACACAATAATATAAACGATATAAGCGTTGTTTCACTCACTGAACACATAAAAATTGCCAAATTCTTGCACAAATGACTCATTATGACTTGTTTCAACTTACATTCTATTTTTCAACTTACATAATACTTTCCCACAAACATTGTACCAGTTTCCACCTTATATATCTGTTATCACATATTTTTACAGGCCTTACTATTATAGTGAGCATCATATATTGCAAGCACACACAGTATCAGTAATGTACTATGGCGTGGTATTCCCTGAAACAAGGCTCAATGCACAATCCAACGTTGCATTCAACACACTTGTACCTCGTACCCTTTCTCTGAGTGGTTGGTGTTATTTTAGAGTGACTGCATACGTGACAGCAGCACTGGGGTCTAGGATGGTTCGGTTGAGGAGGGATGGTGGTGGGGAAGTGGTGTCTGGTGAGGCGTAGAGGAGTCTGGCCGGCAGTTGGAGGGCGGGGGCGCCGGTGGGACCTGTCCTCTGCATATTTCGAGATTATTTCTTGGGAGAGCTCCCTCACAAACCCCTCGAAGGTCTCTGAGGCACCCGTAGTCAAGGCGTGGAGGTAGTGGGCGTTGAGGACTGTGATGTCCAGCAAATGGAAAAATAGCTTTTTGTACCACTTCAAAGTGGTCCTGGCACATTCCACACTGGAAATCATGGAGTCAGACTGGTCAACTTGCATCATGTTGACATTGTAGTCAATTACTGACTCCAGTTTCCAGACATGGGGCCTCTTCTCGCTGTGGTAATCCACGGAGTTGGTGCAGTTCATTAGGAGGCAATGTACCGTCGACAGGAGGAAAACTTCCATGTTGTGGATCCATACGGTGGGGAGGATATTGTTAGCCTTGAAAAAAAAAAAAAAAAAAAAAAACGTTCTTGTCAAGTTTCCTTCCAACCTTGACCATATGCTGACGGTTTTTCATGTGCCACAGACTCCAGTGTTGAGAAGGTGGAGGTACCAAGCGAGAATGGGGCTAGTGTACCAGTTGTCTGGGTACAAGATGTGACCACGATGAAGGTACTCTTCAATCATGGTCTTCACCACAGCCCCTGAGAGTCTTATACTCGGATCTTCTGTTGTGTCTGTGTGTGTGCTGGTGTACTAGACTATGTCTTGCACATAACCAGTCTTACATAACGAAGATTTTGAACCCAAAACAGTGCCTCTTGCTGTGTATGTGCTGACGAAGAGAAATATTGCCTCTCCACAACATGAGACTCTGGTCTGTGACTAGGTCTCTGTAAGGATAGAAGGATGAGCAGAACTTTTCCTGCAGGTAATCAGATACCATCCTTATTTTCCTCATTCAATCAGTGTTATTCGCATTAGCAGAGTCCTCAGCATCGAAAAAGTGAAGGTGGCTCAGAATTTGCTGAAATCTTTTACGACCCATTATTTTCCCAAAGAAAGGTTGTTGATCATAGGGTCCGTAGACCAGTATGCCGAAATTTGTCTTTTCCTTACAATACCCATGAAGAGAACTAGGGCAAAAAGATGAACATTTCCCCTCTGGTTATTGGTTAGTCATACTGTTGGGAGTGCCTGCTTGTTGACCCTTCATGCTCACTTTGGCTGCACTGGCTGCTAGCGAAAGTGTTTGTTTGATCCAGAATTCGCTCCACAAACTCCTTGCTAAAGTATTGGTGGAAGACATCCACCCTGGTGGAGCCTGCATGGAGCCCAGGTGTAGTACAGCCAGACCGCCATTCTTCTGAGAAACATGAATGATGGGAGTGAAATCACTCCCATCTTCCCAGTCCCACGACACACCGCTGTCTCCATCCTCGTCTCCATCGCCATGTTCATCAGGGTGCAGAGGAGGGGGTAGTGGGGGTGGTTGGGAAGGTGGAGAGCGGCGACATTCCCTACTCGCGCTCCTTCTCCCTCTCCCTTTTCCCTTCCCCTTCCCTTCTCTCTTCCTCTCTCCCCTCCCTTTCCTTCCTTTCCCCACATCACGGGGCTGTGGGGAGGAAGTGCGGGAAGCTTGCTGGGTGAAAGAGGTGCTGGGGCGCACCTGCTCACTCCCCAGGTGCACCAGGTGGTTGCCCGGGAGCTGCATTCCCCCCACCACCACCACTTTCCCTTTCACTCATGCCCACCTCACGTCTCGTGCCTTCCCCAGACAAAGCAATAGTCCCATACCTTATCTTTCTCTTCACTGCCCCTTCAGCTCCCTGCAGCGGATTCCTCTCCCTCCCCAACCACGAGGGAACACCACGACCTACTGCTTCGTCTTCGTCCTCGTCCTCGTCCTCATCAGACCCTTCGTCCACAGGCTGGAGAGAGGTGCGTGCATGTGGTCGGGGTCCAGGCAGGCCTTCCCTAGCCCTGTGGTATGTTATATACCTCACCTTGCTCTACAATGGTACCTCCTCATTACTGCTGCTCATTTCTTCTTCCAGCGCCACATAATCTTTGTCCTCCACATCATCATCGACTGGGGAATTGCTGTCACCTTTGAAGGCATCAAGGGCGGTTTGAATTTCGTCGTCGGAGAGACCACGGCATGCCATGTCTTTAGTGGGTCACTGCTAACAGGTGGGTGACTGAGACAATGGCGCACGTGGTCGGGGAGTGTCCCTGCCTGGTGGCGGATAGAGGAAGGTCTGGCGTATGCCTACCAAAAATCACCTGCAAAACTTGAAAAATGTGCAAATGACAGACCTCGCAATTGCAGAATATACTGGTACATCGACGGATGTCAGTGTGAGAAAAAGTTTTGACGTACCCATACACTGATGGGATGCGGCGGGTTATGTAACGTCATGGAATATATGTTGAGTATGTATCAAACTAGAACAGATGTGTTCAGCATGTTACCTGAGTATGATGTAATTAGTGTTAATGAGACCATGATTGATTTAACAGTGACATTTCCTGGATACATAGATTACAGAAGTATAATGGTGGGTTCGGCCAACAGAGGAGGGACGGTGGTGTTTATAAGAAAATATATTGCTCTTAAGGTGCATGATTTTGATACAAATGTTGGGTATTAAGTGTGGTTAAAGTTTGAGCATATAAATGTTTTGTTAGGATGTTGTTATATCCCACCAAGCGACTCCCAGTACTGTTCTCACAATTCATTTTTTCTTTTATCGGTCGAACTCTGGGCATAGGCTTCAGCGCCTGTTCACAAGGCCCGTTAGTCCTCCTACCTGCCATACACTTCCAGCAAACGATAAAATCTATATACATGTGTAGTGGATATATGACATGAACAGAAGGTTTGGGAAGGCTATTAGAGAAATATTATCAATCACTGAAGTGCCACACTCAGATTCGTATTCCCATCCAGATATAGCTTAAAGGATGGCATTAATCATTTAACTGCTGTCTATAATGTATACTGATGATAGGTTATAGGGTATAAATAATCTTAAGACCCCTGGTAGGAATTTTCAAGGTGAGAAGATGTACTGGAGGGGTGACACATGGATCTTGGAGTTAGATACATGTATTGTATCACCTCAGTTCTTACGCTGTGCCAATGATTTCTCCATGGTACAACTTAGTGACCTTCCATTCGACCAAGCCCTGATAACAGGTGCAGTCACCAGCCGGGAATTGATCTGGATAACAACTTTGCTAGGGTATTGTCGCTGGGAGGACATGCAGCCCTGCTTGGGACTGTGGAGAGACAGACTAAATTGAGAAACCTCTAAAGTTTCATAACATCAATAAAGATATATTTGCCAATATTTCACAAATAATGTCATGCATAAGAGATGATGATCTGAATTGTTTAACCAGTAGCCTGTCAGATGCATTGTGTTCATGCACAGAGAACAGTATAAGCTTGATGGAAAGAGAGTACCCGAGGAGCAGACAGAATTGGGGAGGTAGGAGTGATTGCTGGAGGATGGGGATGCTTCAAGGATGAGGAAAGTCATAAGCTTGGATGGGGGCTTTTATTACTGTCAGATCACAGTGACAGCATTTATCCAAGGGATGAGGAATTTAGGGTCCATTTTGAGGACAAGTCATCTCCCAGGAGTGACGTCATGATGAGAAGGATTCCAATACAAATGTCAGTATCTCCTTCCTGGATGAGCCCATTAACCCCGTAGATGTGCAAATTCAAGTCAGGAAGATGAAACCAGATAAAGTGAGTGGGCCAGATGGGCTCCCCACCAGGGGTGTTCTCACTGTTGCCAGCGCAGTAGATGGTGACTCACACAGTACTATTCAATAATGTTTTTTACATCTGATGTGTTTTCTTACTAATGGATTAGGGCAAAGGTTTTTGCAACATTCAAAAGAGGAGATAGGACAAATCCCCAATATTATTGTGGTATTAGTGTGGTAAATTCTATTGCTAAATTATATGACATGGTACTATATGAACTGCTGCTTAACCCCTACACAGCGGGCTTGTTTACCAATGTTTTGTGTGTCCCGCGGGGTTATTCGGGCTCTGATGGACTCTCAAAAAATATTTGCCAAAAATCAGTTATTAGTCCTAGAATAATAAAATTACATATGCTTATGGCACATACCTTCAGCTTTCTCCTGGAATGTTTGTTGAGCCTTCGTCTGTTACCGTAGGACTTGTGGAGACCTCTGAAGTAGGGTAACGAAGTCTCCACTTTACACTTCCCGACAACCCGTAATATGATTACCACAGCCAGATACAAACACTATAAACACTATTCTATAATTTTCAAGTAGTTTGGGATCCATACTCCAAAAAAAAACACTGTGAAAGCAATGGAAATTACGAGCGCCTCTGATCGTCGCACTTGCGCTAGTTCGCTCTAGGCACTCTGTCATTTATTATTCATAAAACCCCTCACACTTTATATTTCTATTACTATATCACACTTATATATATCTGGAGTCTTTCTCCATAAGTTTCCTTTAGTTGTATTAGTTTATTGTCACTGAAGTCATTCAATTTTTCATTCAGTAAAATACGTAGAGAGCCACGGATTCACTTTCACTGTTATAACATAAATTATTTGTACTCATATTCTTATATTACTAATTACTTACATTACTATTTACATTTTCTATTCTATTTTCAATATTTACCCTTCTATTTTACTTACATTATGTTATTCACTGTCACTTTCAGTAAAAATAAAACTATAATACACTGTTCAATCATATGAACTGAACATCCATTGCTTTCACCTGCTATTTACACATTATTTCCAAATCATTCTGCTTCCACACTTGCACTGTTAGAACTGCTTCTGGCTGTGGTAATCAAAGAAGCAGGTAACACATAGGGGAACCTGGCACTCGGCGCACTGCCAAGAGGTGCGTTTATGCTCAGGTGTGCGGCGGGTGGTATGCGCACATACCTGACACCTGCGAATTGCAGCCTTCCTTTTCCCTGTGGCAGACATAAGCTCAAGTCTGTGCCGATCCATATACGCCTTCTGCTCAAGTCGGTCGGGAAGTGTTACTGGATGGCGCCTTGGAGTTGCTGCTGTCACCCTACCATATCTTTCCAGCAGCTGCTGGACACAAGTCCTGGCGAACAACCTCAAGGAGAAGGACTTGGGTGGCTTGACCTTCATCTTGTACAGGATGAAGGCGTTCAGCATCGTCATATCTATCAGATGCAGAAAAACTTTCCTGTACCACCTAGTATTCTTCCTGAGGCAGTCGATCTCACCAATCATCATGTCGGACTTGTCCACCAGCCGCATGTTGATATTATAGTCCAACACAACATCAGGTTTCATCACAGGTTCGCCTGTCCTACGGTCGACCTTCCCACTGTCTCTCATCTCCCCCTTATGTACGGTGGTGAGCATGTGCACGACCCTCTTGTCATGCCACCGTATTGCCAGCATCTTCTCACACTTGCGTAGGTGCACGTCTCCTCGCTGCGAGGTTCCCGCCTCTGGGAATTTGGGGAAGTGGGCACGATTACTTTTCACAGTGCTGCAGGAGCCAATGCCGTGCTCAGAAAGGTATTTGGCAAGTTTCGGTGCTGTATAGTAGTTGTCTGTATACAGCACATGATTCCCACCAAAATACTTTTCTAGGAGCACTTTCACTACACAGCCTGAGAAGCCAAGGGGGTGTGTTTTATCCAGATCGACAGTGCTGGCTGAATATATGACAAAGTCAAGGATGTACCCCGTCTTACAGTCGCACAGTACAAAGAACTTAATTCCAAAGCGATGGCGTTTGCTTGGAATGTACTGAACAAACTGAAGACGTCCTCTGAACAAAACCAAGGATTCGTCAATGACAACCTTCTGAAAGGGGTGGAAGAATGACATAAACTTATCCTTCAGTCTGCTCAGAATCTCCCGGATCTTCCAGAGTGGGTCGGTTTGGGAAGGTACATAGTTGTCGGCAAAGTGCAGATTCCCATGATGTTCCGGAAGCCATCTCTGGCCATGTACTTATTGAAGGTGGGTGAGGGTAGTAAGGGGTCCATGGACCAGTATTCTTCCAACTCATGCTTCTTGGAGTGTGGCATGAGAAGCATGAGGGCAAAGAACACATACAGCTCCTGCACTCCCAGCATGGACCACTGTTGCATCTTGGCTGCACCTGTACCACTTGCAGCACGTTGTGATTCATACCTGTTGGTCTCATCACATATGTGCTGCATGACTTCGTCATCTAGGAAGGCCAAAAGGTAGTCGACACACTCAGCATTTTCGTCCATAGTGAAGGCAGGCTGAACTCCTGAGTAGCTCTCATCAAAAACTAGATTTTCTGGCACAAAATCTGACCCTTCCATCCACGCGAAGGCGTCCAGGATTCCCTGTCGTGGCGGTGTAGGGCGGGTGGTGGTGGTGGTGGTGGTGGAGGTTGGCTGTGAGGGAGGTTTATCTCGGTCAAGGTCACTCGCACTGACCCTAGGTTGCCGTACAGCACTAGCAGCCCTTACCCTACTAGCTACACTACTTTTCACTCTCCTTGATTTACCTGTACCTCTACGGCCTGCCTTCACTGTAGATGCTGGTGGTGACTCCGACGACGAAGACTCTGGAGATAACTCAGCCGACGATGATGAAGAAATAAGTGAAGTGGGGCTTGGGGAACGGGGAGGTGAATGCACTCGTGACTCATGGCGGGCTGGGTCACGTGGGAGCATTGTTCTGGGGCTAACACACCGCCTTTTCACTCCCTTCCCAAATTCCTGTCCTTGCTGCACTAAAGGCTCCTTTCCCTTGGAGCTAGACACTGATTCACACACTGTAGCACTCGTTGTTGCTGTTTCTGGCACGATAACCTCACCCAGCTCATCACACGATTCACCCAAATCGTCATAGTCACTGTCCATCATAATCATGGACAATTCTGTCAGTTCACGTGCCACTGCAGAGTCACTAAGGCCTTTCCTGCTTGCCTCACTACTTTTCTTAGGAGTATAGGCCACGGGGCCCTTTGCAATGGGCGCAGAAGCGGCAGGAATGGCAGGGCGCGAGTGCGACATCGTTTCTCTACAGCGGAGGACAAGGAACTAAATGCCGCGGCTAATCTGAGAAGGGAAGGGTTGACAATGACACTTTAGGCTGACTGCTGCTAACTTACAGGCTAATTTTTTATAGGTAGAAAATCTCGGCAATACATAAAGAAATAGGTAGTTCCAGGTGAATGTAAATGTCAATTAGGATTCTCCCTTCCTTTCTGATATATATTTTTATTACAGACATCGATTACATGGCATAAATCAAAGGGGAAATTACCGTGGTAATGTAGCGAATGAATGCACTTGAGGTTTTGTCAGGTGATAATTAGCCAATTTCTGGTGTATAACACTATCACTTACCTGTTTTTTTTTTGGTATATATTATTTTGTATAAGTATAGGGCATAGGGCTTATTTCAATGGATGAAATCTGTGGAAAAATCCGGGGGAAATTTGCGTAGCGCAGCGCAGCGTGGGAGGTGAGAGGACAGGGTAATGGAGTGCAGGTAGGGAGGGAAGTCATGAAGGGGGTAAAATCGCTAAATTGTCAACAATGGATGGGAGTACAGATGAGATTTGGAGTGCTGACTAGTGTTGGACATTGGCAGTACTGATAGATGATACAAGCCACCACTTGAGAGCCCGGAATAATTCAAAATAACACAGAATCACAAAAGTGACGCCCCTCGGTATGATCCATTGTGACCAAGCGTCACGAAAGTGACACCCCGCGGTTAAGGGGTTAAGTGGTTTAAGCCATACAGGGAGCAAGGTGCAAAAAACACGTGGATGGATGGAATACATAGTGACACTGAGACTAACTCTTGATATGGCACAACAAAATAAAATTAATTTTTTTTTAGTTTTTGTACATTTCTCAAAGGCTCAGCATAAACCGTTCATGGTGACAAACGAGCAGAGGTGCGGGGTGATGATGCTGTTAGTGATGGTGATGATTTATTGTAACACAGAGAGTGTTATTGGCTCTGCTGTTATGATGACTTTGCATGGGGCCAGGCAAAGCTGTCCCACCTCTTGCTTTTTGTTCATTATTTTTGTTAATGAACTGATTATAACTATTAAAGAAAGATGTCAGCCTAAAAGATGTATAGAGTGGTTATACATACCGTTGTTAATGGATGAAACACATTAATTAGGCAAAACATGTACACAAAATTGAGAATATTGCATAACTTCTGTTATGCATATGGGATGAGAGTATATTGCTTTTTGTGTGTTTTATTCTGCGGGTGGGTAGGGATGAAGAACGTTTCACATGGACTAGTTGGCTGTGGAGCACTGCACGAGCTATGTGTACTTAGGTTCACCATTCACATGCAACGTTTCTGTGTTCTCGGCGTTTAGAGTGCATGCCAAGAACAAACTGTGTCGCATACTTAATTTTCGTATCATTTGTAAAGGACAAAAATGCGCAATTCATTGTGAATCTACGGGTGTTTGATGCAGAGCTCTAGATGTCCCTCATGTACAGATGTGAGTCATGGGTGGGTGCTGACGTTAAGCATGTTGTCAAGCTTTGTAACTGAGCTTTGAAGCAAGTTTTACGGGTGAGGAAAACAACTCCTAGACTTGTGTCATGTGCTGAACCAGGCTATCAGTCGTTACCCGACCTTGTGAAATACAGGCACAATGAATTATTTCATAAAATGTAGGAAGAAAGATCGAATATGGATGATGGTCCGCAGTCATTCACAATAAAGGTGGTGACCACTGCCAACACAACCACGGGGAGTTGTCTATGAGGTCATGTACAAGGGGAAGTGCCACATATTTCTGTACTGATGGAAAGAGTCTGAAATTCTATAGATAAGAAAATTACATGGAGGTGTAACGTGAACAAAGGTATTAACCATATCTTAGCAACACATGATATTTACACACAAAAACATTCCGTTAATGAAAAAAAACATTTGGGAGCCGAATGCTAACTGCCACCAGAATTTGCTGGTGGTAAATTTACAAGCTGCTTACAAACCACGTGGAGCTATGTTGAAAATTATGAGATTCTATGGTATACCAGAAAAGTTTGTAAATATTATTAGAAGCCTGCATGAAGGTACATTTTGTAAGGTAATAGTGGGTGGTTCTTTGAGTGATCCATTTGAAGTTAGGTCAGGAGTGATTCAAGGAGGAGTTCTTTCGCCTTTGCTGTTTGTTTTGGTTATGAAATATGTTATGAGAAAGGTTGTAAGGAGAACAGGTGCAAGAATTAACTGGAATGAAAATAAGAGGATGATGGATTTGGACTATGCTGATGATATTGTACTGATTTGTGGAAGTACTTACGAGATGCAGAGGATACTTGATTGTCTGGTGGAGGAAGGAGAAAAAGTTGGATTGGTAATAAACTGTGGAAAGACTGAAATTATTAATATGAACGTGGAGAACCAAATCGATTGTGAAATTGGAAATAATGTGGTGAAGAATCTAGAAAATTTTCAATATCTGGTAACGATTGTATCATCTAATGGATCATTAAACAATGAAATTAAGGAGGGGATTCGACAGGCTTGGCGAGCTGTTGGAATGTTGAAATCTGTTTGGAATAATAATATGCTTTCGGTGCATACTAAAGTAAAAATTTACAAGTCAATGGTTAGACCAGTTTTATTTTATGGGCATGAGTCATGGTACAGTTCAATTGCTACAGATCAGAAAGTATTAGGATTTGAGAATAAAATACTGAGAAGGATTCTTGGGGTAAAGTGGCAAGACAGAGTTACAAATGAAAGAGTAAGGCATATTACGAGAGTGGAACCAGTTGATGAATATGTGAGAGTGTCTCGCTGGAAATGGCTGGGGCACATATATAGAAAAGAAGGCTGTTTAATACAGGATGTTGCAGAGTGGACTGCTAGAGGAAGAAGAGGAAGAGGTAGGCCGAGGGAAACCTGGTTGAGGACAGTGAAAAGAGAAGCAGGAGAGGAGTGTTGGTGGGACCTGAAGGAGATGGTAAGAGACAAATATAGGAGAGAGTTCATCCAGGCTTTATGCATCCCGTGGGGTGCCACAGGAAATGATTGATTGATTGATTACAAACCTAATGTGTAGAAAATTCGCAAAACTCTATAGAGTTCAGTCACTGCATTTCACAAAAATCCAATCCATATCAAAACTTGTTGACTTTTTGCAGCCATTTTGGTGAGCTTGAGCTTGACCCCGAGTGCCCATTTTCGAACTCGTCCAAGATTTTGGCCATACCTTGATACCCTGAAAGTTTCCTGTATGACACGGGCACCATTTACATGGCAGAGAAGGGGGGAATCCATGAGTTCTCCTTGGTCACATGGGAATTGAAGTCTCCAGAAACACATGACCTTTCTAGATGGTGGTGTGATTCTCTGTCTGTTTTTGTTTCTGTTCCTGCTACAGTCAGATGATGAAAGAGTTAGATTTAGTCTTCCTTAAATCTTTCACTGCGAATATGGAAAGAGGTTATATTCTAAGACTTGGGTTCTTCCTTTCCTATCCAAAATAGTGATTTATGAAGCATAGTCATCGCAGTCAATGGTTCAACACTTTAAATTGGATGGTGTATTCTTAATTATATTCTTGCCATGCCCCCCCACAGGGGGGCCTGGGGGTGGCTCGCCATCCTGGAAGGGGCCGTGGGGCAGCACCCTCCCCAGTGCGGCTGGAGGATTGCATCCCCCAGGGGATGTCGGAAGGCAGTGACCCCCTGGGGTGGCAGGATGGTGGCACCCCTCCCAGGGGGACCAGGGGACAGTGCCCCCAAGGGGGGCCTGGAGTGGCGTCCTCCTGGGGGGAACAAGGTGCAAAGCCACCCAAAAGGGGGAGATGGGAGCGGTGTCCCTCCGGGGAGGTGGGAAGCAGCACCTCCCCTGGGGATGCAGAGGGGTGGTGCCCCTTTTTGGGGGTCCAAGGGGCAGGGCTCCCAGGGGTGGCTGGGGTACGGCCCTCTCCCGGGGGTTCAAGGGGCAATGTTCCCCCCAGAGAGGTCGAGAGGCAGTATCCCGCCCTTGGGAGGCCGGAGGGCAGCATTCCCCCTCGGGGGAGCCGGGGGGGGCAAGAGACTCCCATAGGATGCCTGGGGGCTGGGCCCCCCCGGCAGGGTTGGGGTGCATTGCTTCCAGTGGGGGTGCCAGGGGGCAGGGTCCCCTTGGGTGGCTAGGAGGAGCCACCTCCATTGAGGGCGACCATGGAGCGGTGTCACCTCGGAGAAGGGGGCGGCGGCACCTTGGAGGGGGGGGCCGCGGCCGATGCCCCTTTGGGGGGAGGTCGGGGGGCAGAGCTCCTTTCCCTGGAGGGGTAGGGGGCGAGGTCCCTTTGGGAGGGGGGAAGATTTTGGCCATATCTTGATACCCTGGAGGTTTCATGTTGATACTCAAGCCGTTCATGTGATATAATAGTAATAAAGGTAGACAATGAAAACTAGTTGTCCTTTGGCAGCTATTTTGGTGACCTTGACCTTCACCCTGGGTGCTCATTTTTGAACTAATCCAAGATTTTTGCCGTATCTTGATACCTTGATGGTTTCCTGTTGATAGTTAAGCCATTCATGATATATAATGGAAACAAATTCACAGGCAGTGGTGACACACACACACACACACACACACACACACACACACACACACACACACACACACACAGTTGGGGGCAAAAAAATTATCACTACTCAAAGCTGGACAATAACAAGTTGACCTTTGGCAGCCACTTTGGTGACTTTGACCTTGACCCCGAGTGTATGTTTTTGGACTTATCCAAGATTTTGGCAATATCTTGATACCCTGAAGGTTTTATGTTGATGATGCCGTTCATGAGATACAATGGTAACAGATAATTCATATTAAAAGTAGTTGACCTTTGGCAACCATTTTGATGACCTTGAGCTTGACCCCTAGTGCCCACTTTCGATATCAAAGATTTTGGCCATATATTGATACCCTAAAGTTTTCATGCTGACAGCTGAAGCCTTTGATGAGATTCAATGGTAAAACACACACACACACACACACACACACACACACACACACGCACACACACACACACACACACCGCTCGCTGGTGCAGTGGTAACGTTCTCGCTTGCCAACTAGTGGACAGGAGTTCGCGCCTTGCACAGGTTGCAAAAAGTTTCACTGACGAAGTGGGTGGTTACTGTCCCCCTTGAGCAAGGGGACGGGTGTGTGCGTGTGTGAAGGTCACAGCCTTGCCCTTAGATCGGACTATACGAGCTCTCAGCTCCCTTCCGGGAGGGTAAAAGCTGACGATCACGACCATCAAGTGATCCTGACCGACCCGGTGAATTACACACACACACACACACACACACACACACACACACACACACACACACACATAGAAGCTGGCAAAAACATTATCGCTCCAGGCGGGCGATAATGAGTTCCACAGGTAAAGTCACGAGGTTCGGAGTATCGGGTCACAGCATTGTGGTGGAGACGAAGCCCAGCAACTGGCGCGGAAGTGGCCATCTACCAGTCGAGGAACGACTGTGTAGCTGTGGGCGTTGCAGACTGAGAGGCAAGTAGTGGAGAAGTGTGTCCTCATCCAACACCTTGAGGGCAGATACGATTACAACACTCTTGATAATATCTTTTCTGATTTTATGAATGAGATAATATGTATCATTATGCCTGATATATGTGTATAAACAATAATGTCATTCGTTAATGATTGTATAAGGTTGATCCAAAGATATGTTGCAGTTCGTAGAAAATTGCAGATTAGGGGTCATGAAGTTGAGATAGGTTGTTCACGTAAAGGTGATGTATATGATAATTATTATTAAAGTGGACGGGAGTTATTTAAATAATACATGTAGCATGTAGAATGTGATGTCGAGGTATCTAAGGTATTAAAGGGACCAGCAATTATGAAGAAAAAGATACAGAAAGTAATAAAAAAAAATAAATAAAGGCAGGGAAAGCTACAGAAGACGGAATAGCTGTTCAGATGGTGAGAGCGCTCGAAGACTTTGGCATGGGGAGAATAACGTCGATGGCAAACTGTATGTATAAATCGGGAGAATTACCAGAGCAAATGGTGAAGTCAGTGCCTCCAGCCACACCCAAGCAGCCTGGAACATTGGAGTGCAGGAAGCACAGAACAATCAGTATTATGAGCCAGGCTGCCGAGATTGCAGAAGAACATTCGGCTTCACAGAGTTAAAGGGTACCGCAAATGCTATTTTTGTTTTAAGGATGCTGGCAGAACGAGCGACAGAGGTGCAGAAAGATTTATATTATGCTATATAGACTACGAAAAAGCTTTCGACAAAGTGAAACATGTGGAGTTAATTCAAAATATTGAAAAAAAAAATAGTTGATGGGAAACATCTGAGGTTGATAGCAAATCTGTACAGGGAACAGAAAGCAGCGGTGAAAATTGAAGGGAACTAAGTGATTGGGTGCAGGTAAAACGAGGATTGCAACAGGGTTGTGTGTTGTCCCCGGACCTGTTTTCGTTATATGGGGAAATGATAATGAGAGAAATGGAAGATCTGGAAGGTTTAAAAGTGGGTGGCCACAACATGAATAATGTAAGGTATGCCGATGACACATTGTTGATTTCGGACCCAGAGGAAAAGTAACAGATTTCTGGAAAGAGTGAAGAGAGTTAGTGAAGAAAAAGGATTAAGCATAAATTTGAAAAAGACTGAGTGGATGGTAATAACAAAAGGTAGAGAGTGTAGATGTAATGAGAATATTAGAAACAAAAGAATAAATCAAGTGAGCAGGTTTTGTTATCTGTGAAGTCAGGTAACCAAAGACGAACGGTGTGACAGTGAGATTAGAAGGAGAATTAGTGAGGCAAAAAGGGTTTTCGATAGAAAGAAAAGCCTCTTGACAAACTGAACTATATTGATAAAAAGCAGAAAGAGGATGGTGAAAACATATGTGTAGCCTGTGATAATGTATGGCTGCGAGGCATGGACCATCTGTAAGAATATGGAAAAGAAACTGGAAGCAGCGAAGATGGGGTTCTGGAGAAGAGTTTTGAAAGTGTCGTGGGCAGAAAGAGTTACAAATGAAAGAATATTAGAAAGAATGGCAACAAGTCGAGAACTACTGATAGTGACTAGAAGACAACTGCATTTCTTGGAACACATGATGAGAAGAGGAAAGATGGAGTCTTTAAGTCTGGCAGGAAAAATGGAAGGTAGAAGAGTTGTAGACCAAGAGAGAAGTACATGGATGGAATAATGAGAGTCACAGGAGGCAAGTGGAAGACTACAGAATTGTTGCAGAAGACAAAAGAGAAAGATAAATGGAAGTCCATGATCGCCAACGCCATATCTGGCATGACACATCGGTAAGGTAAGATATGTAGAATATATTTAATTGTTTATCAGTACCGTACTGTATTTTGTGATCATAATTATTGCAACCACTGGACAATAAACTACCTCTATTTGTATCGGTACCTGTCTGCCAAGAAAAGAGTAAATCCTGACTAGGAGTGAAGCACTGGTATATCTGATGGGAGAGATTACAATTCAGAATAATTATTTAACTGGGCGTACTTAGACAAGTGTAATTATTGTCTGATCCATAGTGAATATTAAACATGGGATTCAAAGCATATGATTGGGTTTACCCTCTCCAGAATTATTATTATTATTAGTAGTAGTAGTAGTAGTAGTGGTAGTGACTAAGTTGCAATGCTGGTAACTGACGTACTTGTCGTTGGGAATATAGTTTTATAGTAGCTTGGAATGTAGTTATAGTTAGTGTTGCTGCAGCTTTTGTAGCTGTGCCAGAAGTTATATTTGTAACTTGTAGTTGTGGCGGTGGTAGTGGTGGTGGGGGTACTGGTGGCAGTGATGGTGGTACTGGTGGTGGTTGTAGTGGTAGTGGTGGTAGTTGTGGTTTTGATAGTGGTGGTGATGGTATTGGTGGTGGTGGTGGTGGTGGTAATAGTAGTAGTGGTGGTGGTGGTGGTGGTGGTGGTGGTGGTGGTAATAGCAGTAGTGGTGGTGGTGGTGGTGGTGGTGGTAATAGTAGTGGTGGTGGTGGTGGTAGTGGTAGTGATAACAATGGTGGTGGCGGTAGTATTAGTGGTGACGATTATGGTGATGGTAGAGCTGCTGGTGGTGATAGTGGTTGGAGTAGTAGTGGTAGTGGTGGTAATGGTAAAGGTGCTAATAATATTGTGGTACTGGTACTTGTGGTGACAGTAGTTGTGGTGGTGGTAGTGGTGGTCGTAGTAATGATGATGGTAAAGTGACGGTAGCGGTGGTAATGGTGGTAGTGATAGTGGTAGAGGTGGTGTAGTGCCCGGAAGTGATAATGAGTTGTATCTAGTTTATTTTATATGACCAAAAGTTCGGTTAAGTGAGAGAGAGTGGCCGAGGCATGGCTGTTACCATGCAGACGAATAGTGATATCTCACGAGTGATAATAGTGACGAAATAGAGAAACAGACTCGGGTCGAATCGTGTTGTCCTTCCTCAGGAAATGTAACGGTGACGTCATTAGCCTTTGGACAAGCGACTCCTGTGTTCCCGCTCACCTCCCCTACATTTTTCAGCTGGATAGTGAGGTATTTCCCATATATTTGTACTGTATAGTATTATTATTTAGCAACTGGAATACGAGAATGCTAGCTAGTTCTGTCTGAACCTCAGATAACTGTGTGAGTTTTGTAGGCCAAGTATCAGGTGCCTTGGGACTGTGAATTATTTATTATTGTGTTGAAATGACTTGGTAATTCAGTACTTATTAGGGCTATGTTGTGAGTAAATGTTCACATAGTTACTTTGTGATGCAGGTGGTATAGAGCTTACCTAGTAGTTTATCAATGTGCAATTTAGAAGCATTCTGGGAAACTGCGAAGGTTGGGCTTGGGTTGGCCTAGTTGGAGACTGGCCCCGTCATTTTGGCATGCTACCACTCTTAACTTGGCTACTTGAAATGTAATAAATGCAACCGAAGAGGCCGCTAATGGGAGAGGTCTCCATCAATCTGAGTTCCTGACCGTTCCAGCACACATTGGTCATCAATAGTGACTTGTTTTCTATCCCTTTTGACCATGTAAAGTCTGGATCGCAGAGGTGACAGTACAAGTGGTGGCACAGCATTGGGATGACCTATTAATGTGAGGGTAATTTAACTTGAAATTAAGGTAATAGCTCATCCCCCAGTTCTCAAAGGTATATGTACTTAGCATTATGTGTAGAATTATAAAGTAGGTGTATTTGTAGTGTGTACTATTTTGGTGTTGCAATCGGAGCATTCACCTCCTGGGGTTGCTCAAGTTGCAGTTGGGGCATTTTTGTAGTTGAGCATTCACTTCCTGGGGTTGCTCAAGTTGCAGTTGGGGCATTTTCGTCGTTGAGCATTCACCTCCTGGGGTTGCTCACATTTGTATAGTTCACAATGGAGTCCCGTGTTGAAAAATTGATTGACATTGAAACTGAAATGCCTGAGGGAGTAGAGGTGAAACAGGAACCCTCCGCAATTGATGAGTATTTTGAGCGTATTAGAGCATTGGAGGACATGTTAGGCCCACCCAGACTCACCCCGATCAAGGTTGAAGGTCCATCACAGTATACGTAGATGATGGGTGTATGGTGTATATATTGTATATACTCATTTTTTTTTTCTCTCTGAACACGTCTTGTCCTTGCCTAAACTGGCTAGGAACATGGAATCAGGTATGCCCTTCCAGGTCTCTCCGGACTGTACCTGCGTATTCATCTTTTCTACCAGTACCTATGATATTGTAATTTTGGATTAATAGGGTTGAGTAGTTTAGTGTATGTCCAGCTTTTGGAGAGATGAGGAGTGGAAGCTGTGTGTTTGTCAAATAGAGTGCACCATGGGGCATAGACCGTCGTTCTTTCCTTACCTCGATTCCTTTTTTTTTCTTTAGGTTACATTGTTAGGCTTAGTTAGGGAAAATGAGCTCTCACTGTTAGGACTTTAATTTTTTTTTTTTTTTTTTTCCAGAGTTAGGGAACTGTACATGTGAGGGGCAGTTCTACCTGAAGGTCTCCACATGGAGGTTTCCTACTTGCTTTGAGAACCTCGATCGCTGAGTGTATGAAATACCCAAACTGCAGTATAGGATTGCTCAGAGAGAGAGGGGAAGTTTCCAGTTTCTCTATAGGGCTTGAAGAAGTTGAATTATGGCGCTCTCGTATGTTAGAAGAGGTAGGTAGGTTTCATTCGGTCTCTCTGGACAGAACGCAGTGGAGTGACTCGTGTTACTCTTAACTAAGCACAAAGTTTCTCCTGGTAGCAGGACATTCTCCTTATAAGTAATATGCCTGGTGAGTGGCATACGTCGTCAGTTGCATATAGTGAGTAGCATGAGAAAATTTACTTGCGGTAGAGGATTTTTTTTTGTGTGGACAAGATAGCCGCCGACTGTTCTCGAGCATGGAGCTTATGTAATATCCCACAGTCGCAGTATAGGACACGTTGGCTGGTGTTTTGGAAGCGTGCAGATTGGTTTCCCCTCACGAGCAATGAGCGTGTGAAACACCCCACAGTAGCAGTATTGAGGGAGACTGGTCAAGTAGGTGAACTTACGTACCATGTGTGTTAAGTATGGGTACTGGGTATTTCGGAGGAGTTCAGGTCCAGTCGCCCGAACTTTTGGTCTTCCCTAACCATGGGCGGATGTAGTGCCCGGAAGTGATAATGAGTTGTATCTAGTTTATTTTATATGACCAAAACTTCGGTTAAGTGAGAGAGAGTGGCCGAGGCACGGCTGTTACCATGCGGACGTGTCCAGAACATAAATTAAGTTACCTAGTTGCTAAGTCACTTTTTTTTTCCTACTGTAATTTACTAGTATTAAGTCTCTTTATAATATAAAACTCGGGCGAGATGGGAACATGTGCCTTTGTTCACATAATCCAGCATAATGTACGCGTGTGCAAAGTGATGTAAAGCACAATAATTTTCATTATTTTTCGATGTAAGGGTATAAAGAGAGAGAGGTTGCTGAGTAATTACTGTAACTAGAGAATGTTTTTTTTTTTTTTGAATAATCGATTGTAAGGGGAAAGACATCACACTGAGTCTATCTCGAGTCTGTAATAATTAAAATCTTAAATTACGTACGCCGTCATCCCCCCCCTCCCCTTTGCATCACTCACGCAGTTTTGGCGTCTCACTCGCTCACCGGCCGTGATAGATGGCAGTTGGTCGGTATGGTCGTCATCCTCACTCCCCTCCCCCCTCCAAGGAATTCTGTAAGTAATTTGATATTAGTATGGCGTTCAGCCCTGATTGGAACCATCCGGTTGTTCTCATGTCCTGTGCTCTGTGTTAACGCCATGCATAGGTTAATTCCTTAGCCTCTGTCTGTTGCCCTATATTTTTTTATCATGCTGGAAGCTTGCTCTCACTCAGCAGGTCCTGCACACTGGTGACCCTTCTCAGCGTTTTAACTATCATTCAATTGCTTGAATATCCTTTCTTTCTGAAGTTTTTTATCCTATTCTTAACCCGAGGCGCCCCAATAGCATATGGATACGTTGCAATGTTTTGCCAAGGTGAATCATGATAACATATCCATACGTTTTGCAATTGCAAGGTCTGTCATTTCCACAATTTTCAAATTTCGTGCGTGATTATTGGTTCGTAGACGCGGGACACCGTACTCTACCTGCCATCAGTGGGGAAATTGCCTTACCTCCTGTGACCTCCTCCCCCCGCGTGCCATTGATTCAGCAACTCACCTATTAGCAGTGACCTGGCCAGTAAAGACATGTTGCGCCACGGTATGATATTCAAGGCGAGGGTGATTCCCCAATTGATGACGATGTGGAGGACAAAGATTACGTGGCACCAGAGCAAGAAACGATAAGAAGTGATGAGGAGATAATGTCACCAAGGAAAGTGAGGTATGTTTATGTGTTCGGTGAATGAAACCGCTTATATTGCCTATATTGCTGTGTGAAAACCAATATATTCCTGTACTACATATACATTCGTACCAAATGAACAAAATCTACCTATTCTGAGTGGTCTGAAATAGTTATCACTACATAGAAAATACGACACTTGCAGCGCAGCTCAGAGAACACGGTACCAGGTGTTTAAAGGGTCACCTGTTTAGACCACTTCTAAGCTCAGATGAGCGTTTTTCAATGTTTCTCATAAAAAGTGGAGGTTTTAGCCAAAAAAATTTTTTCAAATATCTGCCGGGATTTGGGGGGGGTCAGTGTTGAAAAATCAGTCAGGAAACGGTGGGTTAACCAAAATATAAAACACCATTCCTCTCACAACCTTTCCGATTGCCAGTATGTGTTCTTGCAGTAACATTCCACTGGCGATTTTCTCAACTTCCTCTCGAAGTCATGGTCATGCTCATTTAGGGATATTGGCTGAAGCTTTACCACTGCACTTGGCATTTCAAAGGCTTCTGACCATTTCTGGAGAGAGGGTTCGTGACCAGCTTCCTCAGATGTCAGACGTGTCTCCATGCTCTCTTGCCTTCGATCCATTGAAGGGGGGGGGGTTCCCAGTCGACATGCCAACATCGCTGATACGAGGAACTGTGGTCTGGTTCAACTGTAGTAGAGAGTATGGATTCATCAAGCACCGGGACATTGGTGCTGATGATTTCGTGCACTGCCAGGGTATAGTTGCACCCAATCCACGGCACCTTCAACGATCTCTCGGGGATTGTGAAGTGGTGGAGTTTTCCATCTTTGGGACTCCTAAGGGACCTGAGGCACGGAATGTTACTGGGCCATGGGACACGGCCGTGCAGGGTTCTTCCCATGCACAACAGCATCACCCTGCCCAGCAACACACAGCCAGGGTCTGTGGTACTTCTGGAGAGGTTAGCTTCATCACTGAGATGTGCATCACCATGGCGAAAACTTTTTGTGAGGGTGACAAGGAGGCGTTGCACGTTCTTCACTAAGATCTTGGAGGAGAATGGGCTAACTCGCCTTGTCATTCCTGAGTGCTTCGCCCATGACATACATTCAGCCTCCTGTAGTCGAGAGCATCTGGCCAAAAAGCTGCAGCCTACTGCCCCCCCCCCCCACCAGACACCACCAATGCGGCTATGGCTTCAAACACCGCTGGATAAATGCAACTGCCACCAGGAAAAAGACCCAACTCTGGAAACGACCGAGACACTCGAGCCTGCCAACCACCACCAGTTGTCTGTACGTGAGGAGGGGCATGGCTCTTCTGACTCTGTCTCTATGGCCGAGGAGGCGTCGACTGACTTCTCGGCTGAGGTGGATGTTGCTGGATCCACTTCTCCTCTAGCTGTGGAGGACAGCCAGTCTTAGCTTGTGCTCAAGGCCTACAGGGGCTCGATGTGTCTATATATCAATGCCTCCTGACTCTCGGCACCCTCACCCAGTCGTACCAGTTTGGAAACTCCACCTTTCTGACTTCGTATGAACTTCTCTGAGCAGACGACCTGGGTGAGGGGGTTCCATTAAGCCTGATTGTCAGGCGGTAAGCGTTACAGCTTGCCTAGCTTTGTGCTTTCTATTTTATGCTTCCTGGATGCTTGTCCCCCTAGATTGGCCGTCCTGTCTCCTGCCAGTTTTTTGTTCTCAGACAGCTTTGAAACTTATCCTATTTGGCCTAATGCCATAAAACCCCAATGAAGACCATTTCTGGCATGATTCTTTAATATTCAAACAACCCCCTAATGACCACCATCTTTTTATCACTCTATCCTCCTCTCTAGCCGTTTGATAACAAGAGTGGTGTTCTTCAGGGCACTAATTCTCTTCCTTCTTGTCATCAATGATCTCAGCTTCACATCTAACCGTACCTACTCATACGCTGATAATAGCACCATTCACATCTCCATCCTCGTTTCAGAACGTCCATCACAGCAATTACTTCAGCAGTCACGGGATATGGCTTTGGCACACCAAATTCCTGACTTGGCTCATATTTCTGGTTAGAGTAACAGAAACTTTGTTGTTAATGCATCAGGGACTCACTTCCTACATCTTTCGACACGCCAAAGCCTTCTGCAGGAATATCCTTTAATAATCAAGAATTCATAACTCAGCCCTTCGTCTTTTGCCAAAATTCCTGAGACCTACGATAAGATTACTTTACCTCTCCTGCAAAATTTGCTTCCAAGAAATTAGGTATACTTAGCCGATCTCGTGCCTTGACTTGGTACAGGGGATTATTTGCCTTTGTATTGAGTACAACTCTCGTGTGTGTGTGTGTGTGTGTGTGTGTGTGTGTGTGTGTGTGTGTGTGTGTGTGTGTGTGTGTGTGTGTGTAGAAGGAGAGTAGGGCTCCCCACACGCATCTTTTCTAAACAAGGTGGTGTGAGGATATTCGGTCTCTGAGAGTCTCTCTTCTTACTCTTCATCTTCTATTTGGTGCAGTGTTGCATCTTTATCTCTTTTCTATCGCTACTCAGTGTTCACTGCTCTTCTTAACTGAACTCTTTCATCCATCTATTACAGCAGGCACGTGGCGTGTGAGCTAGGAGCAGGGCAGTGAAATGGCTTTGGACAGGGCGACATGGAGGCGATTTGTTTGTGGCCACCCCCCTACAGGATTAAGGCGTCTGCCAATAGACAGATAGACGTGGCGTCCGTCTGCCTACACACTCACTCATTTGTCTCTGATGCAAGAGTAAACCGCTACTCGCAGTCATTTATGTATTTAGCAGGCACACATTACAACTGGCTTCCTTAGCATTTATTTCCGTTTCGAAATGAACGGGTCTTGAGTTTGGCTCTCTTCCGTTATTTCTTTCTTTTTTTTTTTCTGGAGGAAATAACTTTGCTGGTTTCTAGACATTGTTTCCTTTAGTCTTAATTTTAAAAACATGGTTGTGAGGTACAAAGGAGATTAAGGAAAGGAAAGGGATGTGTAGAGCGATAGTGGTTATGTTTGGAAGAAAAGTAATCAGGGCAGGGAAAAAAAAAGTTGTACTCTGTCTTCATGGATCTATGAAAAGTATATGACAGAACCGATAGACAAGGACAGTGGAAGGTGCTGAAAATATATGGAGTAGATCGGAAAATGCTGGATGCTTTTCACATTACATATGCCCAAGCAAGGACCGCAGTGTGGGTAGAATGTGAACTAAGTGGACTCTGCAACCTGCATGTTGCACTGGAACAGGGACGTGGCATGTCCCCGTGGTTGGTTAGTGTCTATATTGATAATGTTATAAAAGAATAATAAGGCTGGTCAATGGATACTGCAGTGCCCTTTATTGAGAAATGGCTGAGTTTAGAAATTGTCTGTACTATTGTTGGCTGATGATACTGTGTTGTTAAGAGAGGACAAATAGCACTTGCAAGGCTTGATGAATGAGTTTGGAAAAGCGTGTACAAAACTAAATCTGAAAATGCATTGTTACGGAACAGAGAGAGATAATGAACACTTCAAGTGAGAATACTAAAATCACTACTGTCCCGCAAAGTTCCAGGTTCAAAACAAAAGAGTTAGGTAAAATTACAAGTTAAAGTTTAATGCTCAAACTAACAACTAAACATTCAGGACTCATAAGGATAATGTAATGGCCAAAACAGGTTAAATATTTGGTTAACTGCAATAGCCTCTATTAACACGAATTTAGCAAGAACAAATTTATCTAAGTCGACCCTGATAAAATGAGAAAACCGGATATTGCTCAGTTAAAGTAAGATATAATATTATCACAGATACAAAACACTCACACACACCACGAAGCCAGTCAGGAGACAGGACGTGTGTGCTGGGCAATCCCCAGGTCCTGTCCACCCCACTTACTGTTGTTTTTAATCAGCCCATACACCACTGACCGGGCTAATGTATGGCCTGGCCTGCACTATATGTGCAGGGAATCTTTCGATGAACAAACGAACGAACAAAACACTACTTACACTGGCTGACATTAAAAACTTTACATGAATCACAAAAACCTCACCAGGCCCGCGAATCAACGCCTCAGGCTACAAAGTACAAGAAAAATGATAATAACACTCATACTCAAATTATACAGCAGCTAGATGGCTGGAGACTTCCTGAGCACTCACAATAATAATACACTATACAGGGGAGGACAGAGATGTGAACAAAATGAGGAGTAGATCTAAGTGGCAATTAATGCAGAGACTGAGCTCATTATATAGGGGGCGGCAGAGCTTGATTCAACTTGTAAGAAGGACGCACAAATGAAGCCATAGGGGACAAAGAGTTGACAATCCTGCTCTGAACAAAAGAAAGAACGACTTACTCTACTATAAGGGGGAGAAGGGGGGAGTGAGGTAGAACACGCAAGCCTGGTCACTATGGAAGCCACGAGGCGAATCGTGATCAAACATGCAGCATACTGTACGTTAGAATTATACAAAGGATGATGAAATCATAGGCTATGTAACACCTCCCCACAAAGAAAAAGAAATTTACAAAGGAAATTTCTTATTACTCTAAAACAATCTGTCTAAAGTCTAGATAAGCAATCTGCAATAACATTTTCTTTCTCCTTGACATGTTGTATGTCTAATGAATACTCCTGAAGAAGTAGACTCCATATTGTCAATCTCTGATTTTTATCTTTAAACTTACTAAGGAATTTCAGTGGGTTATGATCGGTATAAATGACTATGGGGTCAAAACCAGAACACAGATAAAATGAAAAATGCTGTAAACCCAAAATCAAGGCCAAAAGCTCTTTCTCAATAGTTAAGTAGTTCTTTTGAGGTGCAGTGAACTTCTTACTGTAATAAGATACAGGGTGTTCAATACCCTGATCATCCTCTTGCAGCAAAACAGCCCCAGCTCCTGTATCACTTGCGTCGACAGCCATCTTGAAAGGCTTAGCAAAATTTGGAGTAGTGAGCACTGGCTGACTTAATAGGATAGCTTTAAGTTTACTGAAAGAGGATTCACAGTTATCAGTCCAGACAAATTTAACTCCCTTTTTCAGTAGGTCTGTAAGTGGTGATACAAGAATTGAAAAGTTAAGAACAAATCTCCTGTAATAACCTAACATTCCCAAAAATCTTTGTAGCTCTTTCCTACTTTTAGGTCTGGGAAGATCACTTATAACCTGAACCTTAGTTCCTGGTGGTGCAACGTGTCCATCACCAATTACGTACCCAAGGTACTGAACTTTAGCTTGACCAAACTCACACTTTGATAAATTAGCTACAAGATTAGCCTGAACCAAACGCTCAAGAAATTTACTGACATGGCATAGGTGATCTTTCCAGTTGTCACTGAAGATTAATACATCATCAATATAAACAACACACCCTGCCAAACCCTCTGTTACAACATTCATGAGCTTCTGAAATGTGGCTGGTGCATTCTTCATACTATATGGCATTACAGAACATGCAAAAGTCTTTCCTAGTGTTACAAAACATGAGATCTCCCTAGCACGTTCAGTCATAGGTACTTGCCAGTATCCCTTTAACAAATCAAACTTACTTATGTACAGCTCCGGACAGATGAAACGGCTACACCCCATCCACCAGCGACTTGGTTTGGGTCTCAGTGGTTCTGGTAACAGTTGCAGGTGGAGGGAGGGGGGATGTGGGAGGGTGAGGAGGGGAGAAATGTGGGCGGAGTTATATAGGGGGTAGCGTGGGAGGGTGAAGAAGCAGCACAGTCTGGCTGGTGGGAGGGGGAGACGAATGGTTGGGTAGCGGAGACGAGAGTCTGCTGGAGGGTAAGACAGGTGAGTGTGATTAGATGAAAAGAAATTACAAAAAATGAATTATTATAATATCTGCTGCATATATTGCATTTTATCTACTAAATAAAAACACTGTCTATTATTCACCATCGTATTTGGGTATCCTACTCATTATTAATATCCTTTGGATATTAGGCAATAAATAAAGATATTGGACGGTCTTTCGGACCCGAACCAATTTTTTCATAACTTTTTTCTTCAGCTATTTCCGTATTCCTATTATCCCTCGTGCTTGAAGTCCCCCTTTTTATCACTTTCTCCTACGCCCTACATTTTTCTTTAGGCATAAGGCAGTTTAACTTTCTCTTTAAATAACCATATTTGTCAACAAATATTCCTTTCATCAATCTATTTAATTACCTGTTTTCTTTCAATATGCATTTGTCTAATAATGGGTGTTACACCTTAATTGGCGGCGCCATTTTACGTTTGAATAAATTTGGTCTAAATTTACGCATATATTGCAGTCTCTCTCAAGTAGGCTGGCAACCTCACACATGCTCCCCCCTGCTTTCTCCTTCTCTCGCTACCCGTTCCCTCCTTTCCTTTTGTAGGACTGTTTATCTATTCTTTCTCATATTTTTAACCTCATTCCTTCTTACAAACTTTTAGTGCCATAGGAATTTCTCCCTTATCACTTACAGTCCTACTACATGAAAGTGGAAAAAACTGCCATCGGGAAAAGAATAACTGGAAATTTATGGCGAAGGTTACGATATTAGTTATTTAGAATGAAAGTGTTGGCAGATACGCATTCTTGACGTGATTATCGCAGCCACAGCATTTCGCCTTCATAAAACAGAAGGACTATAGGTTTCATGCATTACCTCCTTACGTCCAGCATTACTGTGCAGAACGCCATGTATAACACATTAAGGACCACAAGGACAGTACTGGTAGTCATCGTGATTCTCATGAATCTCTCCATAGGCTATTGAAAGCAGTGCTTTATGATCAACTTCAGAATTATGTTCTCATCATGGCAATGATAGGCAAAGATAATAAAAACAATATATACAACCAAATTATCATTTATTATACAACAAAGCTCAAACTGCCTCCGTGCTGCAGTCTCAAGGGTGTAACCAGCTCACACAATCACATGTAACCTGAAGAAATTAAATACATGATCCTATATATATATATATATATATATATATATATATATATATATATATATATATATATATATATATATTAATAACCATGAACAACACTGTTTGATCTAAAATTTATTGTGTTGGGTAAAGCAGAGGACACTAACTAGCATGGCAACCTACCACACGGAAACCACCATGTTGCACTACACGCCGCAGAAACCGATGCACAGACCATGATATCAGCGAAAAGACTATGAGAAGAGTATTGCACGAAGCAGGGTTGCATCACAGGACCCTAGCAAACGTTATGTTGACAAGCCAGAGGATTTTTGGAAGTGTGTCACTGAAGGCGCAACTGCTGGAGAAGGAATAATACTCGGTGAGTATTATTTCTGAGGTTTTCGCTTGTATAAACTAAACTACTCAGTCATACATGACCATAAAAATATATTAATAATTACTGCAGGGGGACAACCAGTTTCGTTACAACGTCAGTCCATGCAGAGGAAATTACTTTGGGTATATAGGGTTACTCGATGTTAAATTTCATAAGTGTAGAGCCTGTATGATTATATATATATATATATATATATATATATATATATATATATATATATATATATATATATATATATATATATATATATACATCAGGTTTTTAATTTTTTTCAGGTAGCACGGAGGCAGTTTGAGCTTTGTTGTATAATAAATGATAATTTGGTTGTATATATTGTTTTTATTATCTTTGCCTATCATTGCCATGTTGAGAACATAATTCTGAAGTTGAGCATAAAGCACTGTTTTCAATAGCCTATGGAGAGAATCATGAGAATCACGATGACTACCAGTACTGTCCTTGTGGTCCTTAATGTGTTATACATGGCGTTCTGCACAGTAATGCTGGACGTAAGGAGGTAATGCATGAAACCTATAGTCCTTCTGTTTTATGAAGGCGAAATGCTGTGGCTGCGATAATCACGTCAAGAATGCGTATCTGCCAACACTTTCATTCTAAATAACTAGTATCGTAACCTTCGCCATAAATTTCCAGTTATTCTTTTCCCGATGGCAGTTTTTTCCACTTTCATGTAGTAGGACTGTAAGTGATAAGGGAGAAATTCCTATGGCACTAAAAGTTTGTAAGAAGGAATGAGGTTAAAAATATGAGAAAGAATAGATAAACAGTCCTACAAAAGGAAAGGAGGGAACGGGTAGCGAGAGAAGGAGAAAGCAGGGGGGAGCATGTGTGAGGTTGCCAGCCTACTTGAGAGAGACTGCAATATATGCGTAAATTTAGACCAAATTTATTCAAAACGTCAAATAGCGCCGCCAATTAAGGTGTAACACCCATTATTAGACAAATGCATATTGAAAGAAAACGGGTAATTAAATAGATTGATGAAAGGAATATTTGTTGACAAATATGGTTATTTAAAGAGAAAGTTAAACTGCCTTATGCCTAAAGAAAAATGTAGGGCGTAGGAGAAAGTGATAAAAAGGGGGACTTCAAGCACGAGGGATAATAGGAATACGGAAATAGCTGAAGAAAAAAGTTATGAAAAAATTGGTTCGGGTCCGAAAGACCGTCCAATATCTTTATTTATTGCCTAATATCCAAAGGATATTAATAATGAGTAGGATACCCAAATACGGTGGTGAATAATAGACAGTGTTTTTATTTAGTAGATAAAATGCAATATATGCAGCAGATATTATAATAATTCATTTTTTGTAATTTCTTTTCATCTAATCACACTCACCTGTCTTACCCTCCAGCAGACTCTCGTCTCCGCTACCCAACCATTCGTCTCCCCCTCCCACCAGCCAGACTGTGCTGCTTCTTCACCCTCCCACGCTACCCCCTATATAACTCCGCCCACATTTCTCCCCTCCTCACCCTCCCACATCCCCCCTCCCTCCACCTGCAATTGTTACCAGAACCACTGAGACCCAAACCAAGTCGCTGGTGGATGGGGTGTAGCCGTTTCATCTGTCCGGAGCTGTACCTAGCCTTTCCGATCTTGTCTATGCAATCTTCCACGCGAAGGAGAGGGTAAGTGTCTGTTTTGGTTATCTGATTAATACGTCTGTAGTCGATGCAAAGCCGCTGTGACCCCCCTGGCTTAGGGACCAGAGTGACAGGAGAACTCCACTCGCTCTGACAGGGCTCAATCATCTTGTGGTCCAACAGGTAGCCAAGCTCCTTCTCGATGAGAGGAACTTTCACTGGGTTCACACGGTAAGGAGGCAGTTTAATTGGCTTTGCGTCTCCAACATCGCATCGACATCATGCATCAAGACTGTGGTTCTTCCTGGAGTGGCACGGAACACTTGCGGGTACTCCTGCAGTAATGCCGAAAACTCCTGCCTTTCCTCGGGAGCTAGATGAGAAAGCTTAGTCTGGAGATCATTCATGATATCAGGATTCTTCCCCAAACTATCACTCAGGCTCATGCTGCATGGGAGAGCTTCACTTGCAGACTCGGGTGGAACAGCTACAGTGCAGACTGGGTTATTTTCGTCCTGCCTGTGATATAACTTTAGCATGTTGATGTGACAAAGTTGCTTGTTCTTTCTACAATCTGGTGTGGCGATGACATAGATGACATCACTGAGTTTCTTCTCCACGAAATAAGGACCACTAAACTTGGCTTGAAGAGGTTGCCCATGCACTGGTAGCAGAATCAAAACCTGATCTCCTGGCTGAAAGTGGCGTAACCTGGACTTCTTATCATACCAAGTCTTCATCTTCTCCTGAGCAGCTCCTAAATTCTCTCTCGCCAGCTGTAAAGCAGTGGACAGCCGTTCTTTGAACTTCATCACATACTCCAGCAGGTTGACGTCATCTTCCTCCGACAGCCAGCATTCCTTGAGTAGCTTAAGGGGTCCTCTTACTTCATGGCCAAACAGTAGTTCAAAGGGTGAGAAGCCCAGTGATTCATTTGGAGATTCTCTTGCGGCAAATACAACGAATGGAAGACCTTTATCCCAGTCTTTCTGATGTTCCAAACAGTATTTCCTGAGCATCGATTTGAGTATTTGATGATATCTCTCCAACGCTCCTTGGGTCTGGGGATGGTAAGCTGAAGACGTGATCTGGGTGATGCCCAACTCTTTCAGAGACTGCTTGAAAACATTTGAAATGAAATTACTTCCACGGTCTGACTGTACCTCCTTGGGCAGACCAAACTTGGTGAAGAACCCTAGCATTTCCTTAACCACTTTCTTTGCTGAGATATTTCTAAGTGGAATGGCTTCAGGATAACGAGTAGCCATATCAATCAGGGTCAACACATAAGAAAATCCTGAAGAAGTCTTAGGAAGAGGGCCCACAATATCCACCAACACACAGGTGAATGGCGCCTCAAAAGGAGGAATGGGAACTAGAGGTGCAACCTTTTCGGTCTGATTACACTTCCCCACAACTTGACAGGTTTGACAAGACTTACAATACCAGGAAATATCTCTGAAGATACCTGGCCAGTAGAAGTGTTTCAAAATGCGTGCCACAGTCTTCCTCACTCCAAGGTGTCCTGCCAAACTGGAATCATGAGCCACTCTAATGATATCCTGCCTACAAACACGAGGGATGACAACTTGATGTACAACCTCCCATTCACAGTCAGCTGATGCTGTTGGGGGTCTCCACTTTCTCATAAGTACTCCTGACTTAAATAACAAGTAGAAGCACCAGCTGACTCTTCCTCACTGCAAGCAGAGTTAGCTAGACCTTTCAACTCAGGGTCAGCAACTTGCAACTCAACCAACTCTTGACGAGACAAATTATCAACACTACGGGGTACTGCCTCATCTGATGAGTGGTCCAAATTAGCAAGAAAAGTGTCAGCTAGGATAACATCATCATCATCATTATCCTCTAAGTCACCAGTAACTTTAGACTTAGCCCTAGTGACAGCACATGCAGAGAACACATCAGTGACATCACAATCCTGGGTCGCAGTCACTGGTTCACTAGACAACTGAGGAGCTGGACACACTTGACTTCCACCAATATCATTTCCAAGTAAGAAAGTTACACCTGACATTGGGAGTGTCTCAACCAACCCAACCATAACGGAACCATTAACAAAACCAGACTCTAAATTCACTCTGCACAGAGGGACAGAGAAGTAATTATTCCTTACACCTTTTAAGATTACAGTTTCATCAGAGGAATTAACATTAGAGCCTAGAACACTGGTCAGCATAAGGGATTGGCAAGCACCTGTATCACGATATATTTTAACTGATTTCCTGTCATTACTGTCCAGAGGACTGACAAAACCATCAGACAGGAAATTAGCACTTGAACTCTCGAGAGTGTCACCCACATTACTGCTCAAAAGAGGAGCTTCATCATGAGAATTTAATTTACCCCTCAAAGCAGGTTCAGTTAACTCGGTTAAAGAATTCTGGGAACTCTCAAGGGTGTACACTAAACCAATTGACTGACTATTTAAAGATTCCTTTTTGTTCACATCACGCTGTCTGCTGAAACATTTCTCCATAGTATGACCAAGCTTACTACAATAAGTACATTTACTTTTCTGAAATCTAGCGGTGGAGCTGGTATTTACTTCCTGAGAAACATCATCTTTATTCTCTTTCCTGTTACCTGTACTCTGAGTAGAGGCAACGTAATTACTCTCAGCTTTCCTTTTTTCTTTAGAATATCTCTTGTGAGTGAGAACATATCAGCTAAAACTCCAGCATCAGACAAATTATCTATTCTTTTCTCATCAAGATATAGGCTTATATCTTTATTAATACACCTTTTGAAGTCCTCCAGCAAAATCATCTGCTTAATTTTATCAAAATCAGAATTTACATTCTTAGAATTTAACCACTGCTCTAACAGATCTTCTTTGATTTTTGCATACTCAACATGGGATTGCTTATCTTGCTTATAAGTTGTCCTAAATTTTACTCTATAGGCTTCAGGAACAAGCTCATAGGCCTTAAGAATCAAGCTCTTAACTACATCATAATTATCAGATTGATCCTGAGGCAAAGATGCATAAGTTACTTGAGCTTTACCAGTGAGAACACTGTAGGAGTACTGGCCAATACTTTTTGGGCCAATTGAAACCTGTAGCTACCCTCTCAAACAACTGAAAATACTTTGTTTAATCAGATTCATTAAAAGGAGGGACAAGTTTAACATTTTTAGCCACATCAAAATCATCAGAGCTAGATGATCCAGTTCCACCTTGTTTCATGCGATACTCATGGTCTGCCTGAATCCTAGCAAGTTCAATTTGTGCCTCCTGAATACGAGCCTGAGACTCAGCCTGTGCCTGTGCCTCCTGAATACGAGCCTGAGACTCAGCCTGTGCCTGTGCCTCCTGAATACGAGCCTGAGGCTCAGCCTGTGCCTGTGCCTCCTGAATACGAGCCTGAGACTCAGCCTGTGCCTGTGCCTCCTGAATACGAGCCTGAGACTCAGCCTCCTTAGCACGTGCCTGAAACTCAGCCTCCTTAGCATGTGCCTGAAACTCAGCCTCGTTAGCACAAGCCTCCTGCAGGGCTAGCTGTAACTTAGCTATTTCAATCTGCGTTTGCTCATCTGGAGGAGTTACATCAAACAAGCTTTTATTAATCATGCCAACAATTTGATCTTTAGAATGATGAGAGTGAACAGCAATTCCCAATTGTTGAGCAACAAGCTTAAGTTCATTCTTTGTTCTGTTTTCTACATCACACACTGTTTGCACATTTGACAAAAAAATCTTTGGCTTCATCAAGAGTAGTAATAGTAGACATCATGAATAAATCGCAGTCACAAAATATCAAGCAATATCCATATGATAATATCCTGAATATCCTGATAAGACGTCGCCAAATTTATGTTACGGAACAGAGAGAGATAATGAACACTTCAAGTGAGAATACTAAAATCACTACTGTCCCGCAACGTTCCAGGTTCAAAACAAAAGAGTTGGGTAAAATTACAAGTTAAAGTTTAATGCTCAAACTAACAACTAAACATTCAGGACTCATAAGGATAATGTAATGGCAAAAACAGGTTAAATATATGGTTAACTGCAATAGCCTCTATTAACAGGAATTTAGCAAGAACAAATTTATCTAAGTCAGCCCTGATAAAATGAGAAAACCGGATAATGCTCAGTTAAAGTAAGATATAATATTATCACAGATACAAAACACTACTCACACTGGCTGACATTAAAAACTTTACATGAATCACAAAAACCTCACCAGGCCAGCGAATCAACGCCTCAGGCTACATAGTACAAGAAAAATGGTAATAACACTCATACTCAAATTATACAGCAGCTATATGGCTGGAGACTTCCTGAGCACTCACAATAATAATACACTATACAGGGGAGGACAGAGATGTGAACAAAATGAGGAGTAGATCTAAGTGGCAATTAATGCAGAGACTGAGCTCATTATACAGGGGCCGGCAGAGCTTGATTCAACTTGTAAGAAGGACGCACAAATAAAGCCATTGGGGACAAAGAGTTGACAATCCTGCTCTGAACAACAGAAAGAACGACTTACTCTACTATAAGGGGGAGAAGGGGGGAGTGAGGTAGAACACGCAAGCCTGGTCATTATGGAAGCCACGAGGCGAATCGTGATCAAACATGCAGCATACTGTACGTTAGAATTATACAAAGGATGATGAAATCATAGGCTATGGAATAGCATGTACAGTCGTGCTCATAAATATTCACCTATCCACCTGTACCCCGTGCCTCAGGATGGCTCCTTTATGCGTGGCAAGTCACAGAGAAGTAAGAGGAACTGAGAGGGAGGGGCCAGACAGAGAAGGGAAGATGGATGGCGCGTGCTGGTGCAGGGGGGGAGTGAGGGAGGGTAGGTAAGGGAGGGAGAATGAATACTATTTGTCTGTTTTCTTTCATTTAGGGCATGATATAAAGGAGTTAATATTCAGTAGATAATGCTTCATTACACCTTGTAGAACGGCGTCAGATAACAAGCTTTAGAGTGGTAATATCAAGGGCTGGCCCGTGAGAAATATACTGACGTGACAAATCAAACATCAGTGCAGAGCCAGATATTTGTGTTTACTCGCACATTTTGACTTCGGACGCAGAAAGGAATCTAAATGTCTCTGATTTCCGTAATGTTTGTTTAAGAAACCTCCTCTACCCTTACATGTAACTGATTTCTGAAACTAAATATCATATGCAACCTTTGACATGGCTGTGTCCATAGTAAATATCATCATCTTGGTATACACTCCCTCTGTACAGTCACCATCATATCAGCTCTTTTATGGCATCTCTTTATGAAAAGGCTATTTAAAACAATTGTGCACAGAAGGCAAATATATCTGATGTCTGTGCACATGGATAGATATAATAACGATATCTCATAATCTGTTGCTTGGACTCCACGCCGGTTTGGGTTTGAATGGCCGTCTAACAATCCTAACACCCTTTCATCATTTCGGAATGGTATTTTCCTCCGACAAAAAATAGCTAATTACAGACTGGTGGACAAGGCAATAGTGTGTTGTGCTGGAAACTTCTGACTCTGCACAAATGTTTAATTTGTCACGTCAGTGTATTTCTGTCACTAGCCAGCCCATGATATCCCCACCTATCTAAAGCCGCTATACAAGTTGTATTACAGCGTTATCTATCAAATGCTAACTCCTTGATATCATGCCCTGAATAAGAGATAATAGACAAATAATGTGATCATCACTTCGCATTTCATTCTCCTTCCTCTACCTCCCCGCCATCACTCATCCCCGCACCACTGCTGGTCCCCCCACCCATCTTTCCTTCTCTCTCTGGCCTCTCCCTCTCAGCGCCTTTTTCTCCACTGTACCGTCTGTACGTCTGTACTGACTGGCCGCGCATAGAGGGGCCAGCCTGAAGAACGGGGTACTGGAGGATATGTGATTATTTATGACCACGACTGTACACCCATTAATATAATTTATTGGCAGTCTTTTGGCGTAGTAAAATTTGACACATCGGATGAACGATGTGAAAATAAACGCCTGGGTTAACGTGCCGGGTTGGTATCCCTGATCAGCTGAGACTAAGGTCTGTATTCATAGTGGCATCGGAGGCTTCGTAGCAGCCCATACAAAGTAATTTATTTTGTCTGTAATTATCAGACATCTACGTTACTTACAGAGTTCGAGCATCAACATATTTTTCATAAAAAAATAAACGAGGATACTATTGTGTAATGTGCAGAATATATCGTTATCTAGAAGTTTTACGAAAGAACCCAAAGCCACTTTGAATATGAGTCTTCGTTCGAGTACTCTGTAGTGTGAAAGTGGCAGCGTTGTCATTATGGTGGGGAAATCCCAATTTCTAGCACACTGAAACATCATATAGCGTATTTTATCTATCTATCTATCTATATACCTAGGCTGCTTCCCCCATGGAAAGGGAGGTAGCCGAGACAGGACGACACACTCCCCATTTACTCACCCATTCAGACACAGTCATTTGCATCTTAGCCCTAAAGGGGAGAAGGGACAGATCCTCACCGCACCACACCACACATGGGTCAAATGCGCAGTGCAATCAGTGACATCCGCAGCAGGGCCCGACAGCAGAGCTGGTTTACCCCTGCCACATCACGATAGACCCATCCCCTTACTCGCACCTGACCTGACTAGCTAATCAGACCAAATGTGGGAGAATATCCCCTCAGGGCTGCATCATCATTTATTCTTTCACAATTTCTCTCCATTTATTTCTGTCACGCACAGCCACTCTTCCTTGCTCAACAGACATCCCTCTCGCATCCAGGCTCTCTTCACACTGTCCATCCATCCTATTCGTGGTCACCCTCTCAGCCTTACACCTCTCACATCAGATCTAGTTATCTTTTTCACCAATCGCTCATTATCCATTCTCTCCATATGCCCAAACCATCGCAACACCCTCTGCTCAACTCTACCAGCCATCTCCCGAACAACTCCAGTTCTCCTTCGCACTTCATCATTTCACACTTGATCCATACGCGTCACTCCACACATACTCCTCAGACACCTCATCTCCATTATATTCAAACTTTTCCTCTCTGCTACACCCATATTCCATGTTTCAGCCCCATATAACGCAGTCGGTACCACAACACCCTCATACAGCCTTCTCTTTACATCCATTCTAAGCGAACGACATCTAAACACTTTTTTCATTCCTCCCAGCCATTTCCTACTTCATTTATTCTAAACTTCACTTCTGCATCTATTCTTTCATCCATAGCAACATGCGACCCTAAATATTTAAAACACTCCACCTCCTCAAGCAACTCGCCATTCAAAACTATATTCATCCCCCTACCATCTACCAACCTCGTACACTTCATCACTTTACTCTTATTCTCATTTACTTTCAATTTCTTGCTTTCACACACCCTTCCAAACTCCTCTATCAACTGTCTCAATCTCTCCTCTGAATCAGCCACCAGTGCAGTATCATCTGCAAACAGCAGCTGCTTAAGATTCCACTCTCCACCATCGACATTCACCAGACTCAGACCTCCACCTAAAACACTTGCATTCACCTCTCTTGCAACACCATCTATATAAATATTAATACAAATATAGATTTTTATACAAATTTGAAACTGGCTAGCGCGTTATCTTGCTCTGCTATTTGAACTAATATACGTTCTTTTTAGTGCAGTGAATGCTTAATGAAACAAGACTGCCATACTGCACGCCTTTTTCTTGCTATTGAGTGAATGGAAAAATGCAGTTGTGTTTGTATCTACAGCTGAAGCTCAATCATTTTATCTATTGGCATTTTAATAATTGGTTATTTCCTTTCTCTGACATTATTAATAGACAATACTATGGCTCACCAAATTTCCCAGTAGGCCTACATTTCTTTGTGGTTAGTATCATGCTGATAATGGTAATTTCTTAGCTTTACATTAATGGTTGAGAGATTGCCGATCTGTCCCTGGTTAAAGTAATAGTATAGTAGCCTATGGAATAATAACAAAAGGTTGCGATGCAGGATCATCGGCGTGAATGAGGATAAAAGACGCCATAAAATAAACTTGGCACCAGTTACAGTAAAATACACACCTCCGCCACCGCCGGACCAAGCACCCCGCCATCCGCCACCCCACTGCCGAGCCGCAGCCCCACCACCACCCCAGGAGGACAGCACGGCAGGCCAGGTCAGTCTGAGACTGACCCAGAGCGAGAAGGGCGCCGGGGCGCCCCTACCTTGAGTCCCTCTTCCTCTCAACCGACCCGATAACAACCATGCAGGAATGACAGACGACCTTACGAACGGAGCAGCCTTCACCAAGTTTGGAGTGGGACTGCTCCAGATACAGTCCCACACAACACCGTGGTAACAGCCATTGTACGTACTGGGCAGGGAGTGGCCACTGTATGCCCCTCAGTTGTTTCCCCCTATAGCGCCGCCACAACTGCCATCGTACATGTGGGGGAATGAGTGGCCACTGTATGCCCTTCAGCTACAGCCACATCTGGAGACAGCCTCGGAGCGTCAGCTATTGAGCGCTCACCGACTGGCAAAGGAAGGAGAGCTGGAGCCGCGACAACAGTCATTGTACGCGTCAGGGAGGGAGCGGTCATCGTATGCCCCTCATCCACTTCCTCCTCCTCCTCCTCCTACAGGAGTAACACCGTGGTAATGGCCATTGTACGTACCGGGGAAGGAGCGGCCACTGTACGCCCTTCAGTTACTTCCTGTCGGGCAGGCAGAGCCGCGGTAATGGCCATCGTACGGACCGGGGAGGGGGGGGCCACCATACGCCCCTCAGCTGCCTTTTCCTCCTTCGGGAGCAGCACAGCCACAACAGCCATTGTACATGTGGGGGAAGGAGCGGCCACTGTACGCCCTTCAGCTCCTGCCCTTAGGAACTGCAGAACCGCCATAACGGCCATCATACGTGTGGAGGAAGGAGCGGCCACTGTACGCCCTTCATCCCTAGTTCCTAGGGCTCTCCCGGAGGAGAAGGTCCCTTGCACGGCTGGCTCACCACCTCTCGGCTGCGTGGGACGCCCCTCTCTCTCTCCCTCCAGGTGTGGTTCCCCGGAGGTGTTGCCATTCCAAGAGTGGTGGCGTGGTCCTTTCCCGGTCCTGCAGCCTACCCCTGGACGACACCGGCCCCTGACAGACACCCGGCAGAAGATTATGCCGCAGTTCACTCCTGACGGCGCCCCGCTCTGTAGGCGACCGTAGCACCCGGACCCCCAGGGCCAGTCAGCAGGCCCCAGAGCTGGGCCGCCTGGGCCCCACTCTCCCAGGGCCCTCTGCCCGGAGTAAGAGGTGGCAGGCCCGTCTCCTGAAGTTGTTTGGCCCCAGTTCCGAGGGCCACCTACCAATGACAATTATGCCCTAATTATAATACCTATGTCGTGGTCTAGTAACTATCAATCTGTGTATATATGAATATCACCATACTCTGCCCTTGACATCCTTGTGTATTTGTGCACATCTTGTATTGGAAAGCCAACTCTGTTATCCTGTCTATTCCATATCCAGTGTCTCTTTGTTCTTATATTGTAAGGTATGTTGAGCTAAGACAGTAGATGTGTTAAGGTGTACTGCAGAGTTTTTATGCCCTGTTCCTTTGTGGGTGCTTTACTTCCGGTCCAGAAAGAGGACCCCGCTCAGTCGCAGGCGTTTTTAGGACGAGAGGTCGAACTAAAAACACCCCGCATAACATATAGAAAATTTCCAATAAAAATACGTAGGCTACGGTGTGAAGCAGCAGAACATTAAAAGAAAACGGTTGATAAGAGAGAACGGATGTTAAAGAATGGTATTAAGGAGGGAATAATATAACTAAACATTCCTAAAGGGGAAGGATATTGATGTAAGAATGAACACGAGGCAGCTCAGAGATACAACATTGTAGTATAGTTCTTTGAAAGTGGATGTGTTTAGTTGAGTTTGCCATCAACCCGTTCTTTAAAGGCTAATGGTGGTTAACACTGTATCACGTGTCAGACATCCTAAGGTAGTAACCTCAGATCCGATGGCTGCCAAGCAGAGTAATAGCACTCTGAATTCCATATTACCTAGTAGATAATGATTTGAGACTTTTCTTCTAGTATTATGTCCATTGCTATGAAATATTCTTTATACACATGAAGTTATAGAATATACGAGAGCGAGAGAGAGAGAGACAGAGAGAGAAAGAGTCAGGTGTAGCCTACCAACTATTACCCCATTTTCACTACTTCTGTGCCAGGGATGCAAAGAAGCACAAGAGGGAAGAAGGTTATTGGTTCACTACCATCAGTGTTACGGAATAGGGTAGTGAGCAAGGAAGAAAAAAGTCTCTGCAAGACAGTATTGTGTCGTTACTCCAGTGCATGGAAATAATGCTTAGACCTTGTCAGCACGACATAAGACAGCAGTGAGAGCATTCAAAATGAATTATCTGTTAAGAGCATGTCACACACACCACAAAGCCAATCAGGAGACAAGGCGTGTGTGCTGGGTAATCCCCAGGTCCTGTCCTGTCCTTCCCCCTTACTGTTTTTTAATCAGCCCATACCCCACTGTCCGGGCTAATGCTCGGCCTGCACTATAGGTGCAGGGAATCTGTAAAGGAATGAACGAAGAGCATGTGGCGTTATGGTGAGAGGCAGATAGACTGAAGAAGTGATGGAGCACTGTGGTGTTGATGTGGATGTGGTGGAGAACATTATGAAAAATACTTTAGATGGTTTGACCATGTTGAGATGATGGAGAATGAGAAACTGACCTGGAGACTATTTGAGTGAACTGGACGGAAAGATGCAAACCGATGATGAGACAGAAGGATGAGTCAGGGGTACATGAGAAAGGGGGTGTAAGTTGAAGAGATGGCAGCCAGATGGTGTAGGACAGGTTGATATGGAGGCGATTCGTTAGTGACCACCCCTCAGAGTAAGAAAGAGTCTGGCAATAGACTGATAGAATTCCACACAAAACTATTAATAAAAAAACACACTGTTGTATTTATATTGCTGCCTACAAAGCTGATTTGCCAATAATTTTCTCCCAAATTATAATGCCAGTAGTATGAGAACTGGTGTGACATTTGAAAACATTTCTGGCTTATGATGTAGTCTTAACATACAGTATATGAATGGCAATCAAAAGGGGCAATGATGTGTGTCGGACAACTGGCACAACTCGTAACTGATGTGATGAACACCGTTTACACCATTTCCTCTCATGGATATACATCGGCACTTATTATGGTATTACTGTATTATAGTAGTATCATAGTATTATGAGAGTAATTCTGTTATAGTACAGTAATAATATTTTAGCGTAGATTTATGCAGTGAGTATATTATGCAGCTACATTAACCTAATAATACGTAATGATACACTGTATATACTGTACAATAAGTTTGGATGTCTACTCAGCTTCATGCAGAATCATCACCTAAAACATTAATTCATACTAAATCACTGTATATAATGTCCATAGCATTGCAGTGCTAGTAAGTACCATACTACATCATCTTCATGTATTTCGTTCAAACTAATGGTCACTGTTTACCCTTTAACCGCGGGTGTCATCCCAGAATGACATTGCAAAAACTGGACCAAACCGCGGGTGTCATTCTGGAATGTTTGTGAATATTTTGAATACTGTGCATTTTTTCCACGCGCCAATTGTTTCAAGGGAGAGTAGCTATTAAGTTCTTGCACTCCAGCCGACCCCCACCTCCCTCCTCCCACCCCCTGGGCCCCCACCTCCCACCCCCCCGGGCCCCCCACCCAACCCTGACCAAACACGCATCAGTATCTGTCCAGCTGTGTGAGTGACAACACCGCTGATGTGGCAGTGAAGTGCGGGCAATTACAGTGCCTTTTACCTGCCTCAGTGAACACAGAGTGGGTGTTTATCGTATGTGCAGTGTTCATATATGTTTATAGTATTATTATCAGAATGAGGTTGGCATTTGGTAATGATGTGTGAGCGAAAAATAGTGATTTTAGATCGCTCACTTCTAATGGCACTGCCCATCCAGTGATAGTCAACGAAATCATGGTACCTACATCATTGCAAAGCCGAAGGTTAGTACTTTCTAATGGTACCTTATTTTTCGCTCTAGATTTATTCTGTGCAGAGTTATAAAGGTTTAAAGTTTGTTTACATTTTGGCTGGAACCCCCGCGGGGGGGGGGGGGCAGTCGTGTCAAAACAATGCCCGCGGTTAAAGGGTTAAAACAATGGTACGTCCCCGTCCTACACTACCACAGGCTCCAACAGCAGTAGTCCAGTATAGGAAGGACGTTGCCCAATGAGTTGTCCTTCCTATGGTCAGCTTTTAGGTGTAGAGTACACAGGATCAGCCCAGGCGTCATAAATAAACACTGGCTTTTTAAGTTCACTGTCTTTATTTTCCAAATAGTTACTGTACACTGAATACGTTCCAACTTCACTATTCTCACGAGCACTGGAGCTATACACACTTTACTAACTGTAAGTACACTCAATGCTTGACAACACTTCACTATTTTTCACAAGTTTCGTTGACATAAAAACTTCAGTAAACACTTCACTGTTTTCACAAGTACTGTAAATATACAAACTTAACTCACTGACACTGCACTGGCACTGCACTACACTCAAACTGAACTGAAAACCGACTGAACTTACTGTAGTCTATTATCCATCCTTATATAAGCATGCATTACTCGAGAAACTTCTAGCACAAACTCGATGGGGCAATAGCTAACAGTTACTAACTATGGGACATAAAAACATGCCAGAGTTTTCTTACATTACGTAACACTGTAATTATTTAGCGTATAAACTTGATTTCAATTACATAATACAACAATCAAGTAAATAAAACATTACTGGGAAAAAAGGGCATAAAAATTAATGCATGACTTATGAAATAACTACGCTCACAAACAGCAGGCAAACTGGCAACTCTGACTCGTACCGAAACCACTGTAAATATCGGGAAGCAGCGAAGAAGTCTCTCAAACACCCAACTGGCAAATCTTGCTCTTAACACTACCCCATTCCCTTGTTCTTTGTCGTCCCGACAAAACTACACAGTATATACAAACATAAACCTTAATCCTAATGAAACATCTAACTATACTCAAAATAATCCATCAACTTATCAGTCTCCCTCTGTGCTGCTTCCGATGACGTCCTTGCTCCTCGACACAGTCCATTCCTCCTAGAAGGTCTTGGTCCTCTTCCTGATGCACTTCTCTTGGGAAACTGTCACTATCCTCTTGCACTTCGGCTCCTTGGTCCTCTTCAACATCCTCAGCTGCGGGAGAGCACTATTCCTTGGAGATGTCCCAGCTGACTTATCCTGGCCCTTGGTACTGCCACAGATGACTCACGTGTACCACCTTTGGGCGAGACTTCCTGCCTCCCCAAATCCGATACGTTACATCTGATAGGCGGTCCAGCACAGTGTAAGGCCCATCCCATGGGCTCTACAGCTTCAGTGACTGTCCCTTCTTCCACTGAGGATTATATAACCAAACTTCATCACCATTCTTGAACTTCACCTCACCTGCCTTGACATCATACTTGCATTTCATCATCTCCCGAAAGCTTGAGGGCTTCTCACACTTGATGATGTACCACTGCCAGCCTTTCCTAAAGGTTCTTTGCATAGCCTGTGGTGTCTGTAGGCAGCTGTTCACCAGGTGGTCTTCCCATTAACAAGTCAACGGATAAACGTAAATCGTGGCCCAACATCAGTTTTGCAGAAGTATAGCCGATAGACTCATGGGATGCAGACCGATGTGCCATCAACAACGCAGGTAATTTCTGGTCCCATTCTGTTTGTCCCTCTATGCAGTACTTGGCCAGTTCTTGTCCCAGGGTCCAATTGAATTTCTCCACCATCCCATCTGACTGTGGCCTTAGTGGGGTCGTCCTGTTCTTCTTGATCCCCAATAACTTGCAGCATTCACGGAACACAGCAGACTCGAAGTTTCTACCCTGGTCTGAATGTAGCTCTTGTGGCATCCCAAAGCAACGGAAAAACTGGTCAATCAACACCTGAACAACTATCGCAGCCTCTAGATCGGGGATGACATAGGCTTCTGGCCAATTTGTGTAGTCCATGGCGACACATATATAGTGGTTTCCTCTTGCAGTGAGTGGCAGAGGTCCAGCAATGTCCACTGTGACTCTTTCCATCGGTGAACTCATTTGGTACAGCTGGAGAGGGGCACAACCACGTTTCTTGGGTCTCTTCTTGGCACAATACACATCACAGGCCCGACACCACTCTCCAACATCCTGAAGCATGCCAATCCAATAGAACATCTGTCACAGCTGGCTAAGGGTTTTCTTCACTCCCAGGTCCCCACTAGTGATCTGGTTATGAGACTCATCCAAGATCTCAGACCTCATTTTCTTCAGAACCACAAATTGCCAATACTTACCAAGGGCATCGGGCATCTCCCACTGATGCTCCAGTAGTCCATTGTTCAAACAAAGAAGGTCCCACTGACTCCAGTAGCTCTTGGTTGCAGGGCTTAACCCGTCACGTCTCGAGGTTTTTCGCACCTCCGGCACCCCCCAATCCCGAGCTATTTTGGAAAATTTTTTTTTTGGCTAAAACTTCCGCTTTTGTTGAGAAACAAAGGAAAATCAGCAAGAATGGGCTTACCGTGGTCCAGAAGTGGTCGGAACAGGTGAGGTCCCACGCGCCAGGTATCGTATTCTATCATTGACGTGTGAGTCGCTCACGTTTTCCATGGTAGGAAATTTTGGGAGAAACAACAAACAACACCTCTACATTTATTGAATTTGAACTAATAAACAATAAGAATAACAATATAATGAATTTCAATGACATATATATGAAAAATAAGCGTTGTACAGTCGTCAGCATAAATTCGCTGCGGTTCTACTCGTGTGATGCTAGCCCTTCTGTCGTGCAACAGTGTAAGGGGACTAGTTGCCACATAGACTTTATACACATTTAAACGCATTTTTAGGTAGTGGTGCTAGAGACTGCCTAGAGTACAATATTATGTATACCGTATCTGATTAATATAAAAAGTGCAAGAGTTGACAGAAGAATGTTATGGAACGACATATGAGCGTAATACTGTGGTATTCCCCATTATAACCTGTCTATGCTCCCTTCCCCTCTCTCCCCTTTACTCCTCCTGATGTCCCCTCCATCCCTCCCTCTCCCTCCTAACCCCCAGTCACGTTCATGCCTCTCCACTTTCTCCTCTCCCTCCCTCTCTACCTTCATTCATTTATCTACGGCACTAACTCCATTGGCGCATCGGAATCCTCTCTTGACTGTTAATTAAACCTAGTATGCCCTATTCCCAGTTGCTCGCAGTATTACCAGCTATATTCAAGGTTTATTATCAATATTCCTTCCTGTTCGAGTCCCATTCTCACCCTATCTGTCTCCTTCCCACTCCTTTTATTCTAGTTATGTTTCTTTTCTCCATCCATTGTCACCACCAACAGTCGGGAGATATAAGAACATTGAGTTCACGTTCTTGTGATGTATTCCTTACTGCTGTTTGAGTGAGCCCGGCAGTCGGTGGCTATTATTACAGAAGGCTGAGTTAAACAAACATGTGTGCCCATTCCTCCTATTCTCTGTCTGTCTGTCTGTCTGTCTGTCTGTCTGTCTCTCTCTCTCTCTCTCTCTCTCTCTCTCTCTCTCCAAGGAGAATGTTCCCATTCTCTTCATACTGTTCACTGATTCATGAAGCAGGATCAGAACAAATAATGTTTCGAATTGCTGCATCATGTTTGGGGAAAGAGTGGGAGAATAAGACTGTGGCATGGCAAGAAATTCACGAATGTAGAGGGAAAAAAATGTTACAGGAATAGACAAGAAATAGAGAAGAATGCGGTTTATAACGCAGATTAGCGCCGTGGATAATATTAGACAAGGCAGGGAGAGAGGGGGATGGAAATGAAGGAAAGCAGGAGGAGGGGGGAAGAGGGGTGGTAGGAGAGGGACATCGCAAGGGATACGATTGAGTCGGAGAGAGCGGGCGTTTTATCACTTGACAACATTCTTCTGTCGTCTTTCGCACATTTTTATGCTAATCAGACAAAGATTATTGCATTCTAGGCGATTTACAGTACCAAGTCTTACAAACACACCATTAAAGTGTAAAAATGCCCATGTGGCAACTAGTTCCCATTCACCGTTGCCAGACAAAATGACCCACATCACACGAGCAGGTTTGCAGCGAATTTGTGCTGACGACTGAACCTTCGTGCGAGCATAGCGAGTTGGGTCCGAGTGGTAACATGCTATGTGCTAAGTTTCTTGTTTCAGTCAACATATCATTTTTTCTACTTGTATACTTCTGTTTCAATGACATTTTACCATTTTTTACTGTTTGTAAATGTTTTCAGCTGTTTTCATTCATTAGGATGACACGTAGCATACGTATAGCGCATATCTGCTTACTACGCGCACTCGCTATGACTCGTATTTCAACATACTCAATTGTTTTATCACTTTCCTATTATTGTTTTCTTTACATAGAACCTTTCCTCCACCACTGTAAATGTTTTCAGTTATTTACATTCATTACGAGGGCATTTAGCGAAATGCTAGCGCATATTCACGTAGCAAGCACAATCTCAAACACTCGTGTTTCAACTTCTACTTTATTATTTTCACTCCAATTATACTTTCCCACTTACATTACACACGTTTACACCCCTATACTGCACTATACATAGTTACTGGCATTATTTATTCTAGTGAGCGTCAGAATATCGCACCAAAATACCCTCGCAATGAATGTTTCGACCAAGATAATACTCAAACACTTACATACTAATTTTTCACTTATATTACACTCGTTTCCACTTGTAGACTCCTATTTACATATTTACGGGCCTTATTCATTCCACTGAGCGTCAGGAAATCGCATCTATATACACTTGGTAGGAATACTTTGACTTAGAATATATTTCAGCACTTACAAAACTTTGAACTTATATTACACCCGTTTGCATTTTCCATAATAATATTTACATATTTACAGGCCTTATTTATTCCATTGAGCGTCAGAATATCGCATCAAAATACCCTCACTGGGTATGTTTCCACTTAGATCATATTTATACACTTTCATACTATTTTTGCACTTATGTTATAACCGTATCCACTTCATACAACTATTTACAGATCAACAGGCCTTATAATTACACTGAGCGTCTGTTTGTCGCATTTACTTCAGAGTAACAGCGTCCTATCGCATTCTAATATCGCATATTAGAACTGCATCAAGGTGTGATACTCGCTGAAACATGGGTGAATACAGAGACCCACGTCACACTCGACGCACTCATAGCGGGTGTCTTTCCTCTGAGTGGTGAGTCTCACCCGGGAATTACTACACACGTGACACCTACGCTGGGGCCTAGGTCTATTGGGCTGCGGAGGGATAGGAGTTGGGAAATGGCAGCCGGATATTCTCAGGGGAGTTTGGGCAATAGGGGCAGTGCGGGTGCAATGTTGGGGCCTTTTAACTGCATCTCATGCAAACATCTCTCTTGTGAGCTCCCTCACAAACCCTTCAAAGGTTTCCTGAACTCCTGTTGTCATGGCGTGAAGGTGGTGGCAATTCAGAGCAGTGATATCTAGCAAGTGAAAGAACAGTTTCTTATACCACTTCATCGTGGTCCTGGCACACACTACCGTCGATATCATGGAGTCTGACTGGTCCACCAGGCGCATGTTTATGTTATAATCTAGGACACACTCAGGTTTCCATATGTGCCGCCTGTTCTCGCTCCGGTAATCAACGGAATCTGTACAGTGCATCAAGGGGCGGTGAACCGTGGACAAGAGGCTTACTTCTCTATTATGGTTCCACACAGTTGCAAGTATGTTGTTGGCCTTGAAGAAGACAACCTCATTCCTGTCAAGTTTCCGCCCTACCTTGACCATGTGACGCCGGTTCACCTTGACGGTACCACAGATTCCCGTTTCATGATGTGTAGATAACAAGCAAGAAGAGGGCTAGTGTACTAACTGTCTAGGTAGAGGACGTGACCACGATGAAGGTAGTCTTCTATCATTGTCTTTACCACTGCTTCCGACAGTCCATTACTCCGATCTTCTATTATGTCTGTCTGTGCACCGGTGTACAAGACTATGTCTTGCACATAACCAGTCCTACAGTCACACATAACAAAGCTCTTGAACCCAAAACGGTGCCTTTTGCTGGGTATATACTGCCTAAATGAAATATTGCCTCTCCACAACACAAGCCTCCCGTCTATGACGAGGTCTCTATAGGGATAAAGTAATGAATGAAATGTCTGCCTCAGGTGATCAAAGACCATCCTAATTCGCCTCATCTTATCTGTGTCATTCGCATTTTGCAGGATCATCAGCATCGTAGAAGTGGAGGCGACTCAGAATTTGTTGGAAGCGATTACGGCTCATGACTTGGCCAAATATTGGTGTGAACATAACAGGGTCCCTTGTCCAGTAGGCCGGAATTCTGTTCTTTCGTATAATACCCATCAAAAGGACCAGGGCAAAAAATAAAAAATTTCTGAAAGGGAGACAGGGTAATCATATATGATAGAATGCCTGCTCCTTGTTCCCAATCTTTCACTCTCGCGGTGCTGGCTGCTTGCAAAACGGTTGATTTGGTCAACTATCTGGTCCACGATAGCGTCACTGAAAAACATGTGGAAAAAATCCAGCCTGGTGGAATTAGGGAGAATTCCGGGAGCAATGCAGCCAGTGCGCCCCTGCTGAGTGAAGGGGTGAATGAGGGGAGAAAAATCACTCCCATCCTCCCAATTCCATCCCACAAATCCCTCGTCAGCGCCTTTGTCTGGGTGGGGAGGATGCTGGTGGGGGAGGTTGGGGAGAAGGAGTGTGAAGGGCTTCCCCACTCACACTCCTCTTCCCTCAGCCTTTACCCTTTCCCTTTCCCTTACCCTTACTGCCTTGAGGAACATTAGGGGGCTGTGGGGATGAAGTTCGGGAATACTGGGGAGCCTAAGACGTGCTGGGGAGTGGTTCCTCCCCACCTTCCCCCTTCATCACAACACCACGTGATTTTTCATGCACCCTTACTTGCCCATGTGTTTGGGAATATTGGGGAGCATAAGACGAGCTGGGGAGTGGTTCCTCCCCACCTTCCCCCTCCATCACAACCCCACATGATTCAGGGCGCACCCTCACTTGCCCACGTGATACACCCCGCCGCCTCACACCACCACGGGAGAGCGATGACTCACTCCCTCCACTCTCACTTTCCATACTCCTCCCTGCACTTTCCCTTTCACTCCCCACTCCCTCCACGGCACTTCCTACCTCCCCAAACAAAAGACTAGGCCCATACCTGCTTATCCGACGTGGTGTGCGTTCGGGGCCACGATGAGTTATTACCTCACGTCCGTACCACGTGGCAGCACGTTCCACGGCTCTGTCCTCGTCCTCATCATCAAATTTGGGCTCCACATCACATTGGGGCTGGGCAGAGGATGTTCCACGTTGTTTTTTGGCCGGCTGCCCCTCTCTAGCAGCATGGTAAGTCACGTAATGCTGCTTCCTTGGGGACGGGACTTCCTCATCACTGCTGGTGGTTTCCTCCTCCTGTGGCTGCACATAATCTTTGTCTACAACCTCGTCGTCCAGTGGGGAATCATTGTCGCCTGTAAAGGCGTCCAGGGCGGCTTGAATTTCGTCCTCTGAGAGACCTCTCCGCCATGTCAGAGCAGGACTGTTGCTAACAGGTGAGTGACCGAGCCGCGGGTGAGCGCGGGTCGTGCGGGGTTGCTGAGTGTCCCTGCCTGGTGGCAGGTAGGGGAAGGTCGAGCGACCCTATGTACCAAAAATCAAGCACAATATTTGAAAATTTTGGAAATTATGCACCTTGCAATTGCGCGACGTACCGGTACGTCGCTGGGACTGGCAAATGTAAAATGTTGCAACGTACCCATACGTCGACGGGACGCTGTGGGTTAAGCTGGAAACTTCTTCCCAAGATGGTTGCATTGTACTCCACTGCAACCACTCTAGCACTGGTCGTAAATCTGCATCCTCTCCTCTACTGACAACTGGGCCAGAATTTCCACTGCAGCACCTTTGAGACTAGTAGCAAGCTGCACTGCCCTCTGCCTATCATCCCAACCATTCTGATCCGCAAGAAACTCAGACTGTGCACGGTAAGCTTCCAAAGATACTCTATCATCAAATTACTGAGGTTTCTTTTTAACTGGACCTCCATTATAGCCATGCACTTCACTCGTTTGTGGCCTATTAACTGGGGCATCATAATTAGGCTAAGTCCAGGACTTAAAACTTCTGCATTTTGATTATTCAACCCTGTAATGCTACCTTTGGATGCTTGGGATTCGTCAAGATTCACCATACACTGTCCATTCCATGCATATGCTTCCTGTACACCAACCTGAGACTCAGCAATGCAATGTTTCTCTACAGTCTCAATTTTCTCACTAATTATCTTCACATGGTCGACTACATTCTTCAACTGGCTCTGTACATGCTGTCTGCACTCCATCACATTTCCCTCACTAATCTTTTGCTGGTTGTGTACATGCTGTTTGTACTCTGTTCAGTCGCTAATCTTCAGCTGCTTGTGTACATGCTTCACCTGGTCGTCTAGATGATGTCTGAACTCCATCACATTATTGCTTACCTCATACTTCTGCTGCTCTAGCTTGGCATCTACTTCCTCCTTCATTTCCCCTATGAATGGATCTAGCTATCCTTGCACCCTCAATTGTACTTCCCTTTGATGCTTCTTTAATGACTCTTGTAGTTGCTCATATCGTTCTTTTTGTTCATCACGTTGTGTCTCTAGTTGTTCACTCTGTGCTTGTGACTTCTCCTTGATTTCATTCCTGAACTCTTTCTGTTCCTCACTCTGTGCCTGTAGTAGGGCACTTTGTGCTTGTATTAGCTTGACAATTATCGCCAGGGAAATTTCCTCCACCTACCCAGCTTGAGACCTTGTCTGCACACCTCCTGCTTCCAAGTCAAAGGTTTGACTCACTGCAGCACTTAATATACACTCCTAACACCAGTGTTACGTCCTCATCCCACATTGCCACAGGCTCCAACAGCAGTAGTCCAGTATAGGAAGGACGTTGCCCAGTGAGTTGTTCTTCCTAATGGTCAACCTTTAGGTGTAGAGTACACAGGGGATCAGTCCAGGCGTCATAAATAAACACTGGCTTCTTAGGTTCACTATCTTTATTTTCCAAATAGTTAGGGGACAAGGTGGGAATATGAAACAGGGTGGTAATATGAAACAGCAGAAAAGTGCTGCCACCCATTGGTAACTGAATTAAACATAACTATTAGTTCCCTCACAGGCCACCAGAATGTTCTGAAATCACTCACTCAAGGTGAGGCGCTCTGAGAGGATATTTTATACTTTTCACTCAGTGAAACTTTATTTTTAGGTGAGATTAAAAACTTCGTTATCCTATATAAATTGATATATATGGACTATGATTTATAGTGTGTTGATTAGTCATAAGATCACCTCTTAAAATGGCATAGTTAGTTTTCTGGAAAAAATTTCTAGCCTAGAATTTCTGCTAACTCATTTTAAAAATGGTGTTGGGTGGCATTGTGGAACAGCGGGTTCCCTATTACCACCATTCCATTTACCTTGTTCCATATTACCACCATTCTTTTTTTTTTTCTGAAAGTATCTGTCAAACAGGTCTAAAAAGAAAAGAAAGGAGGTGGAGGAAAGAGTGCGAATAGTAAAATAGAAACTTTTTTTTTTTTTTTTCCAAAAGACAGAGATTGGGATGAAAGTTCTATTGAAGAAGAAGAGAGAATTAGTCTGTCTTCTGGAAGTTCAACCTTGCTAGAAGAAATAGTGGGAGAAGCAAATCCTGGAAGAGATGATGTAGACTGTCTTTTTTGTTCAGAAAAATTCACGAAGTCCATATCAGGAGAACTATGGATTCAATGTGCAGTGTGCCAGGGATGGGCCCATGTCTTGTGTAGTGGGTGCGAAAATGGTATTTTCATTAGTGACTTCTGTTCTTAAACATACATTTTCACTGTAAAATTATTATTTATGCATTCACAAAAAGAAATATTATATTTTGTTATTTTCAAAATTGTTTCATATTACCACCCCATTATCCAAGACCCACTCTTTTGGATGTTCTTGCATAAAAAGTTGTGGCATTTGAATGGTTTAATTTTTCTCATTACAACTCTGAATGCATTATAAGGATAACATTTGCCAATACTTCTGACGGTTATTGATCCCGTTTTTGTCTTTATAGTTGGTGTTTTCGCCTGAAACAAAAAAGTGGTCCATATTACCACCTTCTCCCCTAATAATAATAATAATAATAATAATAATAATAATAATAATGATGATAAACAACAACAACAGCAATAATAATAATAATAATAATAATAATACAGTAATAGTAGTAGTAGTAGTAGTAGTAGTAGTAGTAGCAGTAGTAATATCGATACTAGCAATCATAGTAGGTAAAGGTAAAATACTTGTTAAGCGTGGCGCTTGTAGTTTAAAGAACAGCTATACAGTAATTTGCACTGTAGTTGCAGTTAGTGTTGATGCCCTTGTAGCAGATGTAGGTTCAGTAATAGTTGTAACTTGCTGTGGTGGTGATAGTTGTGGGAATGGCAGTGGTGGAACTTCTAATGGTCTTGTTGTTGTTGGTGGTGATAGTGGCAGTTGTGGTAGTGGCAGTTGTGGTAGATGATAATGATGATGATGTGGTGGTGGTAGCGGCAGCGGTGGTGGTAATTGTAGTGGTAATGGAAATGGTGGTGGAAGTGGTCATGATGGTGGTGATGTTGCCAATGTTGGTGGTGGTGTTTTTTTATGCAAGAAAGAAGGAACCAAAGGCCAGGAGCCCGCAAACCGTTCCTTCCAAAAAAAAACAAAAACAATACAAAAGAGAGCCAAATTCAAGATCCGTCCATTTCGAGATGCCCGGACACACTGCGTTTAAAAGACTGGAGATCATAGGAAGTAGGAAATACAGACAGAGGAAGACAGTTCCAGAGTTGATCTGTTGCATAAATGAAGGACTGGGAGTAACGGTTAACTCTTGCGTTAGAGAGTTGGACAGAAAATGGATGAGAATTTCTTGCTAGACGGGTGCTACGTAGAGGTGGAGGGATGTAAGCAGACAGTTCAGAGGAGCAGTGACCATTGAAGTAGCAATAGAAAAGAGATAAAGATGCAACAGTGCGGCGAAGAGACAGAGGTTGAAGGGAGCCAGTAAGAGGACAGTTGGTGAGACGAAAAACCTTTGACTCCACCCTATTGAGAAGAGCTGTATGTGGGGAGCCACCCCACACATGAGATTTGTACTCTAAACAGGGGCGAATAAAACCCGTAAATAAAGTCAACAACTGTGCATGGGTAAAGAAGGTACGATGTCGCCTTAGCACACCTAATCTCTTGGAAGCAGATTTTACAAGAGATGCAATATGATTTTATCAAGATAAGTCCCGAATGAATGAAACCCCAAGCATGTTCAAAGATTATGCAGGATTGAGCTGGATATTATTAAACCTTAGAGGGTAGTACTCCTGTGGAGTTTTTGATGCATTAAAAACAAAAAGATTATTTTTTACCCCAGTCAGAGATACGAGCCAAGTTAGACATTAGGTGTACCATAGCCTCATCCCGTGTTTGTTGAAGTAACTGCTGAGATGGACGTTGCGGGAACCGAATAGAAAGGTGAAGGATGGAATCATCAGCTTACGAGTGGATAGGGTTAGATGTACAGCTTAGAAGGTCATTGATGAATAAAAGGAAGAGAGTCCGTGATAGGACAGAGCCCTGAGGAACACCACTATTGATAGATCTAGGAGAAGAACGATGGCCGTCTACAACAGCAGCTATAGAACGACCAGAAAAGAAGCTATTGAACGCACAGAGAGAAGGATAGAAACCGTAAAAGGGCAGTTTGGAAATTAAAGATTTATGCCAGACTCGATCGAAAGCCTTTGAGATGTTAATTGCAATGGCAAAGCTATCGCCAAAGTCCCGGAAGGAGGATGACCAGGAGTCTGAAAGGTAGGTAAGAAGATCGCCAGTGGAGCGTCCCTGACGGAACCCATACTGACAGTCAGAAAGAAGATTGTGATAGGAAAGATGCTTTAAAATTTCTCTGTTAAGAATTGACTCGAAAACTTTGGAAACACAGGATGTTAAAGCAATTGGACAATAGTTAGAGACTTGGGAATGGTCACCCTTCTTTGGGACTGGCTGAATGAGAGAAAACTACCAGCAAGAAGGAAAAGTACAAGTTGACAGACAAAGGTAAAAGAGTTTACCTAGGCAAGGTGTAAGCACTGAAGCATAGTTCTTGAGGACAACAGGAGGGATTCCATCATGCCCATGTGCCTCGTAAGTATTGAGGCCAGTGATGGCAGAAAATATATCATCTGATGACATTTTTAATGTCAGCATGAAGAAGTGTGACGGGGGAAGTGATGGAGGAACAGCACTGACATCGTCTTAGGTGGAATTGGATGAGAAAGTCTGCGCGAAGAGATCTGCTTTATCAGTAGGAGAAATACCTACAGAGCCATCAGAATAGAAAAGAGGAGGGAAGGATGAAGAGGTAAAGTTGTTAGAAAGGTTTTTGGCAAGGTGCCAGAAGGAGCGGGAAGAATTCGAGTTGGAGAGTTGAGAGCACTTAGTACGGATGAACTTATTTTTGCACTGCAAAAAACAGACTTAGCACGATTCAGGGCAGAAACATAAACATGATGTGTTTCAGGGGTGGGTTGGTTCTGGTACCTTTTATAGGCCCTCTCCTTGTTGCGGACAGCATTAGAATAAGTGTGATTAAACCAAGGCTTTCTTGCATTAATAAAAATATATGTGAAAGGAATGTATGCTTCCATACCCAAGAGAATAACCTCTGTAATGTGCAACGCACACTCAGATGGCTCCCGGCAATGAAAACAATAATCATTCCATGGAAAATCAAAGTAGTGCTTCCTCAGGGCCTCCCAGTTTGCAGCTCCAACGTGCCATGGACGACGTTTCTTTGGAGGGTCCACAGGCCGTACCGAAGCGATAGGACAGGTTAAGGTAATAAGGTTGTGATCGAAGGAGCCCGGAGAGGAAAGATTAACAGTATAAGCAGAAGGATTAGTTGTAAGGAAGAGGTCAAGTACATTGGAGCTCTCTCCAAGGCGGTCAGGGATACGGGTAGGGTGCTGTACAAGCTGCTCTAGGTCATTAAGGATAGAAAAGATGTAGGCTTGTTCACCAGGTGGATCAGTGAAAGGAGATACCCAGGGAGCAAAGACCCTATTTTTTGGAAAAACTGCATCCTTTTGCTGTAAGGGGTTGGTTGGTATCTTCCACTTCATTGGGCCCTAATAAGGTCCCCCAGCATGGACAACCTCTCAAACTTTTTTCACGAAGCAGAATATTTGAAGTTTTTTGACGATATTTACCTCTCAGCATAGGAGACTCACTTGCTGATCTTGTGAGATGTGCATCACAACCTAAAATTCTCTAATGTGTGTTAATGTGGAGAGATATACACAAGAATAGGTATCAGGGCCAAATTTGTATTTTTTCATATTTTTTCTCTATTTCATCACTTATCTGTAGGAAAAATTAGTAAACAATTAGCTTAATTCAGGTACGTGATTCCATATATAAACCCCTATTACTTATACAAATGATTCAAAACAATGATTGAACTTTAGTCTTTCATTCATTTCCAACATTTTAAAACTAAATACCTATTATTTTGTAAAGGTTATTGTATAAATGGTAACAGAAAATTGTGAAATATACTAGATTAAAAGCCACCTACATTCGGCAATTCTTTTCAGAGAATTTTTAATGGCTATCAATAAACCTGAGGTGTCATCTTTGATACCAGTGAAGGATGATGTCAATATGTTTAATGTCTTAGTTTTCCTTCAACCTGTGTTATAAATGTTGTTGTGAAGACTCCAAATACTGGGAGTGCTTTAAATATTTCAATGCCAGTATTTTCTGTTATCGTCTTATAAGGTTTCAGTTACCCTTTGTCCTGTGAAGGAAACCAAAACTACATAGTGGAACAATTTTTCTTTCCATATTTTTGGGCAGTGTTTTGTATGTACTGGAGGTTTATTTCACTGAATATATTTTCATGTTTTTCTTCTTTCAGATGCAGTTGGACTACTGAGCTGTCATCATGGAAGTTCAGCATAAGAAAAGGCCATCTGATGAACTGGTACTTGCAGAGCCAAAAAGGTCCAGATTGAATGTAGATACAGACTATGAAAGCTGCATAATTTGCCAATGTAGAACCACTAAGAGCCTTATGAACATACAGCCAACTTCTTTCACTAAATTAAAGGAAGCCCTGAATGCCCGCAAAGACAGCCCTGCTCTGAGACTTGGAGAAAATATAACTGATGAGGGGTGGTTGACAACACGGAAACCAAAATGGCATGGCAAGTGTAGGAACTGGTATATCAATGAAAAGAGTTACAAACTTACTGAGAAAAAGAAAACATTCAAAGGTTATCAAAGCTTGAATGATGACCCACAGCAAATACCTGGATCAAATCAGAAACCCACTCGTTCAAAGTGTGTCAAGTTTTATGTCAAAGTAACTTGTGTGTTATGCAACCGTATTTACCTCAATGGAAAGAAACCAACAGCAAAAGTCACAACTTTTGCAAACCATAAAATGATCATTGATTTGACAAAAAGACTCAAAAGAGATGACATCCTTTTGAGGGCTGCTGGTACAAAGCATGATATAATAGCAAATGATATTTGCTATCACACACCACGCATGAACAGATTTAAAGTCACAAGAGTGAAATCAATTGGACGGTCAAGGCCATCTTTACACAGACAGCATGATTCTGCATTTAACTCTCTGTGTGAGGAAATAAAAGAACCTTTGTTCCAGAAAATGAATGGCTTTCTTCTAAAGACTTTAAGAAACCCTTAAAAGGAAATTCTCTCTGAGATGGGGGTGACTAATGCAGAGGACTACAGGTCAAACACCCTTAGTGAGAAACTGGTCAGGCATTATGGCTCCAAGATAACAATCCTTGATCAAACTGGTGGAGCTTGTTTTCTCTGTGCCTCAAGTGTCCCTCTAAGAGATGCTCTATCAAAGCTGCAGATGCTTCAAGAAGAAAAGAATATTAACAAAAAGCAGCTCACACTCCAGCAAGCTCCTGCAAGAAAGGATGTAGCCGCAATTGTTCATGTGCAAAGAAGCAAGTGCCCTGTTACATAAGATGTAAATGCACCGGGTCTCCAGACAATTGTAGCAGAGCCTACTATACAGCCCTTTTTTCTGAAGACAGTGATACAGCAAGTGACAGTGATGCAGATACTTAATGAATACGTGTTCTTCATTCATTTGTATGTTTTGTGACAAACTAATCAAGTACAGTTCTCTGAGATCAGAGGTGTTTGGACTTGTGTTTGACTTTGAAGTGTGATTACTAATCATATACCATTTTCATGTTAAGACTAGTAGACTTGAATGCATCTTGTAAAATATTCTAAAAAGAGAAAATATGTTGAAGAATGTGATATTGGACAATATATAAAATTTGGATCTCTAATAGTACAGGTTTTGAAAAGTTCTCAAGCTTGGACAATTTCATCCATCCCATTTACTTAAAAGATAACCTGTATTATTGTGAACGTCGTCAAATGCAATATGGTTCACATCGTCAGTTTTTCCATTCATAAATTTATCACATGTAAAAGGAAAAATGTACAACAATTTTTAAACTCTTTGGTCATTCAGCATTCAAAATTGCAGATGTGAATGGGGTTTTGGAATAAACATGTGTTAATTAGCTTAGAATATACCCATGTTTTGATTTTTTTTTTTTTTAATAGTAAAAGTCCCCAAAATCTAAAAGGAATTTTTGAAAACGCATTTAGTCTTTATTTTCTTGTATATCAGTATGGATCTGCAAATTTTAAAGGTTTAGACCAGCTTAGTATAATCTAAATAGACAAATCGGCAATTACCTATATTGAGGGGTAAAAATCGTCAAAAAACGTCAAATATTTTGCTTCGTGCAAAGAGTTTGCGAGGTTGTCCACCCTGGGGGACCTTATTAGGGCCCAATGAAGTGGAAATTAATCAACCTTTTACAGCAAATGGATGCAGATAAACCCCTTCTGCTCCCTGGGTAAGAATGGAAATTTCAGAGAAAGAAGAAATGGATAGAATGTGTTCCATCGTAGAAGTATGATAGTCAAAGAATTTTTGATAGTAGAATTAGGGGATAAGTAAACAGTGCAGATATATTTATCAGAGAATGACAAGAAAGCCTAAGCCAGAGAGTAGAATATTCAGAAGAATCAAGTTCAGGAACACGAGAGCAAGAAAAAGTCGTTGCGTACATATACACGACATCCACTTTGGCTTTGAAATGAATATAGAGAAAGTAGGAGGAAACAGAGAAGGGTTTGCTGTCAGTTGCCTCAGACAGCTGAGTCTCTGTCAAGAAGAGAAGGTGAGGTTTACTGGAGAAGAGGTGATGTTCAACAAGAGAAAGTTAGAGGAAAGGCCGCGAATGTTGCAATAATAAAGAAGTGAGTCACACAGTGGTTCTAGGCACCTCTCTGAGTCGTCACCGGGAGAGGGGCTGATGGCGGGGGAATTTATCCCCCCTCCCCCCGGGGACTTCGAGGCCTGATATTCTGAAGCCATTTTACTTTTTTAATTATGAAAAGGAAGTGTAGTGTGTACTGTGCATGTAGTTTGGTGTTGACAGTTAGAGAAACTTGTATTGGAGAGCAGCTGGCCTACTCTCTGTGTTAGTGAAGCACTGAAAAAGTTCAGCAAAGGGGGATGGTCAGGAACTAGTCCCGAGGGCTGATGAAACGGGGGCTCCAGCTCTTCCTGTCATCAGCTTTCCATCCACCTTGGGAGTACTGCCCTGCTGAACTGGTGCTATTGATGGTAGCATTATGTGTGGTGATAGTGGTAGTTGCAACTGTAGCTGCAGTGGTAATGATAATGGTGGTGATGGTAGTAATAATTGTAATGGTGGTACTGGCAGTGGTTGTACCTGTGGTAGTATTTATGGTAGTGGTTGTGGTGTGATGGTAGTAGTGATCGTGGTGGTGGTAGTGGTCGTGTAGTTGTAGTAGTGATAGTGGTGATGGTGGTAGTGTTGGTGGCAGTGGTGGTGGTAATGGTAGCTGTAATGGTGATGGTGGTAGACGTGGCAGTGGTGGTGGTGGTGGTAGTGGTAGTGGTGGTACTATTAGTGGCGGTTGTGGTGGTGATGGTGTTGTGTTGGTAGTGGTAGTGGTGGTAATATGTGGTGATAGTGGTGGTTGTGGTAATCAAAGTGGTAGTGGTGATGGTGGAGGTGGTACTGTTAGTGGTGGTAATGGGAGTGGTTGTGGTAATGGTGGTACTTGTGGTTCCTATTGATAGTGATGGTAATTGTCGCAGTTGTCGGCTTACTGGAAGTTGTGGTGGAAGTGGTAGTAACGGTGGTCGTATTAATGGTAGCGTCAGTGTTGTTGTTGTTGGTGGTGGTAGTGGTAACGTTAACGGTGGTCGTAATGATTGTGGTAATGGTCTGGTGGTGGGGGGTGATAATGGTGGTGGTGGTAGTGGTGGTAGTTCAGATGCTGGTGGCGGCGGCAGCAGCAGCAGCAGCAACAGCAGCAGCAACAGCAGCAGCAGCAGCAGCAGTAGTAGTAGTAGTAGTAGTAGTAGTAGTAGTGGTGGTGGTGGTGGTGGTATGACGCTTATTTTTCATGCTAGTTTGTATATCCGAAGCACTGAGATCCTATAAAATGCTTAACGGCTGTGTTTTTCGGTTATAATACATAGATTAGCCTCTGGCTGCACCCCACAGGTGTCAACTTTCCTGTTCTTACATTAACAAATTTCCCTTATGAACTTATTATACACCTTTGATCCACATTCCTCAAGGACAGACATTTCCCCATGGACGTATTTTCCCTCTTGAACCTACCAGGCAAATGACCTGTTCTCTCCATAGCTCAGTGTTTTCTCATGAAGGTATTTTCCATATGGATCGTTATTTTTTGATGAACCTATTTTTGCAATGAACCTGCTTTACCTGTGGACCTATTTTTCCCTCAGACTTATTTTCCCTGGGGCATATGTTCCTCATGGACGCATTTTTCCCATGGCCCAGTTATTGCCTATGGTAATTTTTTCACATCGACCTGTTTTCCCATTGGAGCCATCCCTGCCAGGGGCCTGCTTTTTATCATGGAAGTATTTTCTCCATGGACGTGTTATCCCCATAGACTGAGTTCTTACCACAGATTTATTTTCCCCTTTGACATATTTCCCTTCATGGTTCTATTTTGCTTTTTGAGACTGTTTATCCAATGAACTATTTTGCAAGTCCGCCTATTTTCACCCATCGACCTATCTTCCTATGGTGAAACACCAAATCTGCACAGGAAGCTATGCATTATTAAATACAGAGAATAAAAGTAGCGCAAGTATAAGTGGCAAAGATAGTGACAGAATGGATATGGAAGATGTGCAGATTGGTCTGGGAGGATGTTAGGGTTCCAGAGGATTGCAAGCCAGGTATAACTTTTCACACACGCACAAAAAAACGTGTTTGGCAGTCATAGAGGTATTTCCTTTCTCAGTTTGTGAAAAAAAAAATATATATACGGTAGAAGGGCACGAGGGAATTAATTACTACTGTAAGAATTCTATGACACATGACTTGACTGGGGTGAGCGTGCGCCTTTGTTTAGGCTCGCGGGGACTCTCGTCACTGTCAGAGAAATTTTCCTCGCTAGATGAGGGTGCGTAGTCTTTATCAGTGTCACTATCATGAATCCCAACATGTTCAACACTGTCACATTTTTCATCATCATTAGCCTCCTGTTCATGATAACTTTCACTACCACCAACTACATCGGAAAAGCCTGTGGTATTCATTGTATGGCCATTCTTTGTCACTTACAAAAAGGTGGGTTTTACGATTTGTGACTAAATTGTCCCTGCTATAACAAATATTCACTTCCTACAAGGAAAAACATCATACTAAATATACTATTAATACTTATGGTGGGTGTGACAAATCTGTTGTTAAAGATGTACTTAGTGCATACGTTGGGTTGTGTGTGAGACGCCCAGATGCGTCACTTTGGAAATTTCCTATGGAGAGAGTGAACCAACAGTATCTCTCCCTACTAGAGCAACTCGTGGAATGAGGGTATATTTGGGCAAGCAGCGGCCTGGGACAATGACTCACGCATAAGTCATGTGAACACAAGATAGCGTCGGGTGTGACACACCCACATACGCACTCTAGGGTTAAGAGTGTATGTAGGGCCATGTGGAAAGGATACAAAATTAAGAGCCTAAGAGTGTATGTGAGCGACGAGGAAGGAGAGACGATGACATGGAGGGATGGAGTGGGGAGAGATATGTAAGCCAAGAAGTGTAACTGGAGGGAAGTCAGCCAAAAGACAGAGGAGTAGATGACGTGGAGGCGATTTGTTTGTGGTCATCGTTTACGGGATTAAGGTGTTAGGCGTTATATGCCCACTGATGTGGGATTGGGTATGGCAGTGGGAGTAGCAAGTGAATGCATGATGTAGAAAAGACAGACAATCCGTCTCTGCAATGCACAACAAATCACAGGTAGAGTGAGAGAGCAGAGTCATGTATGGGTTACCCTATACGAGTAATATGTTGAGTGAAGTTGTATAGTTATCTGTATGGTCATATTATCTCATATTAGAAGTGGTTGGAGTTCTCTGTGATAATCCTGTAAACAGCTCATGCTTAACCCGCTCTGTTCGGACTGATTTTCCACCACTGACTCCCCCCAATCCCGACCGATTTTGGAAAATTTTTTTTTTTGCTCAAACCTCCGCTTTTGGTGAGAAACATAGAAAATTCACAGAGAAATCGCTCACCTGAGGTTTAAAATACTCGATACAGGTAGCAGTACTCCTTACCTTACTGGGTTTTCTATCAGGCTGGCTCCATAGAAAATGAGTTCAATGGGAGGGTAACTATTCCACACCACTCATAAACGGTATATATTTATTTATTTGGTACGAATTTATATGTAGTACGAGAGTATATTGGTTTTCACACAGTAATGTAGGCAATATAAGCATTGTTTCACTCACCAAACACATCAGCATACCTGACCTTTTTTGGCAACATTACATGATCATCATTTCTGACTGTTTGTTCCTCTAAAGCTACGTAAACTTTGTTTTCCACATTGTCATTGACCAGGGAATCACTCTGGCCCTGAATTTCGTACTGTGGCACAACATGTCTTTACTGGCCAGGTCTCTGCTAACAGGTGAATTGCCGAGACAATGGCATGCGGAGGGGGGAGGAGGTCATGTGGGGTAAGGCACTGTCCCTGCCTGGCATCTTGTAGAGGAAGGTGTTCCGTGTATACATACCAAAAATCACGCACAAGAACTGAAAATTGTGCAAATTAGGGACCTTGCAATTGGTGTGCATTTATATACGTCAACAGGACTGACAGTGACAAAAAGTGTGGATGTATATATACGTCAACGGGACACGGCAGGTTAAATGACATTATTGTATTCGTACACCAGTCCTGTATGAGACAGCCCTAGCATGTATTCAATATGGACGGTAGGTGTTAGCGCCGAAGTGGTGACATGTGGAGGTGTAGGAGGACTACTGGGCCTTGGGATAGGCTACTGCCCCCAAGATATAGGCCCTGAAGCCTTTGCCCAGAGTCGGACACATAAAAAAAAAAAAAAAAAAAAAAATTGTATTCGTACTTGTACTCAGATCCTAACCATTTCATGGAAATGCAAGGACACAACATTATTCTACTCAATAAGTTTTCGGCAGTTCATAGACTACCACCAGTAATTAGGAAGAGTTGCTTTGTGGAGGCAGGCAGGGAGAGTGGGAGAATGATAAGCTGCAGGTTCTTTCCTGTAAAGAAGATCTGCACTATAAAAGCAGCTGTGCCACATGCTGTGTGTGTGTGTGTGTGTGTGTGTGTGTGAACTGGCAAATTGTCTAATGAAGATTGGTGGCTGGATGGGTAACCTGGTGGGCAGACAGCTGGGATTGACTGGGTGGGTGGGCGAGGTGTGGTCGGCAGGGTGAGTAGAACTGGTGGGCAGCAGGAGGGCTGCGTGGATGGTTGGGAGGATAGGATGACAGGGATGAATGGGTGTGGGTGGGGGGGTCGGAGGCATATTTCCATTCTGTGCAGGTATTCCTCTCAATACCATAGCCAGCCACCTCAGCCAAACAGCCCTCGTAGGATAGGTTAGGTTTGGTTAGGTTTAGTTAGTGTACGTATAGCTAGGTAATTTTGCCTGGGAAACACACTAAGCATCTTTTCAAGGAAAACCTATGGTTAATTTTGAAATGACAGGGCAAGCGTTGTTCCTGGCTGAGATTTCCCGGTGGTGAGATGAGTATGCACACAGAACGGAAATATGCGGGCGGGATCAGGTGGTGTGGGGTGCGTGGGGGTGAGTGTGGGTGCGTGGGTTGGAATTGGGGTGGGGTGCATGTGGATGGGTGGGTGGCGATTGGGGAGGAGTGGGTGGCCAAGCAGGCCTGGCTCAATCGGTAGAGAGGTGGCCTGCGGTCCTACTGGACCCAGGTTCAAATCCCTGCTGGGGCAGGGAACAGTTTAAGGATTTGAATTTCATGTAAAGGAGACTTCACTGATCTACCAGAAGACCCGCGGACATGTCCCGCTAATACCAATACACCAGTCCTATGTGAGACAGCCCTAGCACATATTCAAAATGGACTGAGTGTTAGTGCCGAAGTGGTGACAGGTAAAGGTGTATGATATGTAGGAGGACTACTGGGCCTTGGGAGCAGGCTGTGAAGCCTATACCCAGAGTTGAGCACATAAAAAAAAAAGATAGGTAGGGTGCGTAGTGGGAAAATGAGTCCATGAGGTGAAATGTCCATGATAGGAACAGGTCCATTTGAGAAAATAGGTTCATAGGAAATGTGTCCCTATGGAAAGTCTTCTAGTTAGGAACGTGCTTTCAGTAGGTAGAAATAGGTCCAAGGGGAAATACATCTATTGCAATGCATAGGTCCATGTGTAGATCCGGTGTTTTGCAATAGGGGAAAAAAGAAAAGGTCAATGACTGAAAATAGGTCTGTAGGCAACATAGGCCCAAAGGGTGAAAAATGCGGAAGGGAAAATAGCCTCTAGTGTGAAATTATATCTACGAAGGGAGAGAAGTTCCGATTAGTTTCTTTTAGTAAGGCTCCAACATGCTTGAATGCATCAGCCTTGGTCACCTAATGGTGCCTCTCCACGCTGCTCGATCTCTGGCAGCCTCCGTATTCAGTCACTTATCTTTGAGGGCACACTATGACTTTTTCGGTCTACCTCTCGAAACCCTACCCCTGACATTCACATTTCTCTCTTTATGCACACAACTGTCATCTTCCATCCTTCACATCCTTATTGTTAACTCCTCAACCGTGAATCTAACCCACCCAAGCTTCGCATTCAGGGACGTACTACACTTCCATAACATTGTCAATTTTGTACATCTGAACCCATGAATATCCTCTTCCTTTACTGCCAAGGTCTCACTACCATACAGCATTATGCTTCTATCACATGCTGCATTAGATCCCCCAGCACGGAGGAGGAGCCTCTCAATGTCAGGAGAGGCAACATCTCCCTGAGATTCCTCAAACCACTCCTTACCCTAGCCACAAAACTATCTCCAGCCCCACTTCCAGTGCATGAAATGTCTCCCAAATAACAAAACTCTTTCACACATTATCTATCTATTGCCAGACACCTTAATCCCGTACGGGGTGGCCACAAACAAATCACCTCCACGTCGCCCTGTCCCCCGCCATTTCACCGCCCTGCTCCCAACTCACACCCCCTTCTCTCATATACCTCTCCACTCCATCCCTCCATCTCATCCTCAGCCTCCTCCTCCCTCTCCACCCCTCCACTTCACTCACATACACTCTCCTCGTCAGTCTTTCACCCTCCATCCTCTCTACATGGCCAAACCACCTCAGTGTGTTCCTCCTAACGCTTCCTATCACACCCACATCCACACTACATAACTTCTTTTTATCCTCATTTGTCAGCCTGTCTCTCCATGTGACTCCACATGCTCCTCTTAAATAACTCATTTCCACTGCTCTCACTCTTGACTTGTGTCCTTCCAACAACGTCCAAGCTTTACTTCCATACGTTAGAATTGGTATCACAATACTGTCATGTAGTAACTTTTTCACTTCCATGCTCACTTCTCTGTTTCTTATCACTGCTCTCAAGGAACCAGCAACCTTTCTTCCTTGTTGTACCCTTTCAAGCACTTCACCCTCCAAACTTCCATCCTTACTCATCACACTTCCCAAGTACTTAAACGTACTCACACTTTCCATTTCCTCACCATCCACCCTCACTGTACATTCACTGACTTCACCTCTCTCAAAGACCATCACTTTACTTTTCCTTACATTTACCTTTAGATTCCGTTTCTTACACACTCTCCCAAACTCATCCACCAAGTCTTGCAGCACACCTTCGTCCTCACGTACTCAAAAGACAAATTCTGTATTCTTTCCCCGACACACTACACACACGAAATCAGCATTATTTCACAGTCTACCTTTAAAACCACTACATCTCATATGCACCCACTTAGCACAAATACTGCACATAATGGAGTTACACTTCCCACACCTCTGTGGCAAACCACATGGCCATTCTACCTCTGCTTTGACAGTACCACCACCAGCACTAGATCACGACTTTTGTTTAAACCAGATTTACTCTTAAACCCTTGTGCCCCATTCCCTCTCTCCACTTCCAAATTTTTCCTCCGCCTCTCTTTCATTCTCTGCAGTTGGCACCAAGTCTTCAGCATACAACACCTCCCATGGGAGTACATTTCTGGAACCACACGAGAGAAGTTCAAGTACAATGACAAACAGTAAGAGGCTCAAGATTGCCCCCTGATGCATGCCAACATTAGTGGAAAACTCATCATTCAAATCTCCATTCACTCTCACCTGGGTGCGAGCACCCACACAAATAGCCATAACCACTTTAACCAGCCGCTATTCGATCCTAGGCTTTCTCTTTGCCCACCTCACCGCCTGGCTAGGGACTCTGTCAAAGGCCTTTCCAAATCAACAAAAATAAAATACAGATCCCTTTCCTATTCTATATATTTTTTCCTGAAGCTGGCAGACAATGATTATTGCATCAGTGGTCCCATTGCCTAGCGTGAATGCAAACTGGAACTCATTAATATTTTCTCTTCCCTACTCCTACCTACTTGGACTCCCTCCATTACATTCATTATCTGGTCCAAAAGTTTTATACTTCTATAATTTCCTCTTTCCAGGGCACCACTCTTCCCTTTGTACACATTTACAATAACACGCTTCAACCAGTCTTCTGGGAAAACACACACACACATATACTATATAATTATAATGATCAAATTAGTATCTAACTTTACCCCTGTATATCCTGAGGCCTTTAGCATTTCAGCAGTCAACACAACACACCTGTCGCCTTCCCCAAGTGCATTCTGTCTGTTACCCTGCTCACATTAGCAGTGTCAATCAAAGGCCAAGGGCCAAACGTTGGCTCTGCTGACAAACCTTCCCTGTTCTAAAACTCCTCATTAAGCAACCGATTATAATGGTCTTTTCAGGCATCATTAATATCATCACTGTCCACTGCTACCTTGCCCTCATCATCCTTCACACATCACTCACCTAGGATAACCCTGTTTTCCTTCCATATCTCATTTGCCACCTTAAATATCATATTCCTCGTTTTAGCACTATTTAGGTTATCCTGTAAAAGTTTCTGAAAGTGAAATTTTCCCCTGCATCTCTCCTTTCCAGCCCTATGATTAGCAGGCAGGTATTCCTCTCTGTTACCATCCCTTTGCTGTGGTCAAAAATAGGTCCATGGTGAAAATAGGTCTATGAAGATTATATGTCCGTGAGGGAAAATAGTGCCATGGTAAGAATATCTCCATAGAGAACATAGGTAGATGTGAAAAAAAAAGTCCACGTGCAAAAATTGGTCCATGCTGAAAATAGATCAATGGGTAACCTAGATCCAATGGAAGATAATGTACAATGGAAAAATATCTAATGGAAAATATTTTCATGTGAAAAAATTAACGATGGTGAAAAGAGATCCACTGCTTAAGACAGGGCACAGGGGAGAAGCTAGCCGATGGGGAAATATTAGAACCATTGGGAATGAGGGTCAGAGGTATAAAATTTGTCAATGTAGGAAAAGGATGTTTGACACCTAAGGGGTTCAGCCGAGATCGAGGTGTGTGCTATAACCACTAACACAGCTGGTAAGTGTTTTATTAGATCCTTGAGTTTCCATTATGACATCAACCGTCATTAAACGTTCATGTGATACTGCTACTACTGCTACTAAAGTACTGCAAGTACTACGAGTGCTGCTACCGCAGTCACCACCGCCACCAGAACTACCACCACCACCACTTTCACTACCAGTACCACCACCAGTACCATTAATCATTATTGGTCTATAATCAGAGGGGTCAGAGAAACCTCTCTTCTTTGAAACTGGGTGGATATTGGCTTCTTTCCAAGAATTAGAGAATGAAGATGTACGCATGCATAGTTTGAATAATTTAGCTAGAACAGTAGCAAGTTTGGGGGAACATTTTTTGAAAACGATTTGAGGAATTCCATCTGGACCTGGATTTCTTGATTGGTAAATTGTCTAGACTGGATTTTACGTTACTTGTCTGGCTGTTAAGTAAAGCAATTTCGGGAGTGTCATGTTCTTGGACAGTGACGTTAGGTCTGACTTTCCCTATGGTAAAATTCCTAGGAAACATACTGGCAGGGATCTTCGCTTTTCCACGCGGGTTTTATAAAGTGTTTCTATCTGAAGATTTTAGTGAAGGAATTGGTGATGACTTATTAAGTTATTACTGAAATGACTGAGAGTTGACCCGAATATTCTATTGTCGTTAGGATTATTTAATAGTTTGGATGCTTCGTTGTGAAGAAAGTTTGACTTTGCGAGATATATTATTGATTTGGATGGTTTTTAGCAATTTCAAAATGTCTGAGGGATTGAGATGCTTTTTATTCAAAGTAAAAGTTATATGCTAAGGCCTTTTGGGTCTTGCTCTGGCACAATTACCTTCAAACCATTTTGGGGGGTCCGGTCTTTTAGTAAATTGCTGACAGGGTATGAATAACTTGTAATAAGTTACAGAACACTCATACAACTAGACATCCGTCTGACTGTATCAGTGTTGCCGCATAAGGGCGTCCTCTGCAGCACCGATGTGGTGCTAAAACACCTTTATGCAAGCTGCATATAGGCTTCCCTCTCCAACACCACTCCCATCATAAAACAGTATGAACAGCATGCAGCAACTTTCCAGCCATACCATACATGTATAAAACCTTTCCTAATATTTCTCTTTTTATCCTGTCAAACTCTTTTTCCAGACCCGACATTGCCATAAATACGTTACAGTCCTTTTCGCATGCTTTTTTCACTGTGTCTAATTGCAAATACTTGATCATCACAATCCCAGTCATTCCTAAATTCACCCTATTAGCCACATACTAAGATGCATCCCTTCCCTTCTCTGTTGTTATTTTTCATCCCAATACCTTTTCTACAAGTCAGAGGCCTTACATCAAGGTAAATTTTAGACTCACGTCCATCACGTTTGTTTTTATAAAAGTTATACCATCACAGCTTTCCTTTACACTTCTGGTACAATTCCATTCATCCAAAAACACTTCTTTGCATTATCTTCATTAGGTATAATCACGTCTGCATAAACCCCACAAACACCTGATGCCTTCCTATTCATCAGCCGCTTCACACCATCCTTCACTTTTGGCCGTGTCACATTTCTGGAACCAGATTATGAACTAGTTTATAAGTTTAATGCAACTAAGAACTAGTCGATGCTTTTTGCTTTCAGTACTTGAGTACTTCAGAAACAATATATTTTATAATTTTTTTCTTGAGTTGCATTATTTTGTGATGCTTTTTCTTATACTTGAGTTAAACTGTGTAAATGAGATAATACTTTAACTTCTGTATCAGAACTGGGTACTTTTAACATCTCTGCTAATAAGCATGACACAGTCAGATGTTGCTGCAGAACTAGTGCAATAGAGCAGTGTTGCTTTATTTCTCGCCTTAGTCCAGAGCAGAACATATACACGCCTTGAGCACAGCACCGCGCTTCCAAGCCTCTTTCACGAAAAAAGAAACAAGCTGGATGAACAGCAGTTTCTCTTCCTCCGTATGGTTTTTCGGCTGGATGAGGTTCACAGGTACTCAGCAAGGATCTGCCTCCTTCCCTACACCAAGTCTCTTTATCCATTCATCCATCATCTAATCCTGTGATGCCCCATGAGGGGCGTAGGAGTCCGGGGCTAGGCAAGTTGGTCCTGACGTTTAAAATGAGAGTGACAAGCCTCACTCATCCCTGGGTGGCATTGCGTGAGCAATAAACCCTAACCGTCCCTTTGATATGAATCCGCACAGGCTCAATCCGACTGGAGCACCGTAAAACTTTATAAAAACTGAGTTATTTTGTAAAACACACACACACACACACACATATAGATAGATAGATAGATAGATAGACAGATATAGATATATATAACACCAGATTTCGTTTCCCGAGCGCGGGTGTCAAAATCAGAGCTCTCCATAGCGGCAACAAGTAGGATGTGGAATTCCTGTCACAAAGGATGGGTCCAGTATTCAACTGCCATTACAGTACTTTCAGGCAAGTCTTTACATTTTAGACTTGTTGTCCACTAGTTTGAAAGTGTTGGGGACCAATTTAGTAAAAAATAATAATAATCGGTTTGTCGTGGCCAAAGAGGAATTAATGAATAAAAAGAAACACAACAATAATCCGGATTCTGTTCAGCAGTAATTTAGTGATTTAGTTCACGTGTTTCACAAGAATGTTCTGGAACATTTTCTATACCTTAGTAACCTGAACATTTATTGGACGGGTAACGTACGGATGAGCATTCACCTGAGTAACGAAAAAAAAAAAAAAAAAGGTAAGGAAAAGGTATTACACACGATCCTTATCTGAAGAAAGCATATCCTATGCAGAGGCCAGTATTTTTTTTTTTTTTTAATATTAAACCACCATGCAACATTAAATACCCCCCTTTTAAGGCTTTGACAAAGATTTGAGACAGTAAATGAAGCATAATTGATTTTTACTGTTTTCCTTGTCTCAGGTAAAAATAACTGTCGAGAAAAACTGTCCAGTCAGTTGGAGATATAGATTCCTGGCGAACTGCTTGGCAGAGAAAGATAAAAAGGCAAGAAATAAAGAGTGAGAGGACGAAGAAGTGGGCGAAAAAATAACAAAAAATAGAAGAGTGACTCCATCCAAGTGTCATCATGCAGATGTCAACTGCCTTCTTTTTAATCAGCTTACTCGCCATCACAGTGATCTTCCTCCTCACCGTTGCTTCTTGGCCGTACGACATCCACACTTCAGCACCACACAGCCCTGCTGAAGGTGGGTTGATTCGTGTAGAATCGACTAATCAAATGTGACAAAGTTAATTCTCAATGTCATTACTTTATATCGTTCTTGCTCCATGATAAGTTTTACTCAGATTAAGGGAGACTTTTAAATCTGGAGAGATTTCCTATAGCATTCAGTAACCTCTTAACTACTAAATGTTCTTCGAAAGGTGAATAACATCGTTTGGTGTGAGTCATATTAAACAGAGAAATACGTCATGGGCTTACAGGTAGAAACTAGCGATCTGAAGACGCTACAATGTTTTTAGACTGAAAGAAAAGTTAAGCAGGAAGTATTTAGGTAGAAATATTGCTCGACAATAAAGCATATAACCTGACTTTTAAGAGGTGTTCAATTTACCTACAGATAAAATAGCAGAAGCAGTGCTAAAATCTCTTAATTACTGCCACTCTAACATGGCTGTCTAAAGGTGGTAAAATATTTCTGGAGAGATTCATAATATAGTTAAATGAATGCTAAATGTACAAAGTATTTTGCTAAATTACACCCTGACTTTTTTAAAAATACGATATTACAAACATTTTATATCAATGCACCATATTTACATCACTGTTGCTACCGACATACTCACATTAAAGACAGCTTATAAAATTGGAGAAAGACACTGAATTATATAATGCCTATTAATAAACTGATTACAAACAATAATGTACTTGACATAAATCATCTGTGATGAAAAATATTGGGATTTCATACTTTACCTCGAGAAGTGCAGCATTCAGAATAAGTTAATACTGTGTGTGTGTGTGTGTGTGTGTGTGTGTGTGTGTGTGTGTGTGTGTGTGTGTGTGTGTGTGTGTGTACCAGTTATTGTCTTTATAGAGGTCAGATCTGGTGATCCGAACCGAAATCGATAGAGGAGAATAAAAATATGCTGCCTTAGGCCCCATCTTGACACCCGTTTTCAAAGTTCTAAGTATTTTAACATCATTCTCGATACGGTAGTGAAAAACTTTCTGGTAGGGCTCCATAGAAGATGTTCGCCAGGTCTTGTCCCACTGTTGCGTGGCTGGCTTTAGGCAATCTTGCAATTAACAATGTTCAACAAAGGTAATAACTCTTTTTCTGTTGACAGGAGATACGAATGCTTTTGCAACTCATCTGTCATTTATTTTCGGTCATCATGGTCCAGTTTTCTTCGTTTTGTGTCCTCTTCTTTATGCATGTGCCCATTGGTAGATGCCGAGTTCTCCCCAGCATGCTGCATGATAACGAAGGCACGAGTGACTTGCTGGAGGAAGGACTCTGAAGAAAATCAGCAAGTTATCAGTTCGCTAGAGAGTCGGAACACCTCTCAGTCTCTGATGATTTATCATCAGATGAATCTAATCACTTAACATTAACCAATATAAATTACTAGAATTGTCCCAATCATGAGACGGTATGTGGTAAGAATTTTACTAATCTTAGGCTCATACAGCCCACTTTAGGATAAATAAGATGGTGTAGCGTTAGCTACAAAGAAAAAAGTGTTACGACAGTGAGAGGGTTAATGTATAGAAAAATACATTTTATTTCAGATTTTGAGGCATTGACCTGGGACAGAGTCGGTAAGAGGACGGAAGGAAGACAACAGCTGAGCATGCACCCTCACCCACTTCCACACCTGCCACACTACATCACTCTTAGGTACTGGTCATCATCACCTTACCTAATCTAACCTAACCTATTCTAAAGTAACCTCCGGTAAACAAACAGCACCTCACTTTAACTAACGAAACCCAAATATACCCAACCTAATCCAACTTGCCTTATGTACACCTAATATAGGTAGACTGAACGTATCCTAACCACATAACTTTACTAAACCAAACAACTTAAACTAATGTAACCAAACTTGACATGCTCTTACCTAACTTAAGCAAAGTTAACAACATTACACCTAACGTGAATATGACACTGATATCCCACTGACACTCTGCACCCCTAAGTTTGTAAAATGCAGAATGAGAAGGGGAAAAAAAAGAAATGTTTGCACGGCTTTCCATAGCAAAATATGGAGAAGAACTGTTAATACCACGTGATAAATATAATAATATACTCGTATTTCCATTACATTTTTTTTACTCCAAATTACCTTAACTATATTCATTTTACATTAACAACTTCTGCTTACATACCATCGAGAAATGCGTTAAATTATAGCTGAGCAATATGTGTTTGTGTGTGTGTGTGTGTGTATATATATATATATATATATATATATATATATATTATATATATATATATATATATATATATATATATATATTAGCGTTGCCTGTATTTTGACATTTTAGAAAGATTTATCTGACATTGTCAAATTATTCAATGTTCGAAAAAAATAATTTGGGTGAATATACGAAGTAAATACAGTAATATTTTTAGGTGGCTCAGTTGCTTAATATTTAGCAACCTATTTAAGGGCTTTCAGTGAGCCATCTTGCAGCCCTGCACTGCAGATTTTTTATGGAGAGATCAAGGCGCATATGTTGACTGCACTGAGCCGCTAAGGCTGGCAGTACGGTATAAAACGGCATGGCTGAGATCTTTTAAAAGTATGCTATCACAATACGGTATGGTAACTGCCTTCAGGTATGGTTCTGTATTTTCAAGTATGGATATTAGATAAATACCATACCGGTACCGTACTATGCTGACATTATTACTGTCGTCATGAGAGAGGCTGTCATATCAGATATGGCCCTAACAGTTAACTGGGACAACAAGCTTATTCCTGATCTCACAGGAAACACGGATATCGGGAACTGTATTTAATGATGTTTTTCATAGACAGCATACCTCCTTATAGACTCTAATTCCAAGCTCCAGAAACCGTGCACCAAATTTGCCGTATAGAAAAACCATTTTGCAGCCTCAACGTTTGGTTATTCACGCCACAGTTTCATTAGAAGGCGAGGAAAGCCCAGGGACTGCGAGATCTTAATGTTTTTCTCGCTAGCGTTACCTCAGAACTTGGTTTCTGGCACCAGTGTCTCCCAGCACAGCTAAAACGACCTTAATTTCCTTATGCCCCTTCACGTATACCCTCAGTGACATATCAGTCCAGCCTCATTACGCAAGATGATCGGATGTATATAGTACTTGTTGAAAGACTTGCTCTTTCTTAGTCTCTTTGGTCCAGGTATGCGGTCGAACATGGAGCGCGCTAAATTGAAAAATTCAGCGCAAAAAAAGGGAAATGATGACCCATGAAAGCGGACGATGGTGGACCAGACCACAGTGGACACAGTAGACGCTCGTTGCTTTTAATTCAAAGAGCATAAAACTATTCATAATACTGGGTTTGCTGGATGGATTCCTGACTGAAGATCTAGACGCATGGAATCAAAAGGATGAATCGAAGCTGCCAGGATTGCCATCCACTCTCTAGCAACGACCAACGACCATGCAGACCGAGGAGTCACCATGTTATAAGAAGAGGCACAGTTATTGCACTTTCAATGGTAGTTGCCGAGCAGATCCGAGGAACTAGGAACTACTTTGACGACAAGACATGCACACTGCTGATAAATAATCCATGAAATGTGATTCCTTTGTATGCATGATCCTCATGAGTCGTATTTTCAAGTGTGCATGTTTCATCAATTATATGAGTGTAATAAACTCAGGCCATGAAACAAAGTAAAGCTAAATCTCGTATGAGTGCATGACACAGATAGTACTTAAGGCTCAAGTGCATGCGATTTCAATAATGGACAAATTTTGATATCTTTGAGCTATCTCAAAATATTAATATTCTTCTTTCGAAATTTTTCAGAATATTTAAGTAAAGATAGGAACAGTTTGAAATGATCAGGAATAAAGATGCTCTCTCTCTCTCTCTCTCTCTCTCTCTCTCTCTCTCTCTCTCTCTCTGTCTCTCTCTCTCTCTCTCTGTCTCTGTCTCTCTCTCTCTCTCTCTCTCTCTCTAAATATGTATGTATATTCTATATACCTAGGCTGCTTCCTCCAAAGAAAGCCGAAACAGGACGATACACTCCAGATTTACTCTCTCTCTCTCTCTCTCTCTCACACACACACACACACACACACACACACACACACACCTTAATCCCAAGGGGAGAAGGGACATATCTTTACCGCCCAACACCGCACAAGGGTCAACTGCGCAGTGCAATCAGCGACATCGGCAGCAGGGCCCTAAAGCAGAGCTGGTTTACCTCAGCCGCATCATAATGGACCCATCCCCTTACCCACACCTGACCTGATCAGCTGATCAGATCAAAAGTGAGAGAATATCCCCTTGGGGCTGTGTCACCATTTATTCATTCACAGTCATCCGTATCATGCACAGCCACTCTTCCTTGCTCTACAGACATCCCTCTCGCATCTAACGTTCTCTTCACGCTGTCTCCATCCTGTTCGCGGTCTTCCTCTCAACCATACACCTCTCACATACGATCCAGTCATCTTTTTCACCAGTCGCTCTTCATCCATTGTCTCCATATGCCCAAACCATTGCAACACTCTCTGCTCAGTTTGATCAGCCATCTCCAGCTTAACTCCTGCTCTCCTTCACACTTCATCATTTCTCACTCGATTGATACGCGTCACTCCACACATACTCCTCAGACACCTCATCTCCATTACATTCAAACTCTTCCTCTTTGTTACACCCAAATTCCATGTTTCACCCCATATAATGCAGTCGGTATCACTAAACCCTCATACAGCCCTCTCTTTATATCTATCCTAAGTGACCGACATCTGAACACTATTTTCATTCCTTCCAGCACTTTTCCTACTTCATTAATTCTAATTTTCACCTCTACATCTAGTCTTCCATCCACAGCAACATGTGACCCATAATACTTAAAACACTCTACTTCCTCAAGCAACTCACATTCAAAACTACATTCATCTTCCCACCATCGACCAACCTCGTACACTTCATCACTCTACTCATATTCTCATTATTCTCAATTTCCTCCTTTCACACACTCTTCCAAACTCCTCTACGAACTGTCTCACTCTCTGCTCAGAATCAGCCACCAGTGCAGTACCATCCGCAAACAGCAGCTCAGATTCCACTCTCTATCATTAGCATTCACCAGACTCAAACCTCCACCTAACACTCTTGTATTCACCTCCCTTACAACTCAGTCCATACGAACACTAAACAACCAAAGCAACATCGCACATCCCAGCCGCAGCCCCACTCTCACGGGATACCAATCAATCACATTCTTTCGCACTCTTACAAACTCTCTACTACAGTATTTACATAAAAACTTTTTACTTCTTTTAACAACTTTCCATCAAGTCCATATAATCTCAAAACAGTCCACAAAGCCTTCCTATCAATTCTACCATACGCTTTCTTTAAATCCATGAACGCCCAAAACACATCCTTACCTCTAACCAAATACTTTTCACACACCTGTCTCACAGCAAACATCTGATCCTCGCATCCCCTCCCTCTCCTAAAGCCTCACTGCTCATCACCAATCACTCCCTCAATATCCTCTCAAATTCTCTTAATCAACACTCTACCATACACCTTACCTTCAACACTCAACAGACTTTACCCTAAAACTAGTGCATTCATACTTATCACCCTTGCCTTTACATAACGGAACCATGCACGTGCTTTTTTTAAAATTGATAATGAATGGAGGAAGGAAAAACAAAGGAAAAAAAAAAAAGTCCATGTGTCATATAAGACTTTGTATGTTACTTGTAGAGAAGTTTTATATATTTATTAGACTTGTGGACGAGCGGTTGTTATACTTGAGTAGCTTTGTAAGTAGATAATCTTCTTTCCCATTTGTCGTGCAATGACAAAGGAGAGGTAAAGAATAGTATGGGACTATTTTTATTTGTCTTGGAAATATTAACAAGTCTCTCACTCACGAGTGAGTATAAAGCAGAGTCTCTGTCTCCCTGTCTCGCTCTCTCTCTCTCTCTCTCTCCCAAGTTGCTAAGCCCTTCTCCCTGCGACCTGTCTGTTCTATGGCTAGCTTCCTTCTGAGCTCTCTTTCCTAAATTCTGGTGAAACAGGAGACGTATCACGTGTGTTCCCTGTGATTGGAAAGTTCTGGAAGCCTGTGTGTGAGTATGTGTGTATGTTTGTGTATGGTCAACAAGGCCTTGTTCACCGGTGAATTGCTGACAACTAACTGCATCATCTCCTTACTGGCTACTTCGTAATCTGTCGTCAGCTTTTCCTCAGTGTAACTTGCAAGATCATTTCCCATTCCCAGGCTCGCATAGAGCTGTCTATCTATCTATTTATCTATCTATCTATTATGATTTGTAATTATAATATGGACTCCTAATATATGCTCGGTCACGCGAAAATGGCGTACCATCGACAGTTAATAGTCATAACATATTAATACATAATATATACACATTATAATGAACCTATAAGCTAATTAAGTGAAATACATAATATTGTAAAAGTAACATAATTGTATGAATATTGTATACATATAATATTTATAGTAAATAGTGATTATTCAGTAATATTACATTTTAAACAAGTTGTATACATATTTGAATAAATGCATTAAAAGTAAATTATTTAACTGTAATACAGTATGTACTTGGGTTATTGTAGTGAAATGCATACATGCAAGGAAAAAAAACAAAAATAGTTTAAAATTAAGGTTATGGTAAGAGTTATTAATATTTCATTTAAAGATAATGGTACTGGCATGCCATACATGGGTCATTCTTCTTTATATATATATATATATATATATATATATATATATATATATATATATATATATATATATATATATATATATATATATATATATGTACACTTCATTCAGGGGGGTTAACTTGGATGTTAACTCTCCCCCCACTAAATAATGACTCCAAATTAGCAATTCTTGCATGCATTCTGTGCATTGCGAACAGCAGTACTGCAACTACAATGCAGACGATTATAAAGACAGTAGGTGCTGGGCTATACACATAATATGGGTTGAACATACTGAAACTCAAATCTTCCCAGGGCTTCATTGTTTCATTGATCAGTTCCATAGTTTCAAACTTAGGTGAAGTCAACTTACTACTTGTGCTCATGTTTAAATTCATATCAGGCAGTGGGTGGAAATGTTTGTGTGTATGATTGAGAATGGCGTAGTGATTGATGGTGGATAAAGTAGACATGGCTGGTGTAAATACCGCACAGTAGTCTGGTGCTATGTATAATCCTGATGCTGAAGTATGAGATGGTGGTATATCTGGACAGACTATGTAAACTGATGTGTTATGAGGGAAATAAAAAAACTGTGAGTGTCCAATGCGTTGATGGTGTACAAGTTTATCTGGAGCAAAAGTGAAGTTGCAATGATGATGACTATTGTCATTTCTGATGATAGCCATTTCACAAGGGACTGTATCAGTAGGTTGATACGTGAAGATGTACGCAGGACAAAGATGAACAGCATGTAAGGATGTGCGGCACTTTCGTTCAATCGTTGATTCACTTGCGAAAGTGACAGTGGCCCGTCTCTTGGAGACCATGATGAGTTCGGTGTCTGTGTTGATGTTGATGATGACCAAAGTGTTGTTATTTTTATAGGGGAAGGGGTGTATTTGGTATACTGTGAACAGGTCTTCAGTGATGAATGGTACATGAACTACAACTGATGTTGGTGTTAGTGTTGCTTCTAAATATGGGTAATATTGCATGAATTCCCTACTGCGGAAAAACGGCTTCAATTTATGTTTATGTATGCCTTGACTAACTATCTGACGTAGCTCATGAACTGGGAGTAAGTCAATTGTGATCTTGCCATCACCAGCATTCGAAATTCCTTGCATAAGTGCCCTGAAACGATCTCTAGTGTTCTCTAATTGTAGTAGAATCGTGTCAATATGTTCTGTGATGATGGAGAAGTGTTGGAAAAGTGTAACGTTTCCTTCCATTTCATTTATTTTATCTACACTCTCGAGAGCTATGTTTTCTGCTTTTTTCAGATTTTTCACAATTGTCTTCATTGCTGAGTTCTGTCCTGTGATGAATTTATCTTGGTATGTTAGTACCTGAGCTATCTTATTAAATTTGTTGTTTATTTCTTTAAGGTCATCCTCTGTAGCCAATCCAAAGATGTTTCCAAGAACTGCGCCACCCAGGTCGAACAAACCGCGCTTTTGGCGAGTACGTGTGATGTTGTTCCTGTCACTCAGTACCTCCGTTCCATAAGATGGGAGATCTTGGATCATGATGAGCATAGTTGACTTTGCCTGTTCTAGTTTCCATTTCGCTAACTTTACCATTTCATTCACTTCCTTGGTGTTATGTGCTTGTGAAACATAATTTCCTATCATGAAGTCCAGAGTTCGCATCGGCGTCGCAAGCCTGTCTAGATAAGTAGGTAATTCATACAAGTAATCTAGACTTATTTCAGTACTCATGACGTCCTTAACGATTGTAGTCGTGGCCGTTGGAGCTATGCGGCATCCTTGTCGTACTATGTGTTGGGGGTCTAAGTGCGCATATCCTCTTGCTATGTAGAGGAGAATCCATAGCATAAGTCCCTTCATCGTAACCTACCGAAAAAAAAAAAAAAAATCTATTAATTTCCTAATATGGTCATGCTGTGGTCGATGATAGTGATGATGTACGTTACGGTTGATTGTTATTTCATTTATAGAAGGAGTTTAAATCGATATTTAATTCTCGTAAATGATGTACTGTAGATTTGATTGGAACAGTTGCACCTATGTTCGATTGTTTGGTATATGACCTTAATTTCTTTTTGTAATCATTGTTATTTTCTTGCTTGGTTTCCTGAGGTACGTTCGCCTGTTCGGTTGTATCCGAGGCTGAATAATTATGGGATAATTCCCTTGAAACTCGTTTTAAATGGTCAATATGAACTTGTTTCTCCTCGCCACTTGAAAAGTGACTTAATTAAAACTTTGTTTGCTTTTATGTTAATTACTCTGTATGGGCCATAAAATTTTGGGAATAATTTATTGTCTCTCTTATGAATGACACCGTAAACAATGTCTCCTAAGCTGATAGGTGAATCTTTTGCCTTCTTGTTAAATGCCTCCGTCATTTCTTCCTTGGACATCGTTAATTGTTTTTTGACTCTTTTGTGAATGTCCTGGAATTCACTTAAACGGAGTTTAGAGTAATCATCGTAATTGTATATAGGCATGCTGTCACCTTCTAGGAGCTCATATGGTAATTTTTTATCTGTGCCATATATAATGAAATGTGGTGTGTCACCGATGGATTTATTTATAGACCCATTAATTTAGGTTTCTACTCTGGGAATCCAATCATCCCAGCTTGCATAATTTTCACTGAGAATGTGTCGTAGCACATCTAATACTTTTTTATTTTGTCTCTCTACCAACCCATTCGATGCTGGGTGATAGGCCAGAACATTAACCTTTTTGATGTTGTATTGTTTACATATTTCTTGTAAGATCTCAGAATTAAATTCTCCTCCATTATCACTTATTAGTACCTTTGGGGTAGTAAAGCGACATATTACATTATCTGTTATTGCCTTTGCTACTGTCTCTGCTGTCTTATCTTTAATTGGAGCTAAAATGACATAACGGGAAAAATGATCCGTTGCTACGAATAAGTATAGGTTATTATTGTATGATAATGGCATCTTGAGTAAATCAACAGCGACAACGTCCCATGGTTGATGTGGTACAGGGTAATTACCCATCGGTGCAGGTGTGATTGGGTATCCTTTGTGTTTCGCACATGATTCGCATCTGTCTGTATGATTGTTTATATCTTTTCGTAATGAAGGCCAGTAATATAACAGCTGGGCTTGGTTGAATGTCTTATCCTTTCCAGGATGTCCTGCATGTGGGCTGTCGTGTATCAATCGTAATACTTGGGGTATCATGTCATTAGGTACTACCAACTGGTTAGTATTTCTTTGGCGTTTTGGTTGTTTAGAGTTAATTTTGTATAATGTATTATTGACCATTGTGAATTGTTCAAGTGGGACATGCAGTTTGGGTAATTGTATGTCATCTCCACTTTCTAACTTGTATATAACTTTAGACCATATTGGGTCAAGTCTTTGTGCCTTTGCGATATCCTCGTGGTTTGGGATATTTCCTTTGAGATCTAACGCCGCGACCTGAATTGTGTTCGGGTTCCTAGATAATGCGTCAGCTACTATGTTCATTTTACCTTGTATATAATGAATTTGTACATTGTAGTTTTCAACTGTACATTTCCATCTTGCTCTCCTCCCAGAAAGGAGTTTTTCTTTAAACATACCCACCAGTGGTTTATGGTCGGTGAATAAGTGGATTTCGTAACCATATACCAAATCTCGAAACTTTTGTAATGCAAAAACCACTGCAAGTGCCTCTAAGTCTGTAGTGCAATAATTTTTCTCTGCACCTCTTGTTTGTCTGCTGGCAAATGCAATTGGTTGATTTTTTCCTCTTTTATCTTCCTGCATCAGTACAGCCCCTAATCCTTTAACTGATGCGTCTGTACAAATAAGAAATGATTTTGTGTAATCTGGATATGCTAAACAAGGTGCATTTGTTAGTTTAATTTGTAGATTGTTAAATGCCCTTTTTTGTTCTTCTTCCCATTGGAATACAGCATCTTTTTTGAGTAGTTGGTGTCACGGGTTTTTTATAATATCACGGTGTTTTTTAAATAAATGCTTAAATATTTAATTGATAATAATATTCAATAATATTGAAGAGCAGAGACAATGACTGTCTTGCTACATCAAGCAACGATTACTTTACGCTGGCTTGTGCACGATTCTTTAAGAACGAGAATTTATAAACTTTCTCAACAGTACACAGCAGAGACTAATTACTCACAAATGCTGAATTAGTACTGTTAGCCTCTGGAGAAAGTTACTTCACCCCTGACAATAAATAACTAATACTAATAATAATATCAGGTCCTTGCTGATGCTTAACTCCTGGCACAACGGATTTTAAGTTAATACAACAAGACTGGTCTAAGTACCAGTTATGAATAGTAAAACGTGTATGCAAGCTAGGAGCTATGTGAGAAATAAGCTTAATTTGGAGAAATGAAACAAGATTTTACTTTACATTAAGCTCAAGAAAAAGAACTGTTAAATTTATTGATTACAAAAATAAATTTAACATTACATTTCAAATCAAATCAATGAGACCGCACTCACTCACTCACACACGAGCTAAATACGCCTAGGAAAAACACCTTAATTAAACTCTTAAAACTAGGATTACAAAAAGGAAATACCGGTCGATGAATGCTGTGTATCACCGGGGGGTGGGAGTACTGGCTAACTGTACTAGTGGAGCTTGGGTGCTAGCTGACCTCTCACACTTCTTGAGCACAGGACCTTTCTCCTTCACAACAAACACGCGACTGACTTCAAATGATGTATAGGCAGGACGCACAAGCCACCGGAAGAAGGTGTGGCTAACGGTTGAGGCAAGCAGGGGCGAACAATAAAGAAACAATTGTATTGCTCAGTAGAGCACTTAGTGACGTGCATTAAATCGGTCACTTTTGAAAGTGACGAATGTTTTGAAAAGTATTCTCCGAAATGGAGAGAGAAACGGTTAACTGAGCGATACACAGTGAGTTTTCCACTAATAGTTCGTGGCTTCTCACAAAAGGGAAATGTCGCGAATTGATTCGTGACATTACGCCCCTACAAAATTAAGTTTTTTCCTTATGGGAACAAATTTGTGGATATATATATATATGTACACACCCTAAGTCATTCACACAAGATTCACACTGTGGTGTGTGTGCTATCCTGTTACAGGAGAAAGTCGCAGTCGCCAGTGAGTGAAAAAACCTCGTATTTACGTTAATAGAAGCAAGCTTGAGGGAAAAACTCCATGACGACGGTGAAAATCCTGTACTCAGGTCAAACTGAGCGAAAAGTCGCTACATTTACACTGACAACTAATTGTTGTGTAGCGTGGTGTATGTAATACACGGTGTAGGTGTGACAGTTGTAGTGTAACTGTACCTACGTGTAAAATGACACAGTAAATAATAATATGGCGACGACGAAGGCAGAGGAGAAGAGGCGGCAGCGTGCGGCAGACGATCAGCTGGTCCGCACAGCAAAACTGCTACACCCATTGCTGAACCTACAAAACCAATTAAGGTGGAGCATCAAAAGTGTCAATGAGACAAAATTCTTATTACATTACAATTACTCTCTCTGCCTAGCAATCAGTACATGCTACGAAAAGTACACTCGAGGTCGCCATTAATTTTAGCACACGATTAGTGTCGGCAAGTTGAGAATCCTTGTGCAAACTCGGGTCTTCCATAGCCTCGAACTGCACACGGGTCCTCAACCTGTGCCTTAACCTACAGTTCATATATTAATATTGGGAAGCTGAGAATCCTTGTGCAAACTCGGGTCTTCCATAGCCTCAAGTCACCTCTGTGGAGTTCTCACTTCCCCCTTAACCTACAGTACTTATATTAGTATCGGGGAGCTGAGAATCCTTGTGCAAACTTGGGTCTTCCATAGCCTCAAGTCGCCTCTGCAGAGTTCTCTCTCGAACTTCCCCCTTAACCTACAGTACTTCTATTAGTACCGGGAAGCTGAGGATCCTTATGCAAACTTGGGTCTTCCATAGCCTCAAGTCGCCTCTCAACTTCCCCCTTAACTTACGGTACATAATATGTATGTACAGGCCCTGGACATAATGTGTCCTGTGGGGCCAATGGGCGAGACGTCAGGTCTGCACCCACTTCACCACTACCCTGTCTCTCAACTGTCTCAGAGATTACGGGTGTGGTTACAAATGGCACAGGAAGGGCATGTCCCTGATTAGTGGTGATACTTTGGCACACACTGCAGGAACGGACAAAACTATCTATGTCTCGTCCCATCCCTGGCCAGGAAAAGTCAGCTAGGATTCGGCCCTGGGTCTTCCTTTTGCCCATGTGACCTCCTGAGGCTGAACAATGACCCCATTGTAACACTGCTAGGCGGTACTTGGCGGGGACGACAAACTGCAGTTGAACCTCGCCCTCGGGTGTTCGTGACTCACGGTAGAGCCGTCCTTGTTTGCGAAGGAACTTGGCTCGACCTCCCCGTGAATACTTTATCACTCGACCCTTTTGTTTGTTCCGCACGGCAGCAAGTGTCGGGTCAGATTGTTGTTCTTGCACAACAAGTTGACTACACATCAGATCTTGCGGCGATTCAATGATCACTGGGGTGACACAGTCTGGAGCCTCAGTCATGGTTCGTGTTACCGCAGCAGCCGAAGTCTGAGTAGCGTCATCGGAGCAACTATCCTTGACTCCATTAATATTTCCAATGATGAGGTCAAATAAAGGTTCTGGCATGACAACTGCAAGTGTTGTACCAGTATAAAATGGAGATGCCACCTGGATACATGCCTCAGGGAACAATCTCACTGATCCATCAATAAGGTTTGCATGGATCTGTCGACCTGTATACTGCTCAGGCCGAACTAGGCTCTGCTTGACAGAGCAACCTGAGGAACCATTATCTCTCAGGACCTTCACAGGAATGCCTCCCACAAACCCTGGCTGTACAAGGAAGGTACTGTCACCTGTGGTGGGGCCTGTGGAGGAAGCAGCTAGCCACTCATGAGGCTGCTGAATTGATGCGGCAAACATTGTGCCTTGAGAATTATAAGGAGATGGAACATTGGCTATCTGTGGAGGGGGGTTCACTGTCACTGTGGGACTAGTGAACTGTGGGGGAGTACCCACACTGGTAGGGACGTGACCACCGTGCTGCTGCTGAGGAATGAAGGCTGCATTCGCTTCCTGCCTCTTTTGAGCTGGTGGTGAAAAGTTTGTCCCGACGGTCGGTTGCGTGGCTGATACTGCTGCTGGTTAGGGTACTTGTTGTACCTCTTCCACTCAGGTTTCTGAGTGTTTTGCCCCTGGTCCTTCTGCGGTTTGCTTGGACCTTGGCCAGTATTCTGAGAATGGCCTTGTTGCTGGGGTTCAATCTGAGACGGTTTCCCAGATTTATCAGGTTTTCTGTTCCAGGTGTTTTGTTTACGAGTTTGATACCCGTATGCAGTAAAGAATGCGTCAGCCTTCTCTGCCATTTGGCTGGCATCTTTCACCTGGCAGATCTTAAGCTGTGCTATGAGCTCAGCAGGCCACGACCTCTCTAGCTGTGTACGCAGCATAAGGTCAAATATCCCCTCACGCGTGGAAGGAGTTTCATCTTTCTCCATCCACTCATTTAAGTAAGCTGTGAGACGATCAAGGAACTGAACAGCTGTCTCCTTGTCTTGGAGACGAGCTCACATGAACTGAACTTTGGCGTCGTCTGCTGTGAGACCATACGCCTTAATGAGTGCAGCTTTCATCATCTCGTATGTGAGATTGTCTCCACGAATTCTGTGGAGAATATCGAGGGCAGGGCCCTCAAATAGGCTAAGAAACTGAAGCCGCTTAGCTGCCTCATCCAGTTGATATAAGTCTGCCATGTCCTCAAAACGAGCTATTTACGGCTCAATTCGCTCGCCTTCCTTGTATGAAGGAAGCCTGATGCGTGGGGTCGCCAGGACATGTGCAGGGAGAACGCTCGTGGAGCTTGGACCAACTGCACCAGACGTGTCTGAAGCCAAGGAATCTCGCTTGAGCTTCAGCACTTCAAGTTCATGTTTTTCTCGTGCCTCACGTTCGGCACGTTCATATTCACGTTGTTCCCGCTCGTATTCCCGTTCTTTTTCGTGTTCCTCACGCTGTTCTCGCTCGTATTCGCGCTGAATCTTACGCTCTTCACGGGCATCATTCTCATGCTGCTGCTCCTGATTATGCCGTGAGAGTATATACTCTTTAATTTCGGTTGGGTCCGAAAGACACATTTCTTTGGCTTCCTGTAAAAATACAGTGGTAGCCATGGCGCTAATTTATTAAGTAAACCGAAACTGAGTACTGATTGTTTCGCAAACAAATGCTAATAACACAAATAAAGAATACAGACACAAGCTAGTGGTGACCAGTCTTATCTAGTTAACTGGCAAAGAATAAATCAAAAATGTAAATGACTGGGAAGACTCAATAATAAACACAATGGGTACGGCGACTTCCCAGGAGCGAATAAAATCGTCTGGCGTTACCAAGAATAAACTAGAGTTAAGTACTCTATTGATTAATAAAGCAAAATTCACTTGCTAAATTAACGGTAAACACCAGTAAACTTGTGCCTATAAACTTTAATTATAAATACCTAAATATGAACGAGTGAGCACTATCTCGTGAATAGCTTTATAGCTAGGAGTTAATATCCTGGAATGAGGTCGCCAATTGTCACGGGGTTTTTATAATATCACGGTGTTTTTTAAATAAATGCTTAAATATTATTTAACTGATAATAATATTCAATAATACTGAAGAGCAGAGACAATGATTGTCTTGCTACATCAAGCAACGATTACTTTACGCTGGCTTGTGCACGATTCTCTAAGAACGAGAATTTATAAACTTTCTCAACAGTACACAGCAGAGACTAATTACTCACAAATGCTGAATTAGTACTGTTAGCCTCTGGAGAAAGTTACTTCACCCCTGACAATAAATAACTAATACTAATAATAATATCAGGTCCTTGCTGATGCTTAACTCCTGGCACAACGGATTTTAAGTTAATACAACAAGACTGGTCTAAGTACCAGTTATGAATAGTAAAACGTGTATGCAAGCTAGGAGCTATGTGAGAAATAAGCTTAATTTGGAGAAATGAAACAAGATTTTACTTTACATTAAGCTCAAGAAAAAGAACTGTTAAAAATATTGATTACAAAAATAAATTTAACGTTACATTTCAAATCAAATCAATGAGACCGCACTCACTCACTCACACACGAGCTAAATACTGACGCCTAGGAAAAACACCTTAATTAAACTCTTAAAACTAGGATTACAAAAAGGAAATACCGGTCGATGAATGCTGTGTATCACCCGGGGGGTGGGAGTACTGGCCAACTGTACTAGTGGAGCTTGGGTGCTAGCTGACCTCTCACACTTCTTGAGCACAGGACCTTTCTCCGTCACAACAAACACGCGACTGACTTCAAATGATGTATAGGCAGGACGCACAAGCCACCGAAAGAAGGCGTGGCTAACGGTTGAGGCAAGCAGGGGCGAACAATAAAGAAACAATTGTATCGCTCAGTAGAGCACTTAGTGACGTGCATTAAATCAGTCACTTTTGAAAGTGACGAATGTTTTGAAAAGTATACTCTGAAATGGAGAGAGAAACGGTTAACTGAGCGATACACAGTGAGTTTTCCACTAATAGTTTGTGGCTTCTCACAAAAGGGAAATGTCGCGAATTGATTCGTGACAGTTGGAATAGAGGAAAAGCTATATGAGAGAACTGTGGTACGAATGACCTATAGTACCCAGCCAGACCTAAAAATTGTCTAACTTCGTCAGTCATAGTGGGTTCAGGAAAATCCCTCACTGCCTGTATTTTGTCATCAGTGGTGTGAATACCATCAGAACTTAATCTGTGGCCTAAGAAATTTATTTCCTTAAAGCAAAATTTGCATTTAGAAAGTTAAATTTTTAAACCAGCATCACTAAGCTTTTGTAAGAGTAAGTCTAATTTTCTGAGATGATCCTTAATATTCTTCGTTGCGATTATATCGTCAAGATAAACAAATATTCCCTGTCCTAAAATTCCGGACAATACGTAATTCATAAGACGCTGGAATGTGCCTGGGGCTGTCCTCAGTCCCATTGGCATTCTTGTATATTGATAATGGCCTCTGTTTGTTGAAAAGGCAGTGTATTTACGTGACTCCTTAGATACCCGAATCTGATAATAGCCGTTTAGGAGATCGATGGTCGAGAATATATTATTCTCAGGACCAATATTCTGTAGAACATCGCTTAGCAATGGCATGGGAAATCTGTCTGGGATTGTGTGATTATTTAGTTTACGGTAATCTACTACCGCACGCATTTCTCCATTTCGTTTGGGCACGAAGAATAAGGGGGCATTCCACGGGGAAATTGAAGACTTAATAATTCCAAGTTTTAACATTTCATCGACATACTGATTTGCAAGTGTACGTTGGGAATGTGGTATGCGGTAAGCTGGTACGAAAATTGGTGGTGTTTCTGGGTGCACATTAATCATGTGATTAATCAAGTTAGTACACCCTAATTGTTCTCCGGGCAATGCTACGGTGTCCCTGTGTGTTTCCAGCAGGGTTAACAAATCATTTTCTTCATCAAATTCACCTGAGTGAATTAAATTCTCTTTTATTCTTTCTCTATCCGTAGATTTTATCTCACTTGTCACTCCAGCTATAACTATTTCCTTCACAGGGGCGGGACATTTTTCAATATTAACTATGCAAGTTCCCTTTTTCAACTGAACTTCCCCATTCATGTGATTAATTATGAATATCTGAGTTTGCCCTTCACCGTTCGTATGACATAATGGGTTTTCTACTGACAATCCCTTTACTTTACATAATTCTTCTAAGACAAGAACAGTACTATTCCGTAATTTGCTCTTTATGGTAACCTTCATGTATGAATTAGGTGGTATAACTAAATCATTAGTGAGATGGGCTGGAAAAATTGCTTAATCAGTACTGTTATCTGGGTCACTAATTCTGGAGGATGGGGTTGGTGGTGGGAGTGGATCTATACACTCATCTGTTTGTGTATGTTTGTTTAGGCCTTTAATATTACCAATTCTTTTTGGCTCTCTTCTACCAATCGGTGAGGGCTCTGAAGTTATTTCCTCTATGAATTCATTATCAAAGTCTAATCCGTTCGTTTGTGGGAGTATGGTTATGTTCTCAGCTCTCATGGATCTTAAGCCCAGTAACATATGAGCTTTAATTGCTAAGTTTTCAACGATATAGAAAAATGCAGAAAATGGTCGTGTAGTCTCTGTGAAACTGATATTTAATCTTATCATACCTTTCAGTGTAATCTCTTGTCCATCTACTGTGTATAAATCTAAATCAGCTTCATCCAGAAAAGTTACTTTCTTTTTATTTTTAAGAATTCTATTTAGTTCTTCATGTGTTATTAAGTTCACTGGAGAGCCTGTATCTAAAAATAAGGAAACGTTTTGATCCTCACATACAGCTGGTATCAAGATACACTCATTTCCCAACATGCCTCCTATGTGAAGTTTAGACTTGTTTTTCTTTACGTTTGTTCGTTTTTTGTCATGACTTGGTCTTCCCCCGATTTGAACATAGACACAATTTTTTCTACTGTTTTGCAATCACTGGTCCAGTGCCCTTGGTATCTATGATGCCTACAGTAAGGACCAAATCCTTGTGTCTTTTGTTTGTCCTCTTTTGCCTTGATAAAGCATTCATACCTTGTGTGTCCTGGTTTTGCACAATAATGACATAGAATGGACCTATCCCTTGACTGTGACCTACGATGTGATTTCCCATAAGAAGTGTTGTTTATGGCGCGAGACCTGCTCGGGCTGCGCGAAAACTTATGAAACTGCCTGTAGGAAGGCGTGTGGGAACGAGGTCTAGGCGTCTTTGGTTGTTTGGGCTGCCTCATTTCAGGTCGCAATCGATTTTGTTCTCTGTTTGGGGTCGGTGTAGATGTTTTCACAGCTGATACTGTCTCAGGTACCCTCATTCTACCAGAATGTGCATGTGTGTCGACCATACCTGCTTTACTGCACTACATCTCTACCTCGTTCATTAAGTCTAGCAAACACATTCCTGGGGTGTACGCGATTGTCTTGGCGATCTTAAGGGTCCTATCAGGTAATTTACACAAGGCAGCTACATAACCAATGATGACCACGACGAGGTCTGGGGACATCTTTCCATCATCTGTTATCCAGTTAGAATTTTCCAAAGTAACTAACAATGTTCTCTTGATTGTGGAGACATCAGCAGTTATTTCACTGAGCACATGGTTTGTAGTGTGCTCCCTTACAAGATCTACAATTTTATGTAATTCTGGAATTATACCTGGCAAGAAGTTGATACCTCCAGAAAATTTCTTCAAAAATTCAGTTTTAAATTCATCATATGTCCTAGCACGATGGAGCTTGGCTGAGCGAAGCAAGTTGCTCGCTGGACATCTTTCCTGGCATATGCAAGATGAAAAAATAACAATTTTCTCTTGTTCATCTAGTATGTGGCGCTTGATGAACATTTGTTCGCACTGACTGACTAATGAAATGACATCATTGCGATCTTTGTCTGTGCCAGAGAATTTTGGGGCAGTAGTTATCCTCGTGATACACAAACACTTGAGGTGTGGTTGTTAGATCAGCGGTATTTGTTTCTTGATTCATTTTCACTGTTTGCTCTGTTAATTCAACTTGGACGTGTTTATCGTTGTGTGAGGGAATGGTGGAATATGTACGACCGGACCGGTGAACTCTGTTAAGTATATTGGCATACGTGTGCAAGTCAGCGACAAAGTCCGCACTTGCTACGTCAGAGGGGGTTTCCCACTCATCATCTGAAACTGCCGTATTTGTTCCTTGATCTTTAGTGTGTGGTGAGGTTTGTACAAGGGGTGGGTTGCCTTGGGGCTCTCTTAATTGTGAGTCTGTTGTTGTGGCAAATTGTGTGTCATCTGGTGTGTTGCCTTGGGGCTCTCTTAATTGTGAGTCTGTTGTTGTGGCAAATTGTGTGTCATCTGGTGTGTTGCCTTGGTGCTCTCTTAATTGTGAGTCTGTTGTTGTGGCAAATTGTGTGTCATCTGGTATTAACGTGGGTGGTGGCGAAAATATTCCTGTCATTAAGATATGGTGTTATGAAATACGCCTCTTGTTTATTTATGTCCTAACAAAATAGATGAGTAAATAAGTTGAAATAAATGATAGATAGTGAGTGTATAAGTGTATATATGGAAATAAGTAAAAAAAGTTGAATATAGCTAATTTTAGCACTGAGAAGAAATGAGTAAGTATAATTTTACCCACTTGATACAGATCGTAGAGGTGTGTCGATACAAAAGTCGATCTCGGAAGAAAAATACAGGTTTGATTGAAGATCTCTTGAAAATTCTAGTGCTGTGTTGATGGACGATTTACTCAGGAAATTCCATGGCCTGGCGCTTGTGGTGGTTAACAGCTGTCCCAGGCAAACCTCTGCATAGAATTTCCAACTCAACTGTGAAAATAAATGAGTATGAGTAGGAGCTATGTGAATAATGAGTAATGAGTAGTGGGTGAGAGGTGCCTGGTGTCAGTCACACGTTGCTTGGCATGGCAGACTCGCGTTGTGATGTCATCTCAGCACATAGTGACGTCGGCTTCCCACACTGGTAGCTGTGGTGAGTAAATGAGTAGCGATGAGTAACTTGAGTGAAGATGAGTGAGTAAGATGAGTTGTGAATATGGACTTGGTATTTGCTTCGTCGTCTTGACCTCTTGACTCCTGCGTCAGCGTCGGGGGTTGGGTGGATGTAGCAGAGAGAGGAGGGTGAGGTCTGGTGGTTATGAGGTATGAGTCGTGTCTCACTTTTCGTTTGTTTGTTTAGTTTTTCTTTGTCGATGTTTTCTCGGTCTTTTTCTCTTGTGATTTACTCGTTGTAGGATGAAGACTGCCGCTACTTGTAGGTGCGTGTAGAAGATTATACAGACGACTCGTAGAGTTGTTACTTGTAGTTGATTGTAGATGGTTGTAGTTCGCTGGTTCGTCGTAGAAGTTGCAAGATTGTTTGTATCAATATATTGTTAAACTACTTGCAAGGCGTCCTGTAACCTCTTCACCTCTACATCAGCGTGATGATCGGGGAGACGGAGGGGGCTGGTTGGAGAGAACTGTCAGGAGCTATTTGTGAGTTGTTGGTTGTGGGAGGTATTCTTGTTTTCAATCTTGATATTTTGTAGGAATTCAATGTTGATTTGTAGACTTGGTTCGTATACGTTCGCTGCTACCAAATGTCATATAAGACTTTGTATGTTACTTGTAGAGAAGTTTTATATATTTATTAGACTTGTGGACGAGCGGTTGTTATACTTGAGTAGCTTTGTAAGTAGATAATCTTCTTTCCCATTTGTCGTGCAATGACAAAGGAGAGGTAAAGAATAGTGTGGGACTATTCTTATTTGTCTTGGAAATATTATCAAGTCTCTCACTCACGAGTGAGTATAAAGCAGAGTCTCTGTCTCCCTGTCTCGCTCTCTCTCTCTCTCTCTCCCAAGTTGCTAAGCCCTTCTCCCTGTGACCTGTCTTTTCTATGGTTAGCTTCCTTCTGAGCTCTCTTTCCTAAATTCTGGTGAAACAGGAGACGTATCACGTGTGTTCCCTGTGATTGGAAAGTTCTAGAAGCCTGTGTGTGAGTATGTGGGTATGTGTGTGTATGGTCAACAAGGCTTTGTTCACCGGTGAATTGCTGACAACTAACTGCATCATCTCCTTACTGGCTACTTCGTAATCTGTTGTCAGCTTTTCCTCAGTGTAACTTGCAAGATCATTTCCCATTCCCAGGCTCGCATAGAGCTGTCTATCTATCTATTTATCTATCTATCTATTATGATTTATAATTATAATATGGACTCCTAATACATGTGCCTAAAGGCATCCTCCATTCATAAAATACTTATAACAATTGGATTTAAATTGAAGTGGATTAAATGTTTGTGGGAAACAACTCCCAGGAAGTGAATTCCAGAGAGTAGTAGCTCTGGGGATAAATGAATTTTGATAAGCAGAGGTTCTGCATTGCGGGGGAGAGAGTATTAGTTCATGGGCACTCGCAGCTGCCTGAGTATTTCGGGAGAAAATGTAAAGGGGAGGCACAATTGAAGCCAGTTCGTCAGAGCACTTACGGTAAAAATATCGATAAAATAATGCTAAAGAAGCAACATCGCTACGTACTGATAATGGAGGAAGGTCCTACGTTATGGTAGGATTATTGATTAAGCTATTGGCTTTATTTTGAATTTTGTTCAACTGCCTCAATGCAACCGCTCCACATCCACTCCACAGTAGTGAACAGTATTTGATCTGAGAACACACATGATTTTCGTATATTGTGGCCATCTGCTCGTCAGTGAAGAACTCACGAACTCTGTACATAAGTGCCAGTTTTTTAGAAGCATTTTTAGCAAGGGATTTAACATAAGCTGTCCAGCTTAGGTTGGGGTTTAGAGTAACACCTAGGATATCAGCTGTAGTAGATATGGGAATACTGACATCATTTAAAATTATGTGAGAGTCTGAGGGATTCTTTCTGTTGGAGAATTTAATGTATTTAGTTTTCTGAGCATTAAATGAGACCAGATTTTTTTGTCCCCATTGATTAATTTTAGAAAGGTCCTGGTTCAGAGAAACTGCTGTGTTTATTTGGGAATTTATAATATCAAATTGTGTAAAGGAGGTACTAAATGTGAAAGAACTATGAAGGGTCGAGTCATCAACATAAGAGTGTATTGGGTTGTGCGTGACAGATAAGAGGTCATTAATAGGAATGAGAAAGAGGGTTGGCTTCAAACTGATCACTAAGGTATGCCAGCATTTATGGAATGAAACTGAGAATAAATTCCGGCTACCATGACCCGTATTTTTCTCTTATGAAGATAAGAAGAAAATAGAGGAACCAGTGATACAAGGCTATAGTGTGACATCTTAGACAATAAGACCTGGTGCCATACTCTATCAAATACTTTTTAAATATCAAGTGCTACTGTGTGTGTTTCACCATGTTGGTCTATTGTTTTGTTAAGCTTGCCCAGTCAATCAGTACCACATGCTCACGAAACACATATTCAACAATCTTACTACCCATTCAACAATAGTCGCTCCACCACCTTTCAGACATTCCACAGCACACTCATCCATACCTGCAGCTTTCCATGCTTTCATATCCTTTTCTGCCTCCTGCACTTCCTCAATGATCAAAGAATCATTCAACTCCCCACTATTCTTTGCACCCTTCCATCTGGCACAGTCTCAGCCTCCCTTTCTTCCGCTACATTCAACAATCTTTCACAATACTCTGCCTATCTTCTCAGTACTGCATCCATCTCAGTTAACATCCCTCCATCCTCTGCGTTTACTTGCTTTTCCTTCCCAGACTCTCTCCCTCACACCCTTTCACCTAGTTCCAAAGCATTTTCTTATTCTGTTGAAAATTCTCAGTCAACCGCCAACCCCACCTCTCATGTGCTGCCACATTAGCATCATGCACAGCCCTTCTCACGCTATTCTTCTTTTCCTTATACTTCTCATATGACACCTCATGCATCCTCTGCAGCCACTCATAATATGCACGTCTTTTCTCATCTACAGCCACACTTAGTTCCTCGCACCACCATTCACTTCCCTTTCTTACGCCACCACCCACTTGACTCAAACCACACACCTCTTATGCATACCCCATCTCAGCACTCTTAAACAACTGCCATTCCTCCTCCACACTGCCATTTTCCTGATCTTTCACTGCATTCCACTCATCTTTCAGTTTCTCCTGATACAATAATTTTCTCTCTTTTATCCTACTCACTCACTTTCAAAATCTCCCTGCCACACCTAACTTTCCTAGATCTCATCCACCTCATACTTACTCTCAACTTTCTCCCCACCAAGTAGTGGTAAGACATACCTCCACCCTCCCCTCCCAAAAGTCTCACATCCAACAATCTTCCTCTTTCATTCCTGGACACACCCACACAGTCCATCAATGATCTATCAACAACCCTTCCACCCTCCTGTCTCACCCATGTATACTTAAAAATATATTTCTTCTCAAACAAAGTATTTCCAATCACCATCTCTCACTCAGCACACATCCCTATCATTCGTTTCCCATTATCACTTCTTCCAGGCACACCATACACACCAACTACACCTTCAACTGCTGCATTTCCCACTCGAGTATTCAGACCTCCTATCATTTCAACATTCACATTTGCTCCAAAACTCTGCAGACACTCATCAACATCATTCCAGAAAGACTCCCTCTCTTCTTCATTCTTTTCACTACCAGGCCCATATACGCTCACAAGTACCCGCAACTCATGTCCAAATTTTGCTTTCACCCACATCAGTCTCAATGATGCCTCCTTTCCTTCAGTCACACATTGCTCCAATATGCTTGTATGCATCGGCCTTGGTCACCTAATGGCGGTTCTCCACGTTGCTCAGACTCTGGCAGCTTCCCTATTTAGTCCCTTATCCCTGAGGTCACAACCAATGACCTCGTCCCAGGTCTTTTTTCGGTCTAACTCCTGCAACCCTACCCCCAACATTAACACTTCTCAATTTCTGCAGCCAAATATCATCCCCCATCCTCTCCACTTGCCCACGCCACCTCAATCTACCTCTCCTCATCACAACACCAATACACTCTAGTCCCATCCTACCTCTCAACTCATCCACTGTAATCATAGCTTCCCAGGCCTTGCAGTCAAGGAAACACTGCACATCCACCTAATCATCGCCATTTCTGTACGTTTGAGCCTGCGAATATGCTCTGGCTTTCCTGTCCATGTCTTACTACCATACAGCAGTACACTTCTAAAACATGCCGCATACAAAGATCCCTCAGCACAGAGGAAGAGCGCTCTCAGTGTCAGGAGAGGCAACAGCTCCCTGAACTTCTTACAACCACTCCTTACTCTAGCCACAGAGCTAGCTCCAGCCCTTCCTCCAGCACATAGCATCCCTCCCAAAAACAAAACTCTTCCACAAACTCAAGAGACTCACCAGCAAGTTCAATCCTTTCACATCTGGCAATCACCACACGCTCTCCACGACACACCGCACACATAAAATCAGCGTTATTTCTCATTCTACCTCTAATACCACTGCATCTCTTATGCACCCACTTATCATAAACACTGAACAAGATGGAATTACTTCCCATGCCTCTGTGGCAAATAGCACATGACCACTCTCCCTCTTCTTTGACAGTACTACCACCCACCCAGATACCATCGCTTTTGTTTTATCTGCATTTACTCCTAAGCCCTTGTGCCCCATACCATCTCTGCACTTCCTAAATCTTTCTTCTGTCTCCCTTTCATTCTCTGCAACCAACACCAGATCATCAGCAAACAACATCTCCCATGGGGGTCCATTTCTGAAGTCACATAAGATGGCTTTAAGTACTGTACCATGATAAACAACAAGGGGTTCAAAACTGTGGCCTGGTGCACACCAGTTTTCACGGAAAACTCGTCACTCAAATCTCAATTCACCCTTATCTGAGTACGAGCACCCATATACATGGCCATAACCACCCTAACCAGCCACTCTTCGATCCTAAGATTTCTCATTGCCCACTTCACCACCTCTCTGGGGACTCTGTCAAAGGCCTTCCCCAAATCAACAAAAAGTACAGTTCCCTTTCTTTCCTATATATTATTCCTGAAGCTGTCGAACAATAAATATGACATCAGTGATCCCTTTGCTTGACATAAACCCAAACTGCAGCTCATCGATATATATATATATATATATATATATATATATATAACAGGCATTGCATCATTTATTCATGAGAGCTAATAAATATGTTGTCCGCCAGACGAGCATCCCCTGCCAGCCGTAGTATCAACGTTTTCCTCATTGACTCTGCAAACAACACCAGACCCACGTACCGAGCTTGGTGTGCCGTAGAAAGGTTAGTGTCTACACCATTATACTCTGATTTATTGAGGGTTTCCTATATCGCTGCCTACTCACTTATTGTACAATATTTTTTGTGTGAAATGTTGATACTGTAATCACTTCGGTGATGAGGCAGTCTAAAACATCTGCTTTGGCAAGGAGGCTGTCACGTCAACAGATAAGCATCTTTCCTATCACAACCTTCTTTCTGATCGTCAGTATGGGTTCCATCAGGGACACTCCACTGCCGATCTTCTCACCTACCTTTCAGACTCCAGGTCATCCTCCTTTCGGGACTTTGGCGAAACTTTGCCATTGCACTTGGCATCTCAAAGGCTTGCGATAGAGTCTGGCATAAATCTTTAATTTCCAAACTGCCCTCTTACGGTTTCTATCCATCTATCTGTGCCTTCATCTGTAGCTTCCTTTCTGGTCGTTATACAGTTTCTGTTGTAGACGGCCACCGTTCTTCCCTAGATGTATCAATAGTGGTGTTCCTCGGGGCTTTGTCCTATCACCAATTCCCTTTCTTTTATTCATCAATGACCTTCTAAGCAGCACATCTAATCCTATCCACCGTATGCTGATGATTCCACCCTTCACATTTCCTTTCGGTTCTAGCCACGTCCATCTCAGCAGTTACTTCAGCAAACCTACCTACCAACAAAGCTCCAGGACCAGACGAAATTCCTCCAATTATTTTGAGAAAGTGTTCCCCAGAACTTGCCTCTGTTCTAGCTAAACTATTCATACTATACATACGTACTTCTTCATTGCCTAATTCAAGGAAAGAAGCCAATATCCACCAAATTTCAAAGAAAGGAATTTCTTCTGACCCGTCTGATTACAGACCAAGAGCTGTCACATCACCTCTTGGTTAAGTATTTGAAATTTTGATTAATAAGCACATACTTAAAAATCTTGAATCCAAAACTTTATTAGTGATAGGCAATATCCACCAATGACATAATCAGTCTCCTGACTCATGCCATCCATCAATCAATCGACCTACATGGAGAAACTCATGCAGTAGCTCTTGATATTTCTAAAGCTTTCAACAGAATATGGCATCGTTCCCTGCTGTCCAAACTCCCTTGCTATTGACTAATGTCTTTTGTTCACCTGCTTTCCTCATATCTCAGCGACAGGGCAGGTGAGGGTAAGGGATAAACGGACGAAGGCAGGGCTGCCGGAAATCAAGTGTGCAGAGTGAATTGCACCTATTTCCTTTGTATAATAAATCTATTTCCATACTCATGAGATGTGATTATAGAAGATGACTAACAATTTGTTGTCGGATGAGGTCGAGGAAGCCTAATGTTCAAATATTGTGGGTGATGTATCGGGGTTGTCACTTTAGCGGGGTTAAGTTTCAGATTTCCTGCATTCCTCGCATTCCTTTGACATTGTATAGTACGGAAGACATGGATATGGATGAGAGAGTTATGTTCAAGTCATATAGGCACACATACATATGGATGGGATAACAGCTGGCTAAAATGCTGTCATTGTTATACTGTGGTGGTTTATATAAGGGTGGTTTGAATAAAGCAGGGTCTAGGTTCAGGTAAAGTATCCTGCCTTCCTCAGATTTATTTGAAACTCTATAGTACTGAATGTAGCCTAATAAGCATGGATATGGATTACAGGATTATGGTCAAGTCATGTGGACACATAACTGTACATGGGATAATAGCTAGCTGTAAATCCCGAAATGGTTGAAGAGTCTCATTATACTTTTTTTTTTTTTTTTCACTGAAAGGTATATGGGAAACTATGGCTTGAATGTCTTTCATTTCGAAGGGCCGTTGTAGCTCAGTGGTAAAAGACTGAATGATGACAGAGAGAGGTGGTTGGCTATGGAAGTGCATCGAGGGTTTTTTATCAAGTTGTTTTATGATTGATATTTTTTTTTACAAACTCGTATCATTTACCTGAGGAAAATGACACGAGTTCATTTTCCTCGGGAAAATTACACGAGTTTGAAGAACCTGAAATGGTTTTTCTTATATAATTTCTTAGTTATTACTTATTTATCTTTTATACACTCAGACTTTCTTAGCCATAAAAATATATAACATAGTATGTATTGCAACAGTATGGTTCGAGGTAGAATATTCCCGTCACTGCTCGCTACATCCACCTTCCATCATGACTGGCAGGTGACTGACCAGGGAGACGGTGAGAAGAGGTTGACAGGTATCGCTGTGACCTACATTCTGTCCCATTTTGGAAAGTAGGTCCGGGCCAGATGTGGGTGTATCGCACACCCTCAGGAATGTCCAGATATGGGTGTTTCGAAGCTTACGGGTTAACAGAGACTTAGCTGTTTGAAGCAACTGACAGCAAACTCTTTTCTGTATCCTCCTACTTTCCCTATACTCATTTCAAAGCCAAAGGTGGCTGTTGTGTATATGAACGCAACGACCTATCTTGGTCTCCTGATCCTGAACTTGATTCTTCTGAATTCTCTACTCTCTGGCTTCGGCTCTCCTGTCATTGGCTTTCCTGTCATTCTCTGACTAAATATATCTACGCCGTTTACTTATCTCCTAATTCTACTATCAACAATTCTTCGACTATCCTACTTCTACGATGGAACACATTCTATCCATTTCTCCTTTCTCTGAAATCTCCATTCTTGGAGATTTCAGTGTTCACCACCACCTTTCGCTCTCTTCTCCATTCACTGATCCACATGGTGAACAAGCCTACATCTTATCCATCCTTAATGACCTACAGCAGCTTGTACAGCACCCTACCCGTATCCCTGACTACCTTGGAGAGAGTTCCTTACAACTAATCCTTCTGCTTACACTGTTAATATTTTCTCTCTGTTGGGCTTCTCCGATCATAACCTTATTACCTTAACCTGTCCTATCGCTCCAGTATGGCCTGCGGACCCTCCAAGGAAACATTGTCTGTAGCACTTTGGAGCTACTGATTGGGAGGCCCTCAGGCAGTACTTCCTTGATTTTCCGTGGAATGATTATTGCTTCCATGGCCTGGAGCCATCTGTGTGCCTTGCACATTACGGAGGTTATTCTCTTGGGAATGGAAGCATACATACCTTTCTCATATGCTTTGACTAATGCAAGAAAGCCTCGGTTAACCCATCACGTCCCGAGGTTTTCCGCACCTCCGACATCCCCCAGTCCCGAGGTATTTTCGAATTTTTTTTTTTTGGCTAAAACCTCCGCTTTTGGTGAGAAACATCGAAAATTCATAGAGAAATCGCTCACCTGAGGTTTAAAATACTCAATCCAGGTAGGAGTTCCTTTACCTGACTGGGTTTTCTAACATGCTGGCACCAAAGAAAACGAGTTCTATGGGAGGGTAACTATTTTATCCACTCATAAACGGTATTTATTTATTTACTTGGTACGAATGTATATGTAGTATGAGAGTATGTTGGTTTTCAAGCAGTAATAAAGGCATTATAAGCATTGTTTCACTCACTAACTAATCACCATTCATGACCTTTTTTTCCCACATTACCTGAACATCATTTCTGACTGTTTCTTCCTCTAATGCTATGTAAACCTTGTCCTCCACATTGTCATCGATTGGGGAATCACTCTGGCCCTGAACGTCTTTATTGGCCAGGTCACTGGTAACAGGTGAATTGTCGAGACAATGGCGTGAGGGGGGGAGGGAGGAGGTTATGCGGTGTAAGGCATTGTCCCTGCTTGGCATCTTGTAGAGGAATAGAGGAAGGTGTCCCGTGTATACATACGAAAAATCACGTGCGAAAATTGAAAATTGTGCAAATTAGGGATCTTGCAATTGCACGATATACCGGTACGTCACCAGGACTGGCAAATGCAAATCGTTGCAACGTACCCATACATTGACGGGACGGGGCGGGTTAAATCACTCTTGTTCTAAAGCTATCCGCAACAAGGAGAGGGCCTATAAATGGTACCAGAGCCAGCCCATCCCTGAATCTCATCTTTTATTTTCTGGAATCATGCTAAGTCTGTTCTTCGCTCTGCTAAAAGTAATTTCATCCTTACTAAATGCTCTGAACTCTCCAGTTCGAATTCTTCCCACTCCTTCTGGCACCGTGCCAAAAACCTTTTAACAACTTTACCTCATCATCCTTCCCTCCTCTTGTCTACTCTGATGGCTCTGTAGCTATTTCTTCTACTGATAAAGCAGATCTCTTTACTCAGACTTTCTCCTCCAATTCCACCTAAGACGAATCCGGTGCTGTTCCTCAATCACTTCCCCCCTCTGACTTCCTCATGGCTGACAGTAACATTTCGTCAGCTGATGTATTTTCTGCCATCACTGGCCTCGGTACTAACAAGGCATATACTGTAGTCCTGATGGAGTCCCTCCTGTTGTCCTCAAGAACTGTGCTTCTGTGCTTACACCCTTCCTAGGTAAACTCTTTTGCCTTTATCTTTCAGCTGGTACCTTTCCTTCTTGCTGGAAGTGTGCTCTCATTCAGCCAGTTCCAAAGAAGGGCGACCATTCCCAACCGTCTAACTATCGTCCAATTGTTTTAACATCCTGTGTCTCAAAACTTTTTGAGTCTATTCTTAACAGAAAAATTTTAAAGCATCTTTCCTATCACAACCTGCTTTCTGATCGTCAGTATGGGTTCCGTCAGGGATGCTCCACTGGCGATCTTCTCACCTACTTTTCACACTCCTGGTCATCCTCCTTTCAGGACTTTGGCGAAAGCTTTGCCATTGCACCTGACATCTCAAAGGCTTTCGATCGAGTCTGGCATAAATCTTTAATTTCCAAACTGCCCCCTTACGGTTTCTATCCTTCTACCAGTGCCTTCATCTATAGCTTCCTTTCCAGTCGGTCTATAGTTGTTGTTGTAGACGGCTATCATTCTTCTCCTAGATCTATCAACAGTAGTGTTCCTCAGGGCTCTGTCCTATCACAAACTGTCTTTTTATTCATCAATGATTTAAGCTGTACATCGAACCCTATCCACTTATGCGCTGATGATTCTACCCTTCACCTTTCCATTCAGTTTCTGCAACATCCATCTCAGCAGTTACTTCAACAAGCAAGGGCTGAGGCTATGGCACACATAATGTAGTTTCTCCATCTATCAACCCATGAAAATCTTCCACAGGAGTACCCACTAATGTTTAATATTATCCAGCTCAATCCTGCATCATCCTTGAACATGCTTGGGGTTACTTTCACTCGGGACTTATCTTGGAAAGATCATGTTGCATCTTTTGTAGAATCTGCTTCCAAGAGATTAGGTGTGCTAAGCTGACTCCATACTTTCTTTACCGCTGCACAGTTGTTGACTTTATACACAGGTTTTATTCGCCCCTGTTTAGAGTACAACTCTCATGTGTGGGGAGGCTCCGCACATACAGCTCTTCTCAATCGGTTGGAGTCAGAGGCTTTTTGTCTCTTCACTTCTCCTCTTACTGGCTCCCTTCAACCTCTCTCTTTGCCGCACTGTTGCCTCTTTATCTCTCTTCTATTGCTGCTTCCATGGTCACTGCTCCTCTGAACTGTTTGCTTGCATCCCTCCGCATCAGCAATGAGTGTGTAGCACCCGACTAGCAACAAACTCTCATCCCTTTTATGCCCAGCTCTCTAATGCAAGAGTTAACCATTACTCCCAGCCCTTCATTTATGCAACAGGCCACCTTTGGAACTGTCTCCCTTTGTCTGTATTTCCTACTTCCTGTGATCTACAGTCTTTCAAACGTAGTGCGTCCAGGCATCTCCAAATGAACGGATCTTGAATTTGGCTCTCTTTTGTAATTTTTTTTTTTTCATGGAAGGAACTGTTTTTGCTGGCTCAGCCTTTGGTTCCTTCTTCCTCGCATAAAAAAAAATACAACTCAGGTAAATTCACACACTAAAAATATAGTGAGCAATCTAGACAGGCCAGCATAAGACCAATGAATGAATAAAAACCAGTCTGTACATGAAACTGCGAAAGGTTACCTGTAGTCAGAAGAACCAAATTCAAATCATCAGATACCAGGAGATCACCTTGAGAGTTAGAAACAGTATCGCCCCACAAAACATAACGACCATTAAGATCAGCGAGAAGTACAAACGGTTCAGGAAGTTGATTGATAGGTGATCAAAGTCGGCACGTGAGACAGGCACAGGCGGAGGTAAATAAAAGCAACAAAATGTATATATTTTCTCCAAGTGTAACTGAATACCCATAACCTGAAGGGGGGATATGACAGAAAAGGAAGTGAATGGAAAATCTGTCTGGCAATGAACAGCATATGCAGCTCGATTAGCAGAGCCCATTTAAGGAGGGGAGTGGAAAACTGTATAGCCTCTAGGAACAGAAAGAGGCCTATCTCTGACCACAGTCTCTTGAAGGCAAACACAGAAAGGATGAAACTCAGATATAAGGAGCTGAAGGTCCTCTCAATTAGTTCTACTACCGCAACAGTTCCGCTGCAAAACAACATCTTTTGGACCCGGCATGGTTGGTTACTGGGAAACTTTAGGAAGGGGAACACAGGACCTACCCAGATGAGGAACGGATGATGGAGGCCGTACAGGGTGTTTAGAAATACCGATTTGTTTTTCATTGTTAACTGGGTTGGCTGTAGAAGCCGGAGAAACAAGACTTGCACTGAAGCATTGTCAGATTTAGTGGCAGGGGATGCACCATCCCTTGCACCGGGCACCTCCAACATATCCATGGGAGGAGCCCCAGAAGCAGCAGCGTCAGGCTGCCTCTGAATGGTTCCCTTGGCAGAGTGTTTGCTCGGGGGATCCTATTCCAAAAGTGACTCGCAAGACACCCTACTATGTTTTCATGCACAAGAAAAACTATTTGGGGTGGCAGGTTTAGGCTTAGAAGCCTGAGGAATATGTGATCCATGTAGATAGCTAGACTTAGCTACTGCAAGTTGCAGCTTTGTATAATGGACAGAAATGGAGACAGGGGTTGGAGAAAATTCTTGATTTGATGGTTGGCAAGACTCGTGATACCCACCACAGACACTGGAGAAGTCACTGCATTTGAAGGGTGAGAAGATTCATAAGATACACCACAAACAGGAACAGGAGAAGACACAGCATTTGAAGGCTGAAAAGACTCTTGAGATCCACCACAATCAGGTCGAACCGGAACTATGGCCAAAGAGGACGGCTCAAGGACAAAATCACTGTCAGACAAAGAAGCATGTGCTGTTAAATACAACGTGGAAGTCGTATCTCTAAAAGAGACACTTGGACTCAATCGGGAGAGTGCAGCAGCAAATGTAACTCCTTGACAAACAAACATCAATAGCACACGATCCTTAGCCTCAGGAAAACTCAGCCTTTCCTTAGTAAATAGGGTAAAACTTCCTCCTTATATCTGTACCAATCACATGCCTTAGATGCTGCTGCAAGGCTGCCACCACAGTTAACACAAGACTCAGGACCAAAACAATCCTTCCCTTCATGAATGTCCATCCCACATGAAACACAATGGAAGCAGGCCAAAAGTTAGACGCCGGCAAGACCAACCAGTGTGGCCATAACATTAGCAGTGAAAACATCTCTTTGGCGTATGAACATACTCTTTAACTAAAAAACGATGCTAACCAGCAGTCATAATCTCAGGAACATGGAGATCGTCAAATGTAATGATCAGTGTCGGCATTGAACCTAGGTCACCACCATCGTCTTGATTCTCTCCACCTTTACAACATATTGATCAGCAAGCTCCCTTGTTAATCTTGCCCCCATCATACATCATAAATATCTGGCATAAGTGAAACCTCTAGAGGAATTTAATGAAGCATGAGGAGAACAGGATACAGGCTGATCCCTCAAGGAGGTCAGGGGCAAAATACATGCACTCGTACAGTATCAGCATCAGGCACTTCAACCAGCAAGCTACCATCAGCCTAAGGAACAGCCTTAGGGGACTTAACACAAACTCTCAATAATGCTCTATGCATGGCAAATACATCACACTTCCTCAGATCCACCCCTTCCTTGGAGTGCATGACCAAAAACTTCACAAAGGACTCTTGTGAACATGAGTCAAACACAGACCGGACAACTCTTGTGGGACAAGGACGGGACCCCTTAGATGGAGGTCAATGTCCACGGGACACCAGCCAGTTCATTAGTGCCTCATTACCCATAAAAAATATATATAAGCCTTCACTCCCCAACACACTGTAAAGCCCAACAAAAGGAGGCCCAACTACAGGGTATAGAGCACCTATCAGCCCCAGGTGTAATGAAGAAGTATACACAGATAACCCCCATACAACCAAAGGGCAGCTTCACACCAACTGAGTGCCAGGCCAAATAGAGCCTGCTTGACCCTAGCCAAAATGACCAGCCAGTCTTCACCAAGCTGCCCGTCTAGCCAGACCAGGCAACTAAAGAGGTGTGTTACTAGCCACAGGTCACAGCATGCAGCATCGCCCAACCACCAGGCCATGCACGGTAAACACCCATGAGGTTATTATCCTCATCCATTGATGACCAGCATGAGGTACAGCATCATCACTTGCAGGCTCCCACCGCTGGTGATGAAGGGGGAGCGCTTAGTCCATGAGGTCAATGGACATCAGTCCTACAGAGGCAGCCATGCCACCCAAATAGGGGATGCCACCAACTTTGCTTCAAGCCCCACCACCAAGACAAGGCAGCCCTCCATTGCTGGGGATGAAGTCCATGATGGAGAAGATGCTGGCAGCTCGTCCTGACTCAGCCCAGACCCTGCCAGTAAATAATACCGACTGCTCTGAGCTAGTTGGTGTATCCTTACTGACTAGTCTGGTTGTAGTGTTGTGTTGACTTATAGGCTCATTGAAGTTGTATATTGCCTTATTGAGTCCCTAATTCACTTTGGTTCTTTGCTTTAGGTTTAGTGACCCACAGAGTTGGCTCTCTGGGCTCCTTATGACTGACTTTATCTTTTTCTTGGTTCATTTGTTTCCAGCTGGGCACGAGAGAACCCCAAGCTAGACGTGTGGTTCCTCTTCACTACTGATATGGTGGACGATGCTGACCTGCTGCCCTCAAGCCTCTTATTGACCTACCACAACCTTAGATTCGCCTCGGTACCAGTCCAGGATATGGTCGGAGATACGCCACTGGCCAGGTTGTACGCCTCCAATAAATGGAGATCTGAGCAGGGTCAGTGGATTATGCATTACTGAGAGAGAGAGAGAGAGAAAGAGAGAGAGAGAGGAGAGGGGTCAAGGAGGTAAGTAGGTGATAGAGGGATTTTATGTGAGACAATAACAGTCTACAAAGTGTGGCCTGTAAACCATGTAAGTACTGCACTAGGTGCATTGAAATAGAGACATGGAAAGAAACATTGATAATGCCACTTCTTACACAGCGTGGCCCGTGAACCAGCTGAGTAACATGCTACGGGTGGTGTACGTGTATCGCTACGGTGGGATATACTCCGACTCAGACGTGGTCTGCCTACGACCCCTGTCTCTGCCGCAAAATGCACTGGGCTTTGAATCTAAGGGAAAGGTCAACAATGCCTTCCTGAATTTTGAAAAAGGGCACGCCTTTCTTCTGGCCCTAATGAAGGACATGGAGAAGAACTACAAGGTGAGATAATGGCGCTGTGTAATAAACTTTAATGGTAACAGGAACATAAATATGCCATATTAGTGAAATGCCCAATGACAGATTTTTTTTTCCAGGATTTGATAAGGAAAACGAAGAAACCTTGTTACATGAGACACAAGTGATGCGTACAACTGTCTTGTCGTGGCAAGTATAATAAAAGTCATTTATTGTGCTAGTTAAAGACGGACCAAATATATTCTAGTTTCTGTGAGGAGCATATGGGAAAAGGGCGAGATTAAAGCACTGAACAAAATCTTTTAGAGATGAGTTCATCATTAATGTGCATATATTCTGTTATGATGGTATTGAGTCAATTAAATTTTGCAGTATTCTGATGTCTGGGTGGAATTCATGCACTTACTGAATGTGTGTCCTACCAAGTATAGATTGTTCGCAGATTGTAATGATAGAAAAAATTCAAATGGCTACATAATACCGATGCTACCTGGATAGAAACATGCCTCTCTGTCCCCGTCCTCCTTGCTCCTTCCTCCCAGTTCCCTATAACAGTCAATTAATGTACTCAAATATCTCCACACCACTCTGAAGGTTACATTACTGTTGCTTCACCACGTCAGAAGATGAATATAAGTCACAGCATAAAAAGTGCTTGTGACTCATGGCATGTGCCCCACCAATATATTTATATTTATGCTATAAAGGCTAAAACTGAAGCGTCTTCAGTGGCTACATCTCTGCATCATATTGGCGTAAATGTCAAGTAGTAAAACAATCACTTACAAAACCAATAGGCAAAATAGCTAGTAGGGATGTCAGTTGAATTATCTGTCAGTACAAATGCCTACATTAATGATGTCATTAGTTTCTTGTGTCATTAATCTGAAATATACCTTCCCAGTAATTATTTCGGATCCAATTAAGTGGTTGACATACATTCAGGTTTAATCGAGTTCTTTTCCGATTCGTTTCTATAATTCCTGGCATTGTTACACTAACTGACTTTCAGATCCATTTACGGTTACTTAGAACATTCCAGCTTAACTTGGACCAGATCAGGTTCAGTTAGTTCAGGCCACTTTAGGACCATAAGCTCCATTCGGAAAAGATCTTTTCACGTAAATCCAGCTTGGTGTATTTGAGCCACTTGAAGTCAGTTCAGGCCCTTCCTCTCCAGTCAAGGGCATGCAGGTCAAGGCATACCCATATACGTCACATCAGGCTCGTCTGGGACTACCCAGGTCATGTTTTGACCGATCAGGTCCCTTCAGGTCGAGTCAGGACGTTCACATCCATGTCAACCCTGTCTGGACGTTTCAGTGAAGTTCAGGTCAGTACAGAGTAATTTAATCTCAAACAGGCAGGCGCTGGTTGGAATCAATCGTATTCTGGCCATTGAGGCTCATGGTTATTTGTTAAGATCCAATAACGTAATCTGAGGGCCAATGAGGTCAATTCAAGTAATTACATTGGGTCCAGTCCAGGCATATTCATGAAGGCCTTTTTAGATCCATTAAGTTCTCCTACATCCATATCGACGACTTAAGATCATTTTAGGTAAGTTTATGGCCATTCAGGTCAACTCAAGTTCATACAGGTCAAAATAGGTCAGTTCAGGTCTATGCTGTATTAGAAACATTCAGGTAGTTTACAGGTCTATACCCGAAGTCACACATACTGGGAAAGGGGAGGAAAGGGGGAAGAACAGAGGCTACTTCAAGATAGCTCAAGACCATTTAGTTCCAGTTAGGGCCATTAAGGCCTAGTTGAATTCATTCGAGCCCTTTACATTTAGTTGTCCACAGTCAGATGTAGTCAGATCCATTTGAATATCTTCAGGCCCAGTTACGGAAGTACAGGTCCAATCATCCTTTCAGCCAAGTTCAGAGAACTTCAGGTCGTCACGGTCATTCAGGTTGGCGTAGATACGTTTTAACAGCATTCAAATTTCAGTTTAAAAGAGGTAGATTCATAGAATGTCTATGAAGACGTGTACTCACACTCAGCCGTATTAGTATCATACAGGCTTTTCATAAACGGACAATGCGAGGCACTCAAATAGTGCAGCATTCCAGCCGCACAATTGGTTTGGAGGCCTGTCCACACAAGTGGGAGATGGAAGCTGAATCGGTAGAGAGGTGTCATGCCGTCCTAATGGGTCCAGGTTCGAATCTCGGCTGGGGCAGGGAGCAGTTTAAGGATTTGAATTTTATTAAAATATAGACTTACTGATCGAGCAGAACATCTGCTGACATGTAGAAATAGCCCTGCAAATACCAATACATCTTTCCTGTATGAGACAGTTCTAGCATGTATTCGATATGGACGGCGGATGTTTGCGCTGATGTGGTGACATGTTGTGATGTATGGTATGTAAGAGGATTATTGGACTTTGGGAGCAGGCTGTGAAGTCTGTGCCCAGAGCCAGGCATAAAAATATAGTAGGCACCTATATTTTCGGAGTATGGTAATAACAATGTGGTGGAAAATAATCATGTGGACCTAATGTACTGAATCATCCACGATTCTGATAAACTTAGTGTAGCGTGATATGCCACCGTGCATTGAAACTGAGGAGCACACTGCAGTAGGTGCGCACTTATCATATGCAAGGGCCCTGAGACAAAACACCAGACCCTTCTTTGCGCCGGTGACCTTTGATTGATTTCTCTCAATATCAAATTACTTTATCTTTACCTGACCGCTAACCCACTCACCAGGTTTGTTTCAGTATGGATCAGGCCTGTTTAAGTTGACCTTGCCATATGACCTTGACCATTGTCCTATTGTTTTGAAAGAACCACATTTTTATGCTCGGCAAACCTTAAACCCTTCCATAAAGTTTCATATAAATTGGTTAAAAATAATATATTCTGAATTGCAGGTCAGACCTTTAGCCTTGCCCTGTGATCTTGGTCTCCGACCGATTGTTATCAAAACTGGATCACTTTACCATTTCTGGTCCCTTACCGTCAGTCACAGTGTGATCAAAATATGGCCAGCATTTTCGAAAAATGGTTCACCCCCTGACCTACGACCTTTTTCACCGGCAAAATAATCACTTATTCCTCTGACGATCCTCAGTTAGTAAGCCAATTTGGTGAATTCAACCCAGCTGTGTTTCCGTAACCTTGCTATCAGACAAACACAAAGACAGAAAGAAAGAAAAACAGGACCAAACACATAACACTAGTCGTTAGGGGCACGCGTGTACAAACTGCAAAATAAATATGAAGCCTAATATTTCCATAGCAGTTGCTGAACAAGAAAGTATAGTGATTTCCAGGTTTAAATAGTGTCAAATCGACTACCATACTATAGCTAATGGCTGACTTCGTCACATAATTATAACTCTCCAAAAAAAAAAAGTCACTGTAAATTCACTACACATGGGTTACTCACCCTTCCAATTCCAAACGTCCTGCCTCTCCCACTCTCTCACACCACACTCCCATCTATTGGCATTTAGGTTTACTGATTTTGTTTGAACTGTATTTGAATCTCAGCGTCTATAAAGATGTTGAAGAGACAACACCACTGTTGTTGTCGAATTGATGTGAAAGCCCTACAATGCTCTGCCTTTCTTACCACTGAAGATTGTTTGCATGTAGCCTACTAACATGTATTGGCAAAAGACAGGTGATAGGAAAACCTCTTCGTTAACCCTTCATCCTCTGAGTCTGAAAATTTTTATTCTGTATCTTTTTTTAAAAATCATATTATGATGTTTTTCATATTCATCGGGTGTTGTTGCCAACAAACAGCCAGGAGTTTGGGGATCGCTGGGTCCTCAAGCTGTGACGAGGACACTTAAACAGTGGTGCCCGGAATCTCATCTTGAGCGCAAGGACGGTCGGACGCAGTTGAGATGTGGCAACGTAACTGTCTACCCCATTAACCACTTCAACCCTATCCTCTGGAAGAAACACACCATCTACACTAAATCTGGCACTAACAGGATGGTCTACAGGGTAAGTGATCCGCCTAATGCATATAATACAAATTCAACTGATTGACACCTTTCAGTAAAGTGTGAGGCCAAAGAATTACACTGTAATGATTACCGTTGAGTATAAGTAACCTAACCAAGAAATCTGTAACACTCTCTCCTCTGCACTTTCAATACTCCTCACAAGCCGCAAGTCAAGCTTAGACATTTTATGGCGATTTTTGCTAAATGTTACAAGCTTTAAAAAAAATTGTATTGATTAAATCAATATGAAGTAAATAGTTCGTACTTTCCAGCGAAAGAGTTAGATTAGACGAGCTTCAATATATTTTGCTGTGGTGGATTTTCATGAGCAAGTTATTACTCATTCTTTAAATGAAGAAAATTCTGATGGTTGACATCATCATCATCATCATCATCATCATCATCATCATTCTGAGTCAGTCCATGGCAGGACAAAGGCCTTTCCCATTTTTTCCACGCTTAATTATTGACTTTTAGCCTGTTCCATTCAATCTTAGCGAATCTCCAAATCGCATCTCGCCACCTCATCCTTTCACTCCATCCTTGGTCTGCCATACAGTTACCCTGGTTACTCATCATCCTTCAGTAACTCATTTTGTTTGTGGTGAATATATCTTTTACTTTCGTCTGTTCTTTTATCCATGAATCACACATTTTATGTCCCCATGTGAACCCTGACATAATCCTTTCATCTTCTCCCTGAGCACTCCGAAGTTTGGATTCAGTGTCTTTGTTCGACCACAAGTTTCCGTTCCGTAAGTTAGAACAGAAAGGACACAGTGATTATAGAACTACCTCTATCAGCAGAGTCGTATTTGCTTATTCTTCATGTAGTTTCCTAGTTTGGCAAAAGCCCTCCCTCTAATGTCTATCCTTTGCTTGATTTCATTGTCATGGACTGGGTCTGCTGAAACTGCCTTTTCTAGTTATAAACATTCATCATTACTTTGTAGTTCTTCATATCCTGATTTTACTGGATGTGAGCAAATGTGTCTCCCTACGAGCTGGGAAGCAGCATATGCCGCAGCAAAATAGGTGGGCAGGGACAGTTGGGTGACTGGAGGAGCCACTAATGTATTCCCACCCAATGTATGAACCTTTTGCCATTTGATCTCGGCACAAGTGGGTAGGGAGAGAGACCCGCCACCTTGTGCAAATGTACATCAGTCTTCTCAGTGAATTTGCCATTCTGAATCTTCTCCTCTGATTCCATTTCCACCTCATGTGGAACCCTTGCCTCACCCATCCCAGGCAAGCCTCTGTCCAAGGATACTAGGAAAGACACAGTGATAGTGCCATAGGGCATGCCTACGATGCCCCTAAATCTAATTTATCTAGTAGTGGAGAAGTTATAGTGTTGAAAGCAAAGCCAAAGTTGGGGCTGCGTGCACACACATGAATACAACCTGCTTCAAGCGCCAAAATTACTCAACTTCTTCACGTCCTTACTCATCAACGTGACCACCTGCAGACCTGAGGATGCTTTTATTCACAAGAAGAAGAGTTGTTGAGTAATATGGTCTTTAATTTGTTTCCCTAACTGTTATACTTTCTCAGATATGACGGTTTGAAAACAGGCTATTATGGGAAATACGTCCATAACAAAAGAGTGGCTGCACCAAAATAATCCTGGCATGTAGTAGTTAATCATCTTTGTAGTCTTTTTCATATTCATTTTCTATCCTACATGAAAACTGTTGCTGTTCATGTGACTTGTTATTTCTTGTAATTTCTCTCCTGTTTCACTGAAAAGTATTATGTCGTCTCCAAATCTAAGATTGTTCAGTCACTCACCATTTACGTTAATTCCTTTGTCATCCCACTGTAAACGTCTGAAAACAGCCTCTAGGGACATGGTGAATCACTTGGGTGAAATTGTGTCTCCTTGTCCAGTACTTTTCTTTCTTCATATTTTCCTGTTATCCCTATGGAGTTTTCTATGAGTATCTTCTAGTACTTTAACATACCCGGTAGGCTTCTTCTACACTTTACCTTAGAATTAGTCTTATCGCTGAAGTGGTTTCAAGTAAACCAAAATATTTTTTTCACAATCAATATATTTCAGGCATATACATACTGTACTGAAGATTTCCTAGTCACATGATTAATAACTTGAATATGATCTCGTCAAGTAACCACTTTGAAACCCTGCCAGTTCACGTGGTTGACTCGCATCTATGGTAGAATAATTCTATTTGCCAGAACTTAAGTAAAAACCTTCTACACAGTGGAGAGAAGATTAGCTGAACAGTTGTTCTTTAGTCTTTGAGTTTTTTTTTTTTTTTTTTTTTGTACAGCAGAATAGTAGACATATTTTTCAAGAACTGGGTACAGCTCTTGACTTTTAAACACTTGGTTAATACAGGTAGCTCCGCAAGTTCACTTAATGCAAAGTCATCTGCTTCCGAAATGAAACGCCGAGATCAAAGGCCTTGAGTTGTCAACAAAAGGCATCATTTCGTATTCCTCCACCAAGCCTTGTGCATAGACTTACCATACAATCCCCATGACAGGGTTGCTTGTGGGTTGAAATGAGACTAAAGATCAACTAAGTTGACTGCATATGCTCTTGACCTTTGACTCTTTGACCTTACTGACCTGCTTAGTTCATTGTTCTTTCTTACTGTATCACAGACAAAAGTTTGATTGAAATCCATCAAGCGGTTCAGGAGATGTTGCTCCCACACCCATATGACCTTCACCTTTGACCCTGTGGTCTTTCTAACTAAGGCAGTTTGTCGTGCCTCCATACTGTTTTACTGACAAAAGTCTATTCTAAATCCGTCAAGGGGTTCAGATATTGCACCCACAATAATATGACACTGATCTTTGACCCCTTGACTTTGATGACCTATTCAGTCCATCATCCCTTTATATTATTTAAGTGACAATAGTTTGGTCGAAATCCGTCAAGGAGTTTTCGAGATATCACTCCCATCAATATGACATTGATTTTTGACCCCCTGACCTTGCTTACCTAATCAGTTCATCATCCCATCATACTATATCATCGACAAAAACTTGATCAAGAGCCGTCGAGGGGTTCAGGAGATTATGTGACCATGCAAAAATGGCTTTGACCTTTGATCCCTCGACCTTCCTGAGCTAATCAGTTGACCGTCCCATCATACATTATCACTGACAAAAGTTTGGTCGAAATCTGTAGAGGGATTCAGGAGATATTTCACCCACAAGGATAAACCAAGTTGTCACTATGACCATGGCCTCGCTGACTAATTAGTTCACCATCTGCTCATACGGCATCACTGACACGAGTGGTGGAAATTCACAGATGTGTTCAGGAGGTATTTACACCTACATTAGTGTTCTGGATGTACTGACCCATGCACGGAGACCTTTGGCTCTGCCCTCCTTTCACTGATCCACCTGGCAAGCAAGCTTACATCTTTTCCATCCTTAATTACGTACAGCAGCTTGTACAGCACCCTACCCATATCCCTGAACGCCTTGCAGACAGCTCCATCATTCTTGACCTCTTCCTTATATATGCTGTAAATCTTTTCTCTCCTTTGGGCTCTTCCGATCACAATCTTATTACCTTAACCTGTCCTATTGCCCCAGTAAGACCTGTGGACCCTCCAAAGAAACATTGGTTGTGGTACTTTGGAGCTGCTGATTGGGAGGCCATCAGGCAGTACTTCTTTGATTTTCCCTGGAATGATTATTGCTTCCATGGCCAAGAGCCATCTGAGTGTACCATGTGCATTATGAAGGTTATTTTCTCAGGAGTGAAAGCATACATTCCTTTCTCATATCCTTTGACTAATGCCAAAAAACTTGGTTTACTCACACTTGTAGGGGAAGGCTTACAATAGGTAAAAATCCTTGGTTTAATCACTCCCGTTCTAATGCTGTCATCAACAAGGAGAAGGCCTACAAGAGGAACTGGAGACAACCCCCCCCCCCCCGAATCTCATCTTTTTTTATGTTTCTGCCCGGAATTGTGCTAGGTCTGTTCTTCACTCTGCTTAAAATAATGTCATCCGTACTAAATGCTCTCAACTCTCCAACTCGAATTCTTCCCGATCCTTCTGGCACCTCGCCGAAAACCTTTCTAACAACTTTACCTCATCATCCTTCCCTCCGCTTTTCCACTCTGATGGCTCTGTAGCTATTTCTTATACTGATTAAGCAGGACTTTTCGCTCATACTTTCTCCTCCAACTCCATCTTAGAAGATTCTGGTGCTGATCCTCCATCTCTTCCCCCCTCTGATTTCCTCATGGGTGACATTAGAATTTCTTTAATTGAAGTATATTCTGTCATCACTGGCTTCAGTACTAACAAGGCATATGGGCCTGATGGTATCCCTTCTATTGTCCTCAAGAACTGTGCTTCCGTGCTTACACCCTGCCTAGGTAAACTCTTTCGTCTTTGCCTATCAACTTGCACCAATCCTTCTTGCTGGAAGTTTGTTCTCATTCAGCCTGTCCCACAGAAGGGTGAACATTCCCAGCCCTCTAACTATCGTCCAACTGATTTTAACATCCTGTATTTCAAAAGTTTTCAAGTCTACTATTAACCAAAAAAAATTAAAGCATCTTTCCTATCACAACCTTCTTTCTGATCGTCAGTATGGTGTCTGCAAGGAACACTTCTCAGGTGATCTTCTCACTTAGCTTTTGGACTCCTGGTCATCCTCCTTTCTGGACTTTGGCTAAACCTACTGCATGGCACTTGACATCTATAAGGCTTTCGACTGAGTCTGGCATAAATCTTTAATTTCCAAACTGCCCTATTACGGTTTCAATCCTTCTATCTGTGCCTTCATCTCTACCTTCCTTTCTGGTCATTTAATTGCTGCTGATGGAGACAGTCACCGTTCTTCTAGAACTATCAGTAATGGTGTTCCTCAGGGCTCAGTCTTATCACCAACTCTCTTCCTCTTGTTCATCAACGATCTTCTGCACTGTACTCGTACATCTAACCCTATCCTCTCATACGCTGATGACTCCACCCTTCACCTTTCCATTTGATTCGGTAGAGAGGTGGCCTGCAGTTCTACCGGACCCACGTTTAAATCCCCGCTGGGGCAGGGAACAGTTTAAGGATTTGAATTCATGCAAAGCAGACTCCACCAATCTATCAGAAGACCCGCCGACATGTCGTAAAAATACCCCCGCTAATACCAATACACCAGTCCTGTATGAGACAGACCTAGCATGTATTCAATATGGACGGCGGGTGTTAGCGCCGAAGTGGTGACATGTAGAGGTGTATGATATGTAGGAGAACTACTGGGCCTTGGGAGCAGGCTGTGAAGCCTATGCCCAGAGTCGAGCACATTAAAAAAACAAAACAAAAAAAGTTGCTTCAACAAACAAGGGATGAGTCTATGGCACACCTAATATCTGTCTTGGCTCATGTATCTGATTGGGTTAAGAATAATCTTGTTGTTTTAATGCATCCAAAATTCATTTCTTTCATCTTTCAACCTGACAAAATGTTCCACAGGGGTATCCTCTACATGTTAACATTATCCAGTTCAATCCTGCATCATGCTCTCCTGATCTATCTTGGGAAGATCATATTACCTCTGTTGTAAAATCTGCTTAGAAGAGATTAGGTGTGCTAAGCCGACTCTGTGCTTTTTTTACCCATGCAGTTGCTGACTTTTTACACAGGTTTTATTCTCCCCTATGTTGAGTACCACTGTCATGTGTGGAATGGCTCCCCACATGCAGCTCTTCTTAACAAGGTGAAGTCAAAGTCATCTCATTAAACCTCCTCTTCTTTCTGGCTTCATTCAAGTTCTGTCTCTTCACTGCATCGTTGCATCTTTATCTCTTTTCTATCACTACTTCAATGGTCACTGCTCCTCTTAACTCTCTGCTTGCATCCCTCCACCACCACGGCGGGGAAGTAGCACCCTTCTCGCAGCGAACTCTTATCCCTTTTCTGTCCAGCTGTCTAATGGAAGAGTTAACCGTTACTCCCAGTCCTTCATATATACAGCTCTGGAACTGTCTCCCTCTGTTTGTTTTTCCTACTGCCTACGATCTCCAGTCTTTGAAACGCAGTGTTTCCAGGCATCTCGGAATGTAAGGATCTTGAATTTGGCTCTGTGTAATCTTATTTTTTGTTTTTCCTTGGATGGAACAATTCGCAGACCCCTGGTCTTTGGTTCCTTCTTCCTTGCATAAAAAAAAAAAAAATTAATGCCTCCTCCACAGAAGTGGGCAGAGGCATAGTAAGATCAGTGGTGATACCAATATCATCAGCTGCTTTACCCATCTTCATTGCTCTCAGTGTGTTCTGCATCTCACCTACTGTTATGCTGGGGATGACTGTGTCTACTATTTCTCTATCCTGATCTGACTCTTTCACCACGGTACTGCTACCGTAATACAGTAGTGTGTATAAAATATTATAATTTTACTACTTCATTTGCTGTTTGTTACTTGTCCATTAGTGTCTCTCAGAGAAAATGTGGTTTCTTCTTATACCAAGCCTCCGACTGGTTGTCTTAAGGCTTCCATAATTTTCTAAAGCCTTGGCAGTTATTAATGTTGAACTTTCATATATCTTCCTTTTTCTTCTTGTTGATCTAGACGCCCTTTGTTAACTATTCTCGTGAAGTTTTCAGTCATGTGCTCTGTGTCGATATTTACTCCATCCACCAGCTCATAGAATTTTCTCTGAATTAACAAGCTAATTTCTCTTGCCTCTTACCTCACTTCTATAATGTTCGGCCGTTTCCTGCGCATTAGTCTCTCCCTTTCTCTTCTGAGATCAAATATTACTTGACTTCTCATCATTCAGAGGATAGCCGTGTAGCGGAGGCTTCTTCTAGTGCTGCTGTTGCCCTGGGTTGAAAGAAACAGATGGGCTTCCAATATGGAACAGAATTTCATTAACTTTGCATCTGCAAGGAGTACCCTGGCTGGGCGCCTTTACCCGCATAGGGGTAGCTGCATCGTATGCCGTTTTTTTCCACTAGAGGAAATTACTCTCTGGCGGTCATTTACATCCCTCTCGCACTTGTTGGAGACATTAAGACCAATCTTGGAAGACATACACGATACATATGCCATGTTTGCTCCCAACACATCCCAAGCTCAAGATAAGCGTTTGAGTCTTTTCATGCATTTCTTGTGGAGAATAGATCCAAAGCACATGCACAACACCAACAAATTCGAGACACCGTAACAGCACATGGGTGTGTGACTGCTGCATCACATCTGCCAAGACACCACCTGTCACACCAAACACAACTCTGCTTCACCTCCCCCAGCAGTCCCTACTCATACAGCCACAGTCATTAAAACTCAGTCCCTGAACATATGTGCTAAAGCTACGCCACACGACACACATCGGAAAGACACTGCCTGGAACACACATAGAAATATTAAAAGTAATTGTTGATGGCCTCTGGAAAAAAAAAAAAAAAGAGTAATTCCTTCCCTAGCCACGACGTCCACATAGCTTTCCTACAAGAAACGAAACTGATACACACACACTGGATCTCCAACTCAAACGCACGTTTCACACATCCGTTCGGATGGAACTGAGGGCCATGGTGAAGGCCCCTTTACTTACATTCACTCATCAATCTTCTACAAAAACACAACACTAATTCCAGAATGACAGCATTAAATATACAATCACTATGTGTCAAAAACGGTCACAGACAAAAAAAAAAAAATAAATAAATAAAAATAACATCCTTAACATTTACATTTACTCTGACACATACCCTGTTGCACCAGTGCAATACAACCCTCAGCTCCTTCCTCTACACAGACACTAACCCTATCATTGCTGGGGACTTTGACACCAGAAGCACTGCCTAGTATGAACACGATGAAAACAACCACTGAGGCCTCGACTTTGCATCACAACTCAAATACATGTATAATCTCAGTCATACCTCGCCATACACTTTCACCCCACACTACACAAACCATATCCCCATCTCCGCAAACAAAACACTTCGTTTTCCAACACTTGCACTCAAGTACATGGCAGATGGAACCCATACTACCTACAGATAATCTACCCATCATTATAACCATGGAAATAATCCAGAACAGAGTGACTGTGTCTCACGTACTCAAAATACAAGAAAGCAGAATGGATAAGATTCACTGAAGGAACAAGACGACACTTCAGCACACTAAACAACACACCCATCACCATCATTAACAGGCACATTACAAAGTTCAGCAACATCATACTCAGTGCAGACAAACACCACACTCCACGAGACATCAGGAGCCAATACAAACCAAGCTTTACACTGGAGATTGCCCACCTCATGAAACAACATGACAGACTTAAGCACAGCTCCCCTTTCCCACACACACACACACACACACACACACACACACACACACACACACAAGACACTATCACAAGGCTCCAAAAACCAAAAATAAATATTAACCCCCCCCCAAAAAAAAAAGCTAGCACAAAGAAAACGGAAAAATGAAAGGCCTTTGTCAGAACACTTCACCACCTCACAGACCTCTCTTGGCTGTACAAAATACTCAACAATATCACTAAATTTCAAACATGCACCTCCATGACCCACGCTACCGTTATCTTCAACACTCAGCACATACTCGTGAACGATCTTGTAAACATAACTCACTTAAAACCAGAACACACTGAGCCTGGAAAGCAACCCTCTCAAAATAGGGATTCCATTCCACTCGATGGTAATTTAACATCCTTCACCTCAGAACAGCCATAAAACATTATCAGGAAAACAGACAAACAAACAAACAAATCTGCAAGTACAGGGCCGAATAGCATTAGCAACCAACACTTCAAACCTCATCATCCTTCCCTCCTCTTTTCTACTCTGATGGCTCTGTAGCTATTTTTTCAACTGATAAAGCAGGTCTGTTTGCTCAGACTTCTCCTCCAATTCCACCTTAGATGATTCCGGTGATGTTCCTCCCTCACTTTCCCCCTCTGACTTCCTCATGGCTGGCATTAACATTTCTTCAGACGATGTATTTTTTGCCATCAATGGCCTCAATACTAACAAGGCATATGGGCCTGATGGAGTCCTTCCTGTTGTCCTCAAGAACTGTGCTTCTGTGCTTACACCCTGCCTAGGTAAACTCTTTCGCCTTTGTCTTTCTACTTGTATCTTTCCTTCTTGCTGGAAGTTTGCTCTCATTCAGCCGGTCCCAAAGAAGGGTGACCGTTCCTAACCCTCTAACTATCGTCCAATTGCTTTAACATCCTGTGTTTCAAAAGTTTTTGAATCCATTCTTAACAGAAAAATTTTAAAGCACCTTTCCTATTACGACCTTCTTTCTGATCGTCAGTATGGGTTCCGTCGGCGATGCTCCACTGGCGATTTTCTCATCTACCTTTCAGATTCCTAGTCATCCTCCTTTCGAGACTTTGGTGAAAGCTTTGCCATTGCATTTGACATCTCAAAGGCTTTCGATCGAGTCTGGCATAAATCTTTAATTTCCAAACTGCCCTCTTACGGTTTCTATCCTTATATCTGTGCCTTCATCTACAGTTTCCTTTCCGGTCGTTCTATAGCTGCTGTTGTAGACGGCCATCGTTCTTCTCCTAGATCTATTAACAGTGGTGTTCCTCAGGGCTCTGTCCTATGACCAACCCTCTTCCTTTTATTCATCAATGATCTTCTAAGCTGAACATCTAACCCTGTCCACTCGTACGCTGATGATTCCACCCTTCACCTTTCCATTTAGTTCCCGCAACGTCCATCTCAGCAGTGACTTCAACAAACAAGGGATGAGGCTATGGCACACCTAATGTCTGACTTGGCTCGTATCTTTCACTGGGGTAAAAGTAATCTTGTTTTTAATGCATCAAAGACTCAGTTTTTACACAGATCAACTTATCAAAAGCTTCCACAGGAGTACCCACTAATGTTTAGTAATATCTAGCTCAATCCTGCATCATCCTTGAACGTGCTTGGGGTTTCATTCACTCGGGACTTATCTGGGAAAGATCATATTGCATCTCTTGTAAAATCTGCATCCAAGAGATTGGGTGTGCTAAGCCGACTCTGTGCCTTCTTTACACATGCACAGTTGTTGACTTTATACACGGGTTATATTCGCCCCTGTTTAGAGCACAACTCTCATGTGTGGGGAAGCTCCCTACATACAGCTCTCCTCAATTGAGTGGAGTCAAAGGCTATTCGTCTCATCAACTCTCCTCCTCTTAATGGCTCCCTTCAACCTCTGTCTGTGTACCGCACTGTTGCCTCTTTATCTCTTTTCTATCGCTGCTTCCATTGTCACTGCTCCTCTAAACTGTCTGCTTGCATTCCTCCACCGCTACGACTGGCGTGTAGCACCCGTCTAGCAACAAACTCTCATCCCTTTGCTGTCCAACTCTCTAATGCAAGAGTTAACCGTTACTCTCAGTCCTTCATTTATGCAACAAGTCAACTCTGGAACTGTCTCCCTCTGTATTTCCTGCTTCCTATGATCTCCAGTCTTTCAAACGCAGTGTGTTCAGGCATCTCGAAATGAATGGATTTTGAATTTGGCTCTCTTTTGTATTGTTTTCGTTTCTTTCTTGGAAGGAACTTTAATACAGACTCAGCTTTTGGTTCCTTCTTCCTCGGATAAAGAAAAAAAATAGGACCACACAGTATCCAGGACCTCACAAACATCAGCAATTACTCATACGGACACCAGCATTCCCTGCATTGGAAAATGAACAATTATCATTGTACTTAAACCAAACGAGGTCCCATTACACCCTTCTTCGTAAAGACCCAGAACAGTACTAAATACATCGTCAAAATAAATGTACACCTCATACTCAGCAAAGTCACATCCCTTATCCCTCTCACAAAGCAGGCATTGGGTGGCATCATTTCCGTGACGCCCACACAACAGACACTTCTTGCAACAATAGACATGAGTAAAACCTTTGATGCCTTCTCCCGGTACAATCTAAATCTCAAGATATAAAATGCAAGCATGAAGAACAATGATCAAAACTGGCTTGCCAACTTTTTGGGTTGTAGAAAACCACTTCTTACATTCCAGAGCAAGTCATTACTAACACAAAGTTTTCTTAATGGAGTTCTACAGGACTCCGTTTTCCCACAAACACTCTTCAACCGGTACGTACATGATATTCCGACACCCAAGCCAGCTATAAGCATTGCTTCATATGCAGATGGTATCACCATAACAACCACACACCACACGCAGTCACAGCCTGTACACTGCAACAAGACCTCCTCAACACACTGCAGACTTTGGGGCAAGGACAGCAGGCTGACGATCGCCTTAGCCAAATCTACCCCCACACTTATCATTAACAGTAAACATGAACACTGCTATTTTCCTTAGCACTGTGTTTATGATGCCTCACAACTCCTCCACTACAAAGAGTATGCACATGACATTAAGAGGCGTTGCACCCCGAGGGTCATTCCGTTCAAGACAACTACTGGGCCAGAATTTTCGCAACGAAAGAAGTATTCTCCTTCAGTGATGTCCTATGCCTCCGCTTCATGGGCTCCTATCCTGTCTAATACTCACTACAATACCTTGCAAACCATACAGACCAACACCCTATGCATCACTGCAGGTCGAACCAAAACCACTCCCACAGCTCACACTCTACTGCACAGTCTTCTTCTCTGGTTGAGACTACCTTGATATGAGAGGCACACAATTCTACTTAGCAATTTTTGTCAGTGCACAACACCCCTATCATTCCATGACAAACTCACAACACACCTAGACACATAAATCAACACACAGACCTGAACAAACCAATTACAAGAATATACCACCTCCAGACATTCCAACCCAAGCTTTGAAGAAACACTCACTTTACCCGTAGGGCAGCATAACACCACGATCACAATACTATTACAAGCAACCCTCCTTACATCCACCCATGCAAGGTGTCCTTAGATAGAGATGACTGAGTTCATCTACAGAAGCTAGGCTTAGATCAGGACATCACCCAGCCCTCGTCAGCTAACAGTATAGACTTTGGTTGGAGGGAATCACTGGTAATACGTGCCCAGCATATAGATATTTCCCACACAACATAACACAGAAAGTAGCACCGCACAGTTCACACCACACTAAGACGCAGACACAACATCTATGTTGTGTGTATACTTTGGGATATCCCACGAGGGAAGTTGCATACGTGCAGTCGACGGGTCTGTTTGGTCAGACGGACCTAAATTGAACAACGGTGACGATACCAGCTCTTTACACTGTAATTACATTTTTCACTGTATTAACATGTGATGTGTCACTATGGAAAATTATTTACTTTTAACTGTTTGTTCTGTTAAATGTCAACTTCCCACTTTCTTTCTTTTGAAAGAATGTGTTTATCGTCCTAAGACTGTCTACTTCAACAAAGTTCACTAAAGTTTCACCTCTTGCATACCGAATGCCAGATACAAAATGCCATCCTGTTGTCTCACCGACCTTTTTTTCCATTAAAATCTCCCATCACAAATATATGCTGGGTTATATGTTTATTAATTTCTACATCTACAACTTCATATTATTCTACTTCCTCATCATAAGCTGAAGCTGGTGCACAGACATGGATAACTTCATTTTATATCTCTTGGTAAGTTTTATAATTATGCCAGCTGCTCTCTAACTTTAATCAAGAATTCTTCAGTGTAGTCACTCAAGCATCTGTTGACCAGAAATCCTACACCATTAGGTCAGGCAGCAAGAGGCTGTTCTTTCGATGAGAAATATAATGAGTCAGTAACTATAATCCATACATGCCAGGATTACTTTTCATCCAAGAAAGACGGAACAAAACGTCAGGAGCCAGCAAGATTGTTCCCTCCAATAAAAAACAAAAGCAAGGTAACAGAGAGCCAAATTCAAGATCCGTTCATTTCAAGGTGCCTGGACACATTACGTTTGAAAGACTGAAGATCATAGGCAGCTGAAATACAGAGAGAGACGGTTCCAGAGGCGACTTGTTACGTACATGAAGGACTGGGAGTAACGGTTAACCCTCGCATTAGAGAGTTGAACAGAAAAAGCATGAAAGTATGTTGCTAGATGGGTGCTATGCACTTGCTGCAGCGGTGGAGGGATGGAAGCAGACGGTTCAAAGAAGCAGTGAGCATTAAAGTAGCGACAAAAGTGAGATCAAGATGCAACGGTGCAGCGAAGAGAAAGAGATTGGAGGAAGCCAGAGAGAAGAGGAGAGTTAATGGGACAAAAAGTCTTTGACTCCAACTTGTTAAGAAGAGCTGCATGTGGGGAGCTTTGTCACACATGACAGTTTATACTACACAGGGGCGAGTAAAACCCATGTGTAAAGTCCATATTTGCAGGGGTTTAGAATATACAGAGTCAGCTTTGCACACCTAATCTCTTGGAAGCTGACTTTACAAAAGCGGTAATAATTATGATCTTCCCAAGATACATCATGCGAGCATAATGCACGACTGAATTGGATAATGTTAACAAATAGACGATACTCCTGTGGAAGATTTTGTAATGTTGAAAGATGTAAGAACTGAGTTTTTGATGCAGTAAAAACAACAAGATTACCTTTATCCCAATCAGAGATATGAGCCAAATTAGACATTATATGTGCCATACCCTCATCCTTTGTTCGTTGAGGTAACTGCAGAGAAGGACGCTGCGGGAAGGGAAGGGAAAGGTGAAGGGCGTAATCATCACTGTATAAGTGAATAGGGTTAGATGTACAATTTAGGAGGTCACAGATGAATAAAAGAAAGATTTGGTGACAGGACAGAACCCTGAGGAACGCTACTGATAGCTCTAGGAGAAGAATGGTGGCCGTCTACGAAGGAAGCTATAGAACGACCAGAAAGGAAGCCAGATATGAAGGCACAGATAGAAGGATAGAAACCACAAGAGTGCAGTTTGGGAATTACATATTTACGCCAGACTTGACTGAAAGCCTCTGATATGTCAAGTGCAATGACAATACTTTTGCCAAAGCCCTAAAAGGAGGATGACTAAGAGTCTGAAAGGTAGGTGAGAAGATCGCAAGTGGAGCATCCTGGGCGGAACCCATACTGATGTTCGGAGAGAAGGTTGTGATAGGAAAGGTGATTTTTTTTTTAAAGAATACTCAAAAGCTTTTGAAATACAGGATGTTAAATTTAGGTAGAGAGCTGTGAATGCTCTCCCTTCTTTGGTACAGACTGAATGAGAGCAAATTTTCAGCATGAAGAAAAGGTACAACTTGACAGACAAAGGTGAGTGTTTACCTAGGCAGGGTGTAAGCATAGATGCACAGTTCTTGGGGAAAGCAGGAGGTACCCCATTAGGCCCGTATGTGTTGTTAGTGTTGAGGCCTGTGATGGCAGAAAATACATCAACTGAAGACATTTTAATGTCAGTCATGAGGATGTCAGAGGATGGAAGTGATGGGGAAACAACACTAAAAGCAACGGAATTGTCAAAGGTGGAGGAGAAAGTCTGACCAAAGAGTTCTGCTTTATCAGTAGAAGAAATAACTACAGAGCCATCAGAGTGGGAAGGATGATGAGATTCAGATGTTAGAAAAGTTTCTGGGAAGGTGCCAGAAGAAGCAGGAAAGTTTTAAGTCGGAGAGTTCAGAGGACTGAGAATGAATGAAATTATTTTTTACAGTCAAGAACAGACTTAGGACGCTTCTGGGTAGAAATACAAGGGAGAAGGATTGGCTTGGCTCCGGTACCTTTTGTTGGCCTTCTCCATGTTGAGGACACCATTAGAACAAGCGTGATTAAACCTTATTTTTTTTTTTTTTTTTGCATTAGTCACAGGTTATGAGAATACAATGTATGCTTCCATGCCTGAGGGAATTAGCTCTGTAATGAGCAAGGCACACAGAGGTGGCTCTCGGCCATGGAAGCAATAATCATTCGAGGGAAAATCAAAGAATTACTGTCCGAGGGCCTTGCAGTCAGCAGCTCCAAAGTGCCACAGGCGCTGCTTCATGGGAGGATCTACAGGCCTTACTGGAGAGATAGGACATGTTAAGGTGATAAAGTTGTGATCAGAGGAGCCCAACAGAGGAAAAAAAAATAACAACGTATGCAGAAGGATAAGTTGTAAGGAAGAGCTCAGGTATGTTGGTAGGGTCAGGGATACTGGTACGGTGCTGAACAAGCTACTCTACGTCATCAAAACTAGATAAGTGTAAGCATGTGGTACGTGGGGAAGCCCACCATCCACCCACTTAGTGTAGTGGTACTCTCCTTTTAGGGTACATGTACACTGAGTGGCAAGCCAAATGATTTCCTGTGAACCAGGAAAACATACATAAAGCTGGGTGGTAACCTTATAACCAAGAAACACGTGTTCCCTACGTGACAGCAAGTGGGTTGGAGGAGGGTTAGTGCTCCTCCCTGGAAAACAACTAACTAAAAATACGAACAGGATTGACCAAAAGGTGCCAACTAAGGACCGAACAAAGGACAGGATACGGATGGCGACGTGGAATGTAAGGGGTGCAAATGATGAGGTGAAAGAGAGAGAGATTGCCCAGGTGCTTGAGAGTCGCAAAAGTGAATGTATGTGGATTAACAGAAACTAAATGGCGAGATAAGAGTGTGAGAGAATGGGAGTATGGATGGAGAATCTGTGCAGAAGTAGGTGAGAATGAGAGGGCAAAAGAAGGAGTGTGTATTTGTTGTTAGTAACAGATGGAAAAAGAATATAAGAGAGTATGGATCAGTTGGCTCAAGGTTTGTGTGGGTAAGATTGAAAGTTGGACTAGAAATGTGGGCGATTGTGTGAGTGTATGTGTCAATGCAAGACCGTGCAAGCAGAGTGAGAGAAGAGTTCTGGACAAATGTGGAAGTGTGCATGGAAAAAAATGAAAGGAATGAGGGAGGGTTTTTGATTGGTGATATGAATGGTAAAGTAGGGAGTGTGAAGGTGGATGGAGTAGGTGGTGAGTGGGGTGTGCCTGCTGATACAGATGAAAATGGCAGTGCTTTAGTGGACATTTGTGCCGGGAAGGGGTTGGTGATAGCCAATACCCTCTTCAGGCACTAAATAATCCATAGATATACATGGCGAGTGATGAGAAGAGTGGGTGGTGAACTGAATGAAAGGAAGGTAATGAATGATTATGTGTGTGTGGATGAAAGGTTGCGGAGGTCTGTAATGGATGCAAGAGCATATAGAGGTTGTGGGAGTGGACTTTCTTACCACCACTTGGTGGTGGTGAGAATCAAGGTCCAAGTAAAATGGAGAAATAGAAGAAGCGAAGGACGGGAGGAAGGAGTAGATGCAAGGAGAGTGGAAAGGTTACAAGAGGATGAGAAAAAGGCAGAGTATAAAAGAGAAGTTGAGGAGCGATTGCTTAAATATGAATTGGAGCAGATGGGGGACGTGGAAGATGTGTGCAAGATTTTCACAGAAGAATTTTGTACAGCATGTGAGGTGGTGTGTGGGATGAAGAGAAGACGAAAGGGGGTGCAAGGAACAGCATGGTGGAATGAAGAGGTGAGACAGGGTATGGCACAAAAGAAGAAAGCATATAATGAGTGGATGAAAAATAGGGGAGGGGAAGAAGTTGAGAGACGGAAGACAGAGTTCTATGTAGAGAGGAAGAGAGAGGTGAAAAGATTAGTAAGAGAGAGTAAGAAGAGAGAGTATGAGGGATTTGGAAGGAATTTGAGTGTAAAGTGGAGGGAATGTAAGAAAATCTTCTGGAAAGAGGTAAAGGGAGTCAAACAGGGTGGCAATGAAGTTAGTCGGGGAGTGAAAGATAAAAATGATAGATTACAAGTGGAGAAGGGAGAAAAAGTGAGCAATGGAGAGAACACTCTAAGGAATTGTTGAACATAGAGAATGAAAGTAATGCAAGTATAAGTGGATGGGGAATGGCTGGGAGAAGGAGGGATGTGAGAAGAGAGGAAAAAATCAGTAGCATGGAAGTTGTGGAAGCAATGAAGAGAGTCAAAATGGGGAAAGCCCCAGGAATTGATGGAGTGTGTGGTGAAATACTGAAGCATGGGGGAGAGACAGTAGTAGAATAGATGTAGATGATGTGCAGATTAGCTTGGGAGGAAGGTAGAGTCCCGGAGGATTGGAAGTCAAGAATAATTATTCCCTTGTATAAAGGAAAACGGGAAAAAAGAAGTGTGTGGTAATCATAGGGGCATTTGTCTTCTTAGTGTAATAGAAAAAGTATATGGTAAGATACTTATTGACAATCAGGGAAATAAGAGAGAAAGTTTTTGGAGAAGAACAGGGAGGTTTTAGGAAGGTAAGAGGTTGCGTAGATCAAGTATTCATCCTTAGATCTTTAGTGGAAAAGTTTCTAGAGAAGGGAAAGAAGTTGTATGCTGCCTTCATGGATTTGGAGAAAGCATATGACAGGGTTGATAGACAAGGATTGAAGTATTAAGAATATATGGAGTAGATGGGAAGTTGTTGCATGCTGTGGATAGTACGTATGAGGGTGCTAAGGCTGCAGTGTGTGTAGATAGTGAAACGAGCAAATTTTTCTATTTCAAGGTTAGATTGAAACAGGGATGTGTCATGTCTCCATCGTTGTTCAATTTGTACATGGATGGGGTTATAAAAGAGATACAAGGTACGGTTGTGGATGTTGGAGTGGCCCCTATGTATGGCTGTGGATGTTGGAGTGGCCCCAGTGAGAGACAGCAGTGTTTGGAAACTCCCTGTACTGTTGTTTGCTGATGATATTGTGTTGTTAAATGAAGATGAAGGGAGCTGCAAGGCTTGGTGGATGAGTCTGGGAGAGTGTAAAAGAAACGGAATCTAAAGGTGAATGTAGGGAAAAGTAAAGTTATGGTCTTCGAGAGAAGTGAAGTCAGTGAATGTACAGTGAGGTTAGATGAGGACGAAATGGAAAATGTGATTACGTTTAAGTACTTGGGTAGTGTGATGAGTAAGGATGGAACTTTGGAGGGTGAAGCGCTTGAAAGGGTACAGCAAGGAGGAAAAGTTGCTGGTTGCTTGAAAAAAGTGATAAGAAGCAGGGAAGTGAGAAAGGAAGTGACAAAAAAGTTACTACATGACAATATTGTGATAACAACTCTAACATATGGAAATAAAGCTTGGACCTTGTTGGAGGGACACAAGTCAAAAGTAAGAGCAGTGGAAATGAGTTATTTGAGAGGAGCATGTGAAGTCACATGGATAGACACTAATCAATGAGGATGTGAAGGAGCGTTGTGGTGTTGATGTGGATGTGATAGGAAGCGTTAGGAGAAACACGCTGAGGTAGTTTGATCATGTGGAGAGGATGGAGAGTGAGAGACTGACGAGGAGAATGTATGTGAGTGAGGTGGAGAAGGAGAGAAGGAGGGGGAGGCCAAGGATGAGATGGAGGGATGGAGTGGAGAAGTATATGAGGGAAGGGTGATGAGCTGGGAGCAGGGCAGTGAAATGGCGGGGGACAGGGCGACATGGAGGCTATTTTTTTTTTTTTTTTTTTTTTTTTTTATGTGTCCGACTCTGGGCAAAGGCTTCAGGGCCTATATCTCGGGGGCAGTAGCCTATCCCAAGGCCCAGTAGTCCTCCTACACCTCCACATGTCACCACTTCGGCGCTAACACCCACCGTCCATACTGAATACATGCTAGGGCTGTCTCATACAGGACTGGTGTATTGGTATTAGCGGGGGTACTTTTATGACATGTCGGCGGGTCATCTGGTAGATCAGGAAAGTCTGCTTCAATGAAATTCAAATCCTTAAACTGTTCCCTGCCCCAGCCGGGATTCGAACCTGGGTCCATCAGGACTGCAGGCCGCCTCTCTACCGATTCAGCCACCGCCTCCCCCAGCCACCCCGTATGGGATTAAGGCGACTGGGAATAGATAGATAGACAGAAGTTGTAAGCTTTTTTGCCAGGTGGGTCAGTGGACATAGGAACATAAGAAGAGAGGATAACTGCAGTAGGCCGGTTGGCCCATGCTAGGCAGCTCCTAGAAGAGTAACTGAACTACTAGAATAAGTTAAGGACAGCAAAGAAAAAGGCTCTTCCCCGCCCTCCAAGCCCTCCAGCCGAAGCCAGCAGGAAAAAATCAGAAAGAACACCACACAGTATAGAAAAACTGGCCTGGACATTTTATAGGAATATGTGAAAAGAGAATAGAGACCACCATAGTGTAACCTGAAAAGGAAAAAGTATGAAATAGTATTTGTTATAAGATTTGTTTTTCTATACCCACCCCTTATTTGTCACATGCTTATCTAGCCTGTGCTTGGAACTCTCAATGTACAGTAAGGGGCAGCAACTACTTTACTAGGTAGCTTATTCCATTCGTCTACTACTCTCTTACCAAACCAGTGTCTACTTATTTCCTTACTGAAACGGAATTTTTCTAGTTTGAAACCATTTCTTCTAGTTCTATCCTGTATGCTCAGTTTAAGTACCTTGCTAAAATTTCCCTTATTTATACCCTTCATCTACTTAAACACCTCAATTGTCTCCCCTTACTCTACGCCTCTCTCGTAAGTGCATACTTAGTCTTTTCACTCTGTCTTCTTATGACAGGTTCCGAACATTATGCATCACTTTTGTCATTCTTCTCTGTACATTTTCTAACGAGTTAATATCCATTCTATAGGAAGGACACCAAAATCGTACTGCGTAGTCTAAATGCAGTCTTACTAATGCTAGATGAAGTTGCAGTATTACTTTTGATGACCTGTTGCTCACGCTTCTAGAAATAAATCCTTGGACCTATTTGCTTTATTTCTCGCATTAATACACTGTTGCCTTGGTTTGAAATCGTTATAACCATAAGTCCTAGATCTCTCTCGCATTCCGAAGTGCTAATTTCTTTGTTATCTAAGCTGTATTTAGTATCTCTAATGGTCTTGCCTACGTTAAGGACTTTACATTTTTCGGCGTTAAACCCCATTTGCCAAGTTCTAGACCATTTGGACAATATATCAAGGTCCTTTTGTAAGTTAGGGCAATCGTTAGTCGAGTCAGTGATACGACCTATTTTTGTACCGACGGCAAATTTGCTGATACTGCTAGTGATTTCTAAGCCTAGATCATTTATATACAGTATATGATAAATAATAAGGGACCGAGTACTGAACCAAGTGCTATACCGCTAGTTACTAATCCCCAGTCCGACTTACTTCCATTTATTAATATTCTCTGCTTTCGTCCTTTCAGCCAGGATTCTATCCATTTTAAGATATCGCCGTCTATACCGTGTGCTCGAACCTTTCTAACCAAACTTTCGTGTGGGACCCTATCAAAAGCTTTACCAAAGTCCAGATAAATAACATCGTAAGCTTTATCGCTATCTACTGCCTCATAGACCTCCGAGAAGAATGACAAGTTTGAGTGGTAGGATCGTCCTTGCCTGAATCCGTGCTGACTCTCATTTATAAGATTAAATCTTTCTAAGAGTTCTCTAATCTAATATTCCAAAATTGACTCAAACATTTTCCCTACTATTGACGTTAGACTTATCGGACGATAATTCGACGCAGCTGCTTTATCACCCTTTTTAAAAATGGGTACTACTTTTGCGGTCTTCCACGCCTCTGGAACTTCTCCTGAAATTAAAGTCATTAAATAACGTTAAAAAAGGCTGACATAATTCTTCTGTGATTTTTATAGTCTTTGCATATATATCGTCCGGACCTGGCGATTTTTGAGGTTTTAACTTATTAATTTCTTTCAATACGTCCTCCTTACTAATGGTTATTTTACTAAGAATATTTTCCATATTATCATCGTAAATATTTGCTGTTTGAGGGACCAGGTCTAGATTTTCCTTGGTGAACACTAATATGAAATAATTATTTACGATGGAATACATTTCTTTATCTTCACTGTTAATGTCACCTGATTCTGTTCTGAGTGGTCCTATCCTATCTTTATTTTTCGTACGGTACATTTGATAAAAACCCTTGGGGTTTTCTTTCGATTCACTAGCAACCTTAATTTCATAACTTCTCTTTGCTTTCCGTATCTCCCTCTCTTGAAAGGAGAGGAGAGCCATAGGTGGTGGTGAGCACTGAAATCAGAGTTGGATCAAATGCCTTTTTTTAAAGGTCATATACAAATACAAATACTTTTGAAGTTATGATACAAAAATACAAATACAAATTCCCAAATCACAAAATACAGTTACAACTACAAATACCTGCATAACAGAATTACATTTTATCATCATTAATGCGCGGAAAATTGTTCAAATTACCTGTAAGTAACAACACATAAAACAATATGAAAAAATACAAATATAAATTACTTATTTTTCTGGGTGACAAAGTGCAATTACAAATACAAATACTTTGAAAATGTATTTAAATACACCTCATATACAAATAATTCTGTTTGATCCAAACCTGATTGAAATCACTTAGAATGAATATATCAGAGAAAGGGGACATTGATAGGATGCATCCATCTTAGATGTAAGATAGTCGAAAAAATTTTCATAGTTTGTAGAAATTGTTGATAAATAAACTGTACAGATATATACAGACAGAGAATAACAGGATAGCCGTAGTCAAAGAGTAAAGAGTTCAGGAGATTCAAGTTCAGGAACATGAGAGGAAGATAATTATGTTGCTGGACACATATACACAACAACCATCTTCGGCTTTGAAATGAGTGTAGAGAAAGTAGGAGGATACAGAGAAGGGTTTGCTATCAGTCACCTCAGACAGCTGAGTCTCTGTGCAAGAGAAGTGAGGTTTAGAGGAGGTGGTGTTTAACAGAAAGAAAATTAGAGCAAAAGCCGCGAATGTTGCAAAAATCAAGAAGAGAGTCAGACAGTAGAGTCAGGCATCTCGCTTGGTCATTACCGGGAGAGGGGTGTATGGTGTGTAATGTGCATGTAATTTGATGTTCCCAGAGGTACTTATATGGAAGAGTATGCTGAAACACTGAAAAAGTTCAGCAAAGGGAGATTGTCAGAAGCCAGGCCAGAGGGCTGATGAAACCGAAGCTCCAGCACACCCTGTCATCAGCTTGCCATATATATATATATATATATATATATATATATATATATATATATATATATATATATATATATATATATATATATATATATATTCAATTTCATGTGGAGAGGATGGAGGGTGAAAGACTGACGAAGAGAGTGTATGTGAGTGAGGTGGAGGGGGAAAGAGGGAGGGGGAGGCCGAGGATGAGATGGAGAGATGGGGTGGAGAGGTATATGAGACAGGGGGGTGTGAGCTGGGAGCAGGGGAGTGAAATGGAGGGGGACAGGGCGACTTGCAGGCGATTTGTTTGTGGCCACCCCAAACGGGATTGAGGCGTCTGGCAATAGATAGATAGATAGTTTCAGGAGAAACTCCATAAGTGTGGAAGACGGCGAGCTTTGTGCCTATATTCGTAAAGGGTGATAAATCGTCCGACGTCTATCATCAATAGTAGGAAAAATATTAGTGTCAGTTTCAAGGAATAAAACTGGAGAGCACCAACAAATATTTATTCTCATAAATGGCAGTCAGCACGAATTCATGCGATGATTATCCTGCCTAACAAATCTGCTATCATTTTCCCCTGAGATCTGTGAGGCGGTAGGTAGCGAAAAAAGTACGATATTATTTACCTGTACATTAGTACATCTTTCGATGAGCTTCCACGCAAAAGATTAGTTAGGAAGGTTCGAGGACATAGTATAGAGGACGATATCTTAAAATGAATATAATCCAGGCTTAAAGGACGAAAGCAGAAAGTTTCAATAAATTCCACAAAGTTAGACTGAGGATTAGTAGGGTAACTAGCGGTGTAAATGATTTAGACGTACGGGTCACTAGCAGTGTTAGAACATTTGCCACCGATACAATTACAGAACGTACCATTAACTGTACTGACGGCAGTGTTATTCTTCTAAAGGACACAGATTTATTGTCCAAATGATTTAAAGATTGTCAGATGGAATTTAACGTGGAAATATGTAAAATGCTTAACCCGAGAAAGACCACTGGAGGTACTAGCTATAAATTAAATAATGAAGAAATTAATAAATCAGAATGCAAGAGAGATCTAGGAGTCATGATTAGTGAAGAACTTAAACCAATAGAACAGTGTATTAATGCGAGAAATAAATGGATAGGTTCCTAGAATTTATTTCGCGAAGCGTGAGCAATAGGTCATCGAAAGTATTTTGGAGACACTTTCTTGCATTGGTAAGTCCACATTTAGATTTTGCCGTTCAGTTTTGGTGTTCGTACTATAGAATGGATATAAGTTCCATACAAATCGAAATACGAGTATACAGAGATTGATGACCAAAATGATACATGATATTCAGAACCTTTCGTTTGAAGACATACTGAACAGACTAAATTTTCACCCACTAGAATGGTGTAGAGTAGGGGGAACTTGACTGAGGTGATAAGTGGATGAAGGGAATAAATGTGGGAGATATTAGCATGTTCTTAAAGGGAGTATTTAGGATAGAACTCGAATTAACGGTTTCAAACTAAATAAATTCAGATTTAGCAAGGAGACAGATAGAAATTGGTTTGGCAACAGAATAGTGGATGAATGAAAAAAGCTACCTTAGAGTTGCTACCTCTTCCACAGTTTAAAGCACAGACTAGATAAGAATATGTGAAGTAAGGGATAGATAAGAAAATCTCTACAACTAATTCATTTTCTCTAATTGGTATTCTTTCTCACATTTTCCTGCCGAGTCGGCTGGAGGATTCGGAGGGTGAGAGGAGAGCCTTCCGAATTGCTATCTTTGTTTTCTTCTAGAAGTTTAGTCATAGTTTTGTAGAAGATGCCTGCCATTAGTCAACGGGACAACTGCAGTTATCCTCATTTTTATGTTATTATAGTCCTTGTTTTCTTGTTTGCGTCTGTAGCACATTGTTTGACTGACAGTTCTACAGATACCTCACCTGGTCCTCACACCTCGCTAAGACCTATGATAAGCCAATTTACTTTTTTTAGTTCTTTAAGAATAGTTGCTATGTTATCGTCGCTGCTAAGAGTTTGGATACTATGCATCCCAAGATTTAACTTCCTCTCCCACAGATTCTTAGCACCCATGGCCCTGGAGCAGGTCTGACCCTGGAGGAAATAAGAATAATCATGAGTCAGTAATAACTAATAATCGTGATTAATTACATCGGAAATGGTTTAGATGTACCAGTATATTACTAAAATTGTGTACAATATTTCCTTGATACTGAGCTCAGTCCACCTTTATCATTAATGTGCATGGTTCGTTACTATCCATAAAAACGAAAATTTTTACATGAAGACATGAAATATGAGAGACTCAGTACGGACATGTGTGTGTGTGTGTGTGTGTGTGCAGAGCTCCAAGATATCGGTTCTTTGTATGTCATCGTACGCCACACTGGACATGATATTGGACATACGTTCTTAATTAAAATGTGTCCATGCAAATTATATGGGTACTTGTAGGGATTCTTGGGCGTCTTCACTAATGTTACCCTTTTTTACAATTCATGGACACCTGCTTATTGGCTGATCTATTTTGAAGTACTATTTACATGATTACGATTCTCAGAAAAACACTTTCTACTAAGTAAGACTGTATCGGTATGCTTCTACATTAATTTCTAATACTTGTGTCACCTTCAGTGGATAAATTTATCACACCTGTTACTTTACTTACCTTTAGTATAATTAAGTCCTGTCCTTGTTCTGAGGTTTTTAAAAGAACTAAGATTATAAACCCATTGGCTGTGTACGAGTTTCCTTAACTGCTTAACGTAGTGTGCTCATAGCCGGGAAGTTCACCAGGCATACCATAATTTTAAATGACAAATTCTAGCAAGACACTGACATTATGTACTGTAAAGAGCTTATTAATGCATGTTTTGAAAAAAATATATATACGCAGGCTTTGAACAACGCCACCTTTGTACTGCACGTGTGGAATCGACTTAGCAAGAACACTGCTGTGAGGGCGGGGGGCAAAAGTATCTACGACAAAGCTGCCAAGTCACATTGCCCCATCACATACCAGCAAGCCACTCGTCGGACACACTTCTTCTAGTCCTTTATCTATAGTTGTTTTACCTCAACTGTGATATCAAAATCCTGCTACACTGAAGATTAGCATGTACATTATTCAACCATACCTTAAGGAATCCACCTTTGAAAATTTTTTTTTTTTTTGATCATCATACATTCTACCTCCACATTACTTTATCAACCTCGGTTATTATATATTAAATATATATATACATATATATATATATATATATATATATATATATATATATATATATATATATATATATATATATATATATATATATATATATATATATATATATATATATATATATATATATATATATATATATATATATATATACACAGTATATATGTATGTAAGTATATAATAACAGAGGTTGATCAAGTAATGTGGAGGTATAATGTAAGACGATTAGGAATCTCTCTCTCTCTCTCTCTCTCTCTCTCTCTCTATATATATATATATATATATATATATATATATATAGGCAGTCCTCGACATTCGCGGGTGTTAGGGGACACAGACCCCCACAAATATGAAATTTCCGTGAATGTTTGGTGCGCCCTCCCGTAAATGCCTCTACAACTGCTAATCACCTTTGAGCAAGTGTGCACAAACTGTACCTAATAAACCATTTCTGGGACTTCAAAGCAGCAAAAAATATCACAAATAGTAACAAACCAACTGTTTTAGAAAAATTTAATAACAAGTTTTGATTCGGTATGGCTGTACTAAGTTGCGGAACATATGTACAGTACCTGGTGACTTCCACAGACTATATGTATCTCACAGTGCTCTTGTTCATGTTAAAAATTTTTCAACCACATTATAGCTCATATACTCCCTACACTTGTCCAGCATTTTCACTTTCTCCACACACATCACTTTCTTTGCGTGGTTAGGGGTGCGGTTACCACTAGGGGCTGTGGGATGCTTAGGGCTTATGCTTGTGGGACATCACGTGGGACAAAGTTATCATAAGTAAATCACAGTCTGGTGCCAATTCTATCTATCCTGTCTATCTATTGCCAGACGCCTCAATCCCGTAAGGGGTGGCCACATATAAATCGCCTCCATGTCGCCCTGTTCCCTGCAATTTCAGTGCCATGCTCCCAGCTCACACGCCCCTCCCTCATGTACTTCTCCACTCCATCCCTCCATCTCATCCTTGGCTGCCCCCTTCCTCTCCCCCTCTCCACCTCACTTACACTCTTCTCATCAGTCACTCACTCTCCATCCTCTCCACATGGCCAAAACACCTCAGTGTGTTTCTTCTAATGCTTCCTTCACTTCCTCATTTGTCAGACTGCCTCTACATGTGACTCCACATGCTCCTCTCAAATAACTCATTTCCACTGCTCTCACTCATGACTTCTCTCCCCCCAACAAGGTCCATTCTTCACTCTCATACGTTAGAGTTGGTATCACAATACTGTCATGCAGTAACTTTTTCACTTCTATGCTCACTTCCCTGTTTCTTATCACTTTTTTCAAGGAACCAGCAACCTTTCTTCCTTGTTGTACCCTTTCAAGCACGTCACCCTCCAAACTTCCATCCTTACGCATCACACTCCCCAAGTTCTTAAATGCACTTACGTTTTCCATTTCCTCCTCATCAAACCTCACTGTACATTCACTGACTTCACTTCTCTCGAAGACCAAAACTTCCCTACATTTATCTTTAGATTCCATTTCATACACACTCTCTCAAACTCATCTACCAAGCCTTGCAGCTCCCCTTCGTCTTCACTTAAAAATATAGTTTCATCTGCAAACAACAGCACAGGGAGTTTCCAAACACTGCCCTCTCTCACTGGGGCCACTCCCACATCCAGTGCTCTACCTTGTATGTCTTATAACCCCATTCATATACAGATTGAACAACCACTGAGACATGACACATCGCTGTTTCAATCCATCCAACATTCAGATAGAAAAATTCACTCAGTTCACTATCCACACGCACTGCAGACTTAGCACCCTGATACATACTCTTCACGGCATTCAGCAACTTCCAATCTACTCCATACTTTCTTAATACTTTCCACAATCCTTGTATGTCCACCCTGTCATATGCTTTCTCCAAATCCATAAAGGCCACATACAACTTCTTTCCCTCCTCAAGAAACTTTTCCACTAAAGATTTAAGAATGAATTTTTTTTTTTTTTTAATGTGTCCGACTCTTGGCAAAGGCTTCAGGGCCTATTTCTTGGGGGCAGTGACCTGTCCCAAGGCCCAGTAGTTCTCCTACACCTCAACATGTCACCACTTCGGCACTAACACCCACCATCCATATTGAATATATGCTATGGCTGTCTCATACAGGACTGGTGTAATGGTATTAGCGGGGGTAATTTTACAACATGTCAGTGGGTCATCTGGTAGATCAGGAAAGTCCGCTTTTTAGGACATTCAAATCCTTAAACAGTTCCCTGCCCCAGTCGGGATTCGATCCTGGGTCCATTAGGACTGCAGGCCGCCTCTCATCTGATCTACACAACCTGTTCCCTTCCTAAAACCTCCCTGTTCTGCTCCAACTAATTCCTCTGTTATTCCCATAACTCTGTCAATAAGTATCAACCATATACTTTTTCTGTTACACTGAGAAGACAAATGTCCCTATAATTACCACACACTCCTTTTTCCCCTTTTCCTTTGTACAGGGGAATAATTATGCCTGACTTCCAATCCTCTGAGACTCTACCTTCCTCCCAGGCCAATCTGCACATCTTCCACATCCACTCCACCACTATCTCTCCTCCATGCTTTAGCATTTGACCACACACTCCATCAATTCCTGGGGCTTTCCCCATTTTAATTTTCTTCATTGCTTCCACAATTTCCATCCTACTGATTTCTTCCTCTCTTCTCATATCCCTCCGTCTCCCAGCCATTCCCCAGTCATTTACACTTGCATTACTTTCATTCTCTGTGTTCAACAATTCCTTAAAGTGTTCTCTCCGTCTGCTCACTTCTTCTCCCTTCTCCACTAGTAATTTACCATTTAATATCTTTCACTCCCCAACTACTCGTAACTTCTTTGCCATCCTGTCTCACTCTCTCTACATTTTCTTACATTCCCTCCACTTTACACTCACATTCTTCCAAATTCCTCATTCACTCTCGTCTTACTCTCTTACTAATCTGTTCACCTCTCTCTTCCTCTCTACATATAACTCTCTCTTCTGTCTCTCAACTTCTTCCACGTCTCTCTTTCTCATCCACTCACTATATACTTTCTTTTTTGTGCCACAGCCTCACTCACTCTTCATTCCACCATGCTGTTCTCTGAACCCCCTCTCATCTTCTCTTCATCCCACACACCACCTCACATGCCGTACAGATTTCTTCCGTGAATATCTTGCACACACCTTCCACGTCCCCCATCTGCTCCAATGCATATTTAACCCGTGCCGTCCCGAGGACGTACTTCCACGTCCTCACGTTTTGTCACAGTTAATCCCGAGGACGTACTTCAACGTCCTGCAATTGCAAGGTTCATAATTTCCACAATTTTCAATTTTCGCGAGTCATTTTTGGTACGTATACACGGGACACCTTCCTCAACAAGATGCCAGGCAGAGACAATGCCTTACCCAGCATGACCTCCTCCCCCCCCCTGCATGCCCTTTTCTCAGCAATTCACCTGTTATCAGTGACCTGGCCAGTATAGCCATGTCATGCCACGGTACGAAATTCAGGGCCAGAGTGATTCCCCAATCAATGACAATGTGGAGGACAAACTTTACATAGCATTAGAGGAATAACAATGCTTATAATGCCTATATTACTGCTTGAAAACCAATATACTCTTGTACTACATATAAATTCGTAACAGTAAATAAATAAATACCGTTTATGAGTGGTGTAAAATAGTTATCCTCCCATAGAACTCGTTTTCTTTGGTGCCAGCCTGATAGAAAACCCAGTAAGGTAAGGAGGCTCTCCTACCTGTAATGAGTATTTTAAACCTCAGGTGAGCGATTTCTCTATGAATTTTCGATGTTTCTCAACAAAAGTGAAAGTTTTAGCAAAAAAAAAAAAAAAGGGTCGAAAAATGGTCGGGATTGGGGGATACCAGTGGTCAAAAAGTGGTCGGGACGGGGCGGGTTAAACAATCGCTCCTGCACATCCCTCTTAAATTCTGCCTTTTTTTTTTTCATCCTCTTGTAACCTTTCCACTCTCCTTGTATGAGCCACTTCCTCCCTTGTTCCTTTCTTCTATTTCTCCATTTCATTTGAACCTTGATTCTGACCACCACCAAGTGATGATCAGAAAGTCCACTCCCCCAACCTCAATATCTTCTTGCATCCATTATACACCTTCTCATCCCATCATCCACACACACATAATCAATGATTGCCTTCCACTCATTCAGTTCACCATCCACCCTTATCACTCACCATGTATACCTATGGATCATTTTGTGCCAGAAAAGGGTATTGGCTATTACCAACCCCCTCCCAGCACAAACGTCCACTACAGCATTGCCATTCTCATCCGTCTCTGCAGGGACACCCCACTCACCAACTACTCCATTGACCTTCCCATTCCCTACTTTTCCATTCATATCTCCGATCAAAAACACTCTCTCTTTCCTTTCAAACTTTTCCGTGCACACTTCCACATTTGTCCAGAACTCTTCTCTCACTCTGCTTGCATGATCTTGCGTCGGCGCATGCAGGCATACAACCGCCCACATTTGTAGTCCAACTTTCAATCTCACCCACACAATCCTTGAGCCAACTTATCCATACTCTCTTATAATCGCCTTGCATCTGTTTCTCACAATAATACACACTCATTCCTTTGCCCTCTCATTCTCACATACTCCTGCGCATATACCCCATCCATACTCCCTTTCTCTCACACTCTCAATTCTCTATTTAGTTTCAGTTAATCCACATACATTCACTTTCGCACCCTCAAGCACTTGGACAATCTCTGATTCTTTCACCCCATCATTTGCACCCGTTACATTCCATGTACCCATTTGTACCATGTCCTTTGTTTGGTCTTTAGTCGTCACCTTTTGGTCAGTCATGGTCCAAAGCTTCTTGTTCGTATTTTTAGGTACTTGTTTTCCGGGAAGGGGGACTAATTCACTCACCTAATAGCACAGCAATGTATTTGCTGCCTTCAAACACATGAGAGCACAATTATTGGGCACAGTAACGAAATTATGGAAGGTTTGATGTGGCAGAATAGTGGCAAGAAAGCAACCATGGCATTGGCAGGACACAGACTGAGGGAGAGACAGGGGAGTGCGGTGGTTTGGTGGGGGCCTGGTTTGACGTGAAATGACCCACGAGCGTCCGCACTGCTACACTCTGAAGCCACATACTGAATCTTGGCTCTACAGAGAGGCAATCCACGAATCTGCGAGACCCACGAAAGATGAATCTGCGAATGAGGAGGGCAGCCCATATATATATATATATATATATATATATATATATATATATATATATATATTCTGTATATAATCTCTTTATTATCCGGATGACCAATAACTGTACACTCCACTACCCGGACATTTTGGGCCTGAGCCTTCGGAACCCCAAAACTGCAAAAAAAAAAAAAAAAAATCTGAATTTTTCCCACTTTTAAAAATCCGAATTTTTCCCACCTGTAATTTGAACTTGGCACGCGGCGTCGAACAGCTGTGTTTATAGATGTATTTAAACACGGCCACCGGCCCCCTGCTGTTCCTCCCCTCCCCAGTTACTGCCTAACTACCATCATGAGTAGATGCTCATCGAAATGGATGCGCATGTGCTCGTTTTTGTGAATAAACAGTTAATAAACAGCAATACCTCACCACTAGACCACATAGGAATTTACGGTGCTGTGCAGTGTTAAGAAATTTAAAATTTAGAGCACAAAGGATCAAGTGTGGAGTGCAAACTGGTGGTTGAAACTGACGGTTGAAACTGGCATGGTGCAATTAAGAACAGAATGTGCAATGTTAAACAATTATAACTCACAGTGCAGAGAATGCAGTGCAGCACAACACTGGATTACTGTACATGCTTCAAGAGCATTTTCACCACTGCAAGAGCCTTACAGGAGGCGGGCACGGACATGCTGTAAGTACCCTATACACTACTAAATATTTTCCATACTCACTTCTAATTCCTCATTCTCCGGTTCCTTTTCTTTTATTTCATGCTTTATGTCCCTTATTTGTGTGAACAGGGTCTTAAATAGGTGCTATGCATGTCCAGTAAGGAGTTATTTAGGTGGCTTGCAAAGTTAGGCTGGGTTAGGATCTTAAGTAACAGTCCAGGGGGCAGGGTCCCAGCATCCGGACACAAACCCACTTCCTGGACATGGCTTTTGCTGTATTACATCGGATATTGGGAAGATTACTGTATATCTGTAGTGCCATAATTTTAAATATTACTGTAAGTTAGTATATGCTAGTATTGAAAGTGTAATCTTAAGCTTAAGTATGATTGTAGGTATAGATCATAATTATACCGTTAATTTCTACATTTAAGTCTAGTCTTAGTTGATATTCATCAGTTGAACATGATTCTGCTATTGACAACGCTAAGTCGACTTTTGATGTGAATATGACTAGTTTTTATGCACAGTGAACCAGCCAATTTCAACAAAGACGTATAACCATGGAAATTTTAGTAGGGATTAATAATTGTGAATGTCATCCATTATATTCTGATCTAGAGAATTACTTGCTGAAGCTGATAGATTTCCCCTTTTGAACTATGTAGTGGTGATTAAGAGTTGTCTGAAGTAAGAATATTGAAGATTGTCATTTGTGTAGCGCAAAATTCATGTTATTGAGTCGGGGTTACAGTCACGTAGGCATGTAACTGACAAACGGTAATAAAACTGTTTGAATTCTTAGTTAATTTGACTTCATTAAGATTAAAGTTCCTGTACGCTTATTACAAAAATTTAAACACCTTAAGTCACTTTTCTATGTATGTTGAGTGCAAACGTATCTTTTGTATTCTTTGAAGATCCTAGAGAATCGATTATAGTATAAAGTAATCAGCTAAAGTTTTAGCCGATCCCCGAATACTGTCTGTGATGCTAATAAAAAGGCAGGGGACAGCGCCAACCACCAACCGCCAGATCGCTGTTTCTCTCCTCATCGTTGCAGGTTAGTGCCCAACTTTCATCCCCCCTCCTCTCTCCCTTGTGTATTAAGTAGTCGTATACGTTCGTGAGTTAGAGTGGTAATACTTTCCCTCATCCCTCTTGTACTGAAATAATGAGATCGCTGTTCCTCTCCTCATCGTTGCAGACGAGAGTTATGGAGGGCCGTGGCTAGCATCCCAAGGATTCGAGCTTTCTAGCCACGGCCTAACTTCTAACACACTAAACTCCACCGCCCCCTTAGTTAATGGAATCAAAATGAATATTGGCTGGTCCATTTGTCCGTTTGATTACGGTCCATGTTGTGATTACTAGTCCTTCTGAATTTTGTGTTTAGTTTATATAAAATTCTTCAATTTTCGTGTATTTAGTCTCAGAGAGTATTCTTTGGTGATATTCTTTGGTGATAATCTTTAGGTTCCTTCCCGATGAGTCCGTCAGAGACCTCGGGACTATATCGGTGCATATCAGTATTTTTGGGATATTAATCTAGTGCGTAAAGATACGAGTACATATTTCTGGAGTTATACTGTAAATCCTCATTACTGAATGTTAATTTAGTTCTTGAAGATTCATATTTCTGAAAAGTGTAACAATATTCTTTGAATATTCAGTTTGAGAAGATTCATATTTCTGTTGATATAGATCCTCATTATATTTTGTTTGGTATCATCCCCAGTTTGAAGAGTAATCTGCATCTCAGTTCTTCATACATAGTAAATCTTAGGTTAAGTCATTCTGAGTTTGAATTTTGCTATCCTCCAAGGAGTGGTACAGATGCGGTTAAGTGCCCCGCAAGGTGTGCTAGTATCTAACTAGTCACGCCCTCTCTAATATGATCACGCTACCTCATTTCTCACAAAGCCGCATACTCTCAAATATGATCATGCCACCCATTTCCCATACTCTCTAAAATTTCCCAGCATTACACTGGTGGTTTTCTATTATTTGTGAGGAGTAGACTGTAGCACCAGTCGAGCAGGGCAGTACTCCCGAGGTGGATGGAAAGCTGATGACAGGGAGTGCTGGAGCTCCCGTTTCATCAGCCCTCAGGACTAGTTCCTGACCATCCCCCTTTGCTGAACTTTTTCAGTGTCTCAGTTACACAGAGAGTAGGCCAGCATGCTCTCCAGTACAAATTTCTCTAACTATCTTCACCAAACTACATGCACAGTACACACTACACTTCCTATTCAAAATTCACCAAAAATGGCGTCAATTCACCCAGCCTCGGAGTCCCCAGGGGGGGGGGACCATAAATGCCCCCGCCATCTGCCCCTCTCCCGGTGACGACTCGAGGTGCCTGGAATCACTGTCTGACTCACTTCTTCATTTCTGCAACATTCGCGGCTTTTCATCTAACTTTCGCTCTGATGAGCACCACCTCTCCTTCTCTAAACCTCACCTTCTTTTTCTAACGGAGACTCAGCTGTCTGAGGCAACTGACAGCAAACCCTTTTCTGTATCCTCCTACTTTCTCTATACTCATTTCAAAGCCAAAGGTGGCTGTTGTGTATACATACGCAACGACTTATCTTGCTCTCGTGTTCCTGAACTTGATTCTTCTGAATTCTCCACACTCTGGCTTCGGCTTTCCTGTCATTCTCTGACTAAATATATCTGTGCTGTTTACTTATCCCCTAATTCTACTGACTATCAAAAATTCTTTGACTATCTTACTTCTACGATGGAACACATTCTGTCCATTTCTTCTTTCTCTGAAATCTCCATTCTTGGAGATTTCAACGTTCACCACCACCTTTGGCTCTCCTCTCCTTTCACGGATCCACCTGGTGAACAAGCCTACATCTTTTCTATCCTTAATGACCTAGAGCAGCTTGTACAGCACCCTACCCGTATCCCTGACCGCCTTGGAGAGAGCTCCAACATACTTGACCTCTTCCTCACAACTAATCCTTCTGCTTACTCTGTTAATCTTTTCTCTCCGTTGGGCTCCTCCGATCACAACCTTATTACCTTGACCTGTCCTATCACTCCGGTACGGCCTGTGGACCCTCCAGGGAAACGTCGTCTGTGGCATTTTGGAGCTGCGGACTGGGAGGCCCTCAGGCAGTACTTCTTTGATTTTCCATGGAATGATTATTGCTTCCAAGGCCGTGAGCAATCTGAGTGTGCCTTGCGCATTACGGAGGTTATTCTCTCGGGCATGGAAGCATACATTCCTTTCTCATATCCTTTGACTAACGCAAGAAAGCCTTGGTTTAATCACGCTTGTTCTAATGCTGTCCGCAACAAGGAGAAGGCCTACAAAAGGTACCGGAGCCAACCCACCCCTGAATCACATAATCTTTACGTTTCTGCCCGGAATCGTGCTAAGTCTGTTCTTCGCTCTACTAAAAATAATTTCATCCATACTAAATGCTCTCAACTCTCCAACTCAAATTCTTCCCGCTCCTTCTGGCACCTTGCCAAAAATCTTTCTAACAACTTTACCTCATCATCCTTCCCTCCTCTTTTCCACTCTGATGGTTCTGTAGCTATTTCTTCTACTGATAAAGCAGATTTCTTCGCACAGACTTTCTCCTCCAATTCCACCTTAGACGATTCCGGTGCTGTTCCTCCATCACTTCCCCTCTCTGACTTCCTCATGGCTGACATTAAAATTTCTTCAGTTGATGTATTTTCTGCCATCACTGGCCTCAGTACTAACAAGGCATATGGGCCTGATGGGGTCCCTCCTGTTGTTCTCAAGAACTGTGCTTCTGTGCTTACACCCTGCCTAGGCAAACTATTTCGCCCTTGTCTGTCAACTTGTACCTTTCCTTCTTGCTGGAAGTTTGCTCTCATTCAGCCAGTCCCAAAGAAGGGTGACCACTCCCAACCCTCCAACTATCGTCCAATTGCTTTAACGTCCTGTATTTCAAAAGTTTTCGAGTCAATTCTTAATAGAAAAATTTTAAGGCATCTTTCCTATCACAACCTTCTTTCCGATCGTCAGTATGGGTTCCGTCAGGGACGCTCCACTGGCGATCTTCTCACCTACCTTTCAGACTCCTGGTCATCCTCCTTTCGGGACTTTGGCGAAAGCTTTGCCATTGCACTTGACATCTCAAAGGCTTTCGATCGAGTCTGGCATAAATCTTTAATTTCCAAATTGCCCTCCTACGGTTTCTATCCTTCTATCTGTGCCTTCATCGCTAGCTTCCTTTCTGGTCGTTCTATAGCCGCTGTTGTAGACGGACATCGTTCTTCTCCTAGATCTATCAACAGTGGTGTTCCTCAGGGCTCTGTCCTATCACCAACTCTCTTCCTTTTATTCATCAATGATCTTCTAAGCTGTACATCTAACCCTATCCACTCATATGCTGATGACTCCACCCTTCACCTTTCCATTCGGTTCCCGCAACACCCATCTCAACAGTTACTTCAAGAAACAAGGGATGAGGCTATGGCACACCTAATGTCTGACTTGGCTCATATCTCTGACTGGGGTAAAAATAATATGGTTGTCTTTAATGCATCTAAGACTCAGTTCTTACACCTATCAACCCGACAAAATCTTCCACAGGTATACCCACTAATGTTTAATAATATTCAGCTTAACCCTGCATCATCCTTGAACATGCTTGGGGTTTCATTTACTCGGGACTTCTCTTGGAAAGATCATATTACATCTCTTGTAAAATCTGCTTCCAAGAGATTGGGTGTGCTAAGCCGACTCTGCTCTTTCTTTACCCCTGCACAATTGTTGACTCTATACAGGGGTTTTATCCGCCCCTGTGTGGAGTACAACTCTCATGTGTGGGGAGGCTCCCCACATAACTCTTCTCAATAGGGTGGAGTCAAAGGCTTTTCGTCTCATTAACTCTCCTCCTCTTACTGACTCCCTTCAACGTCTGTCTCTTCGCCGCACTGTTGCATCTTTATCTCTTTTCTATCGCTACTTTAATGGTCACTGCTCCTCTGAACTGTCTGCTTGCATTCCTCCACCTCTACGATGGGCGCGTAGCACCCGTCTGGCAGCAAACTCTCATCCCTTTTCTGTCCAACTCTCTAATGCAAGAGTTAACCGTTACTCCCAGTCTTTCATTTATGCAACAGGTCAACTCTGGAACTGTCTCCCTCTGTCTGTATTTCCTGCTGCCTATGATCTCCAGTCTTTCAAACGTAGTGTGTCCAGGCATCTCAAAATGATCGGATCTTGAATTTGGCTCTCTATTGTACTTTGTTTTTCTCTTGGAGGGAACTGTTACTGCGGGCTGATGGCCTTTGGTTCCTTCTTCCTCGCATAAAAAAAAAAAAAAAAAATTTCCTTCATTACACTGGGGTCATTTATTGGTGAGTAATCCTCAGCATCATATTGTTGGTGTATCCAAAATTCCCGTTATTACACTTCTGGGATAAAATTTTTTGTTATTATCCTGGTTACACCGGTGCATCAAAACTCTTCGTTAATACACTGGCGGCTAAAGTGGTGTGATAAGACATTGTTGTGGAATAAGATATTGTGGGATAAGATATTGTTGTGGGATAAAATATTGTTGTGAAATAGAATCCTTCAATAACAGTACACTGGAGGCCCACTTAATCTCATGATATTTCTAGAATTAATGATCTTTTAAGCTCCTGGAGGACCAGCAAAATTATACTTCACCGAGAATAGAATGAATACTGAGATGGAGACACAACTTATGTATTTTGTGGCTTTGTCTAGTGGAAGGAGTAGTAAGATGGAAGATGTGTTGTTGATGGAACTTAGGGGTCAAATGTCAAGAAGAATGAGTGTAGCTCAGTGGACCATGATAGCCGATTCGTTAGGTTCTTCCCCCTCAAAACAAAACAATCCATACACATCACGCCATCGTGTAGTGGAAGTGTTGATGGACGGAGGTGTGTACGTGGTAGAGGATGTGTTCATGGGGAAGAGTATGCAGGAAGCCGTGGGACGGGTGAGGATCTGTTGCGGAAAAGAGTGGCCCCTGGGACCCCTTGAGGGGGCCTTTGAGCTCCATCCGTTCGATGAATAGTTGCTACCCAGTGAGAGATGCCCTCCCTGGAGACTTATTGAGAAGTGTTGAGAGTTAAGCTGGTTATGGCAGTATTAAGTTAAGAGATGGACAGGGAATTGTGTGCGGGTCGGACTGTCTGACTAATGACTGTGAGTTCATGGGAGTTTGTGTTATGGGTGCAGCCCAGTTCAGTGGAAATATTAGATTGCTTTAATTTGAGGGACAGTGTGCACCAACTTCACAATTTACAGTCAACATGGTCTCGGGTGAAACAGTGACTTCAGGACCTGACAGACATTCGTCAGTTACTAGGTGTAGAGCTGGAAGCATAGGAACGAATGGATGGGAGCGTAAATGCGATTAGTTTATAGGTTGTATGAATGGGAAGCACCCCCAGGACGATCCTGGCAGCAAGAGTACAGGTCTGTCCATGTGAGACGACCACATTGCCACCCAGGCAGGAGGTTGGCTGGGGCACATCTATCCACTGAATTTCGATTGTTTATCGTGACAGAGAAGCAACCCCCTGGGGTACATAATTTTTCTTGTGGACCGACAGGTGCCTCTTATTGGAGTCGTGTTTACATTAAAATTTGGTAAGTCCGTCTCGTCCACACGCACGTCCCTAAAAAATGTAGATGAATGATTTGAATGTTGACTTCCGATGTTATTTATTTATTTTTTTTCTGGAGGAAGGACCCGTGTAGTGCCATAATTTTAAGTATTAGTGTAAGTTAGTATAAGCTAGTATTGTAAGTGTAATCTTAAGCTTACGTATGATTGTAGGTATAGCTCATGATTTAACCGTAAAGTTCTAAATTTAAGTCTAATCCTAGTTAATATTCATAATCTGAACATGGTTCTGCTATTGATAATGCTAAGTCGAGTTTTGATGTGAATATGACTAGTGTTTATGCACAGTGGACCAGCCAATTTCAACAAAGACGGATAACCGAGGAAATTTTAGTAGGGATTAATAATTGTGAATGTCTTCCTTTATATTTTGATCTAGAGATTTACTTGCCGAAGTTGATAGATTTCCCCTTTTGAACCATGTAGTGGTGATTAAGAGTTGTCTGAAGTAAGAATATCGAAGATTGTCATTTGTGAAGCGCGAAATTCATGTTATTGAGTTAGGGTTACAGTCACGTAGGCATGTAACCGACAAACGGTAATAAAGCTGTTCGAATTCTTAGTTAATTTGACCTCATTATGATAAAAGTTCCTGTACGCTTATTACAAAAAATTCAACATCGTAAGTCATTTTTCTAAGTATGCTGAGTGCAAACGTATCTTTTGTATTCTTTGAAGATCCTAGAGAATCGATAATAGTATAAAGTAATCAGTTAAAGTTTTAGCCGATTCCCGAATACTGTCTGTGATTCTTATAAAAAGGCAGAGGACAGCATCAACCGCCAGATCGCTGTTCCTCTCCTCATTGTTGCAGGTTAGTGCCCAACTTTCATCCCCCCTCCTTTCTCACTTGTGTATTAAGTAATCGTATACGTTCGTGAGTTAGAGTGGTAATATTTTCCCTCATCCCTCTTGTACTGAAATAATGAGATCGCTGATCCTCTCCTCATCGTTGCAGACGAGAGTTATGGAGGGCCGTGGCTAGCATCCCAAGGATTCGAGCGTTCTAGCCTCGGCCTAACCTCTAACACACTAAATTCCCCACCACCCCCTTGGTTCATGGAATCAAAGTGAATATTGGCTGGTCCATTTGCCCATTTGATTGCGGTCCATGCTGTGATTACTAGTCCTTTTGATTTTTGTGTCTAGTTTACATAAGATTCTTCAATTTTCGTATATTTAGACTTAGAGAATATTCTTTGGTGATAATCTTTAGGTTCCTTTCCGATGAGTCCGTCAGAGACACGGGATTATATCCATGCGTATCAGTATTCTTGGGATATTAATCTAGTGCGTAATGATATATATTTCTGGAGTTATATTGTAAATCCTCATTATTGAATGTAAATTTAGTTCGTGAAGATTCATATTTCTGAAAAGTGTAACAATATTCTTTGAATATTCAGTTTGAGAGGATTCATATTTCTGTTGATATAGATCCTCATTATATTTTGTTTGGTATCATCCCCAGTTTGAGGAGTAATCTGTATCTCAGTTCTTAATACATAGTAAATCTTAGGTTAAGTCATTCTGAGTTTGAATTTTGCTATCCTCCAAGGAGTGGTACAGATGAGGTTGAGTGGCACGCAAGGTGTGCTAGTATCTAACTAGTCACGCCCTCTCTAATATGATCACGCTACCTCATTTCTCACAAAGCCGTATACTCTCAAATATGATCATGCCACCCATTTCCCATAATCAATAAAATTTTCCATCATTACTCTGGTGGTTTTCTATTATTTCCTTCATTACACTGGGGTCATTTATTGGTGAGTAATCCTCAGCATCATATTGTTGGTGTATCCAAAATTCCCGTTATTACACTTCTGGGATAAAATTTTTGTTATTATCCTGGTTACACCGGTGCATCAAAACTCTTCGTTAATACACTGGCGGCTAAAGTGGTGTGATAAGACATTGTTGTGGAATAAGATATTGTGGGATAAGATATTGTTGTGGGATAAAATATTGTTGTGAAATAGAATCCTTCAATAACAGTACACTGGAGGCCCACTTAATCTCATGATATTTCTAGAATTAATGATCTTTTAAGCTCCTGGAGGACCAGCAAAATTATACTTCACCGAGAATAGAATGAATACTGAGATGGAGACACAACTTATGTATTTTGTGGCTTTGTCTAGTGGAAGGAGTAGTAAGATGGAAGATGTGTTGTTGATGGAACTTAGGGGTCAAATGTCAAGAAGAATGAGTGTAGCTCAGTGGACCATGATAGCCGATTCGTTAGGTTCTTCCCCCTCAAAACAAAACAATCCATACACATCACACCATCGTGTAGTGGAAGTGTTGATGGACGGAGGTGTGTACGTGGTAGAGGATGTGTTCATGGGGAAGAGTATGCAGGAAGCCGTGGGACGGGTGAGGATCTGTTGCGGAAAAGAGTGGCCCCTGGGACCCCTTGAGGGGGCCTTTGAGCTCCATCCGTTCGATGAATAGTTGCTACCCAGTGAGAGATGCCCTCCCTGGAGACTTATTGAGAAGTGTTGAGAGTTAAGCTGGTTATGGCAGTATTAAGTTAAGAGATGGACAGGGAATTGTGTGCGGGTCGGACTGTCTGACTAATGACTGTGAGTTCATGGGAGTTTGTGTTATGGGTGCAGCCCAGTTCAGTGGAAATATTAGATTGCTTTAATTTGAGGGACAGTGTGCACCAACTTCACAATTTACAGTCAACATGGTCTCGGGTGAAACAGTGACTTCAGGACCTGACAGGCATTCGTCAGTTACTAGGTGTAGAGCTGGAAGCATAGGAACGAATGGATGGGAGCGTAAATGCGATTAGTTTATAGGTTGTATGAATGGGAAGCACCCCCAGGACGATCCTGGCAGCAAGAGTACAGGTCTGTCCATGTGAGACGACAACATTGCCACCCAGGCAGGAGGTTGGCTGGGGCACATCTATCCACTGAATTTCGATTGTTTATCGTGACAGAGAAGCAACCCCCTGGGGTACATAATTTTTCTTGTGGACCGACAGGTGCCTCTTATTGGAGTCGTGTTCACATTAAAATTTGGTAAGTCCGTCTCGTCCACACGCACGTCCCTAAAAAATGTAGATGAATGATTTGAATGTTGACTTCCGATGTTATTTTTTTTTTTCTGGAGGAAGGACCCGTGTAGTGCCATGATTTTAAGTATTAGTGTAAGTTAGTATGAGCTAGTATTGTAAGTGTAATCATAAGCTTACGTATGATTGTAGGTATAGCTCATGATTTAACCGTAAAGTTCTAAATTTAAGTCTAATCCTAGTTAATATTCATAATCTGAACATGATTCTGCTATTGATAATGCTAAGTCGAGTTTTGATGTGAATATGACTAGTGTTTATGCACAGTGGACCAGCCAATTTCAACAAAGACGGATAACCGAGGAAATTTTAGTAGGGATTAATAATTGTGAATGTCTTCCTTTATATTCTGATCTAGAGATTTACTTGCCGAAGTTGATAGATTTCCCCTTTTGAACCATGTAGTGGTGATTAAGAGTTGTCTGAAGTAAGAATATCGAAGATTGTCATTTGTGAAGCGCGAAATTCATGTTATTGAGTTAGGGTTACAGTCACGTAGGCATGTAACCGACAAACGGTAATAAAGCTGTTCGAATTCTTAGTTAATTTGACCTCATTATGATAAAAGTTCCTGTACGCTTATTACAAAAAATTCAACATCGTAAGTCATTTTTCTAAGTATGCTGAGTGCAAACGTATCTTTTGTATTCTTTGAAGATCCTAGAGAATCGATAATAGTATAAAGTAATCAGTTAAAGTTTTAGCCGATTCCCGAATACTGTCTGTGATTCTTATAAAAAGGCAGAGGACAGCACCAACCGCCAGATCGCTGTTCCTCTCCTCATTGTTGCAGGTTAGTGCCCAACTTTCATCCCCCCTCCTTTCTCACTTGTGTATTAAGTAATCGTATACGTTCGTGAGTTAGAGTGGTAATATTTTCCCTCATCCCTCTTGTACTGAAATAATGAGATCGCTGATCCTCTCCTCATCGTTGCAGACGAGAGTTATGGAGGGCCGTGGCTAGCATCCCAAGGATTCGAGCGTTCTAGCCTCGGCCTAACCTCTAACACACTAAATTCCCCACCACCCCCTTGGTTCATGGAATCAAAGTGAATATTGGCTGGTCCATTTGCCCATTTGATTGCGGTCCATGCTGTGATTACTAGTCCCTTTGATTTTTGTGTCTAGTTTACATAAGATTCTTCAATTTTCGTATATTTAGACTTAGAGAATATTCTTTGGTGATAATCTTTAGGTTCCTTTCCGATGAGTCCGTCAGAGACACGGGATTATATCCATGCGTATCAGTATTCTTGGGATATTAATCTAGTGCGTAATGATATATATTTCTGGAGTTATATTGTAAATCCTCATTATTGAATGTAAATTTAGTTCGTGAAGATTCATATTTCTGAAAAGTGTAACAATATTCTTTGAATATTCAGTTTGAGAGGATTCATATTTCTGTTGATATAGATCCTCATTATATTTTGTTTGGTATCATCCCCAGTTTGAGGAGTAATCTGTATCTCAGTTCTTAATACATAGTAAATCTTAGGTTAAGTCATTCTGAGTTTGAATTTTGCTATCCTCCAAGGAGTGGTACAGATGAGGTTGAGTGGCACGCAAGGTGTGCTAGTATCTAACTAGTCACGCCCTCTCTAATATGATCACGCTACCTCATTTCTCACAAAGCCGTATACTCTCAAATATGATCATGCCACCCATTTCCCATAATCAATAAAATTTTCCATCATTACTCTGGTGGTTTTCTATTATTTCCTTCATTACACTGGGGTCATTTATTGGTGAGTAATCCTCAGCATCATATTGTTGGTGTATCCAAAATTCCCGTTATTACACTTCTGGGATAAAATTTTTTGTTATTATCCTGGTTACACCGGTGCATCAAAACTCTTCGTTAATACACTGGCGGCTAAAGTGGTGTGATAAGACATTGTTGTGGAATAAGATATTGTGGGATAAGATATTGTTGTGGGATAAAATATTGTTGTGAAATAGAATCCTTCAATAACAGTACACTGGAGGCCCACTTAATCTCATGATATTTCTAGAATTAATGATCTTTTAAGCTCCTGGAGGACCAGCAAAATTATACTTCACCGAGAATAGAATGAATACTGAGATGGAGACACAACTTATGTATTTTGTGGCTTTGTCTAGTGGAAGGAGTAGTAAGATGGAAGATGTGTTGTTGATGGAACTTAGGGGTCAAATGTCAAGAAGAATGAGTGTAGCTCAGTGGACCATGATAGCCGATTCGTTAGGTTCTTCCCCCTCAAAACAAAACAATCCATACACATCACACCATCGTGTAGTGGAAGTGTTGATGGACGGAGGTGTGTACGTGGTAGAGGATGTGTTCATGGGGAAGAGTATGCAGGAAGCCGTGGGACGGGTGAGGATCTGTTGCGGAAAAGAGTGGCCCCTGGGACCCCTTGAGGGGGCCTTTGAGCTCCATCCGTTCGATGAATAGTTGCTACCCAGTGAGAGATGCCCTCCCTGGAGACTTATTGAGAAGTGTTGAGAGTTAAGCTGGTTATGGCAGTATTAAGTTAAGAGATGGACAGGGAATTGTGTGCGGGTCGGACTGTCTGACTAATGACTGTGAGTTCATGGGAGTTTGTGTTATGGGTGCACCCCAGTTCAGTGGAAATATTAGATTGCTTTAATTTGAGGGACAGTGTGCACCAACTTCACAATTTACAGTCAACATGGTCTCGGGTGAAACAGTGACTTCAGGACCTGACAGGCATTCGTCAGTTACTAGGTGTAGAGCTGGAAGCATAGGAACGAATGGATGGGAGCGTAAATGCGATTAGTTTATAGGTTGTATGAATGGGAAGCACCCCCAGGACGATCCTGGCAGCAAGAGTACAGGTCTGTCCATGTGAGACGACAACATTGCCACCCAGGCAGGAGGTTGGCTGGGGCACATCTATCCACTGAATTTCGATTGTTTATCGTGACAGAGAAGCAACCCCCTGGGGTACATAATTTTTCTTGTGGACCGACAGGTGCCTCTTATTGGAGTCGTGTTCACATTAAAATTTGGTAAGTCCGTCTCGTCCACACGCACGTCCCTAAAAAATGTAGATGAATGATTTGAATGTTGACTTCCGATGTTATTTTTTTTTTTCTGGAGGAAGGACCCGTGTAGTGCCATGATTTTAAGTATTAGTGTAAGTTAGTATAAGCTAGTATTGTAAGTGTAATCATAAGCTTACGTATGATTGTAGGTATAGCTCATGATTTAACCGTAAAGTTCTAAATTTAAGTCTAATCCTAGTTAATATTCATAATCTGAACATGATTCTGCTATTGATAATGCTAAGTCGAGTTTTGATGTGAATATGACTAGTGTTTATGCACAGTGGACCAGCCAATTTCAACAAAGACGGATAACCGAGGAAATTTTAGTAGGGATTAATAATTGTGAATGTCTTCCTTTATATTCTGATCTAGAGATTTACTTGCCGAAGTTGATAGATTTCCCCTTTTGAACCATGTAGTGGTGATTAAGAGTTGTCTGAAGTAAGAATATCGAAGATTGTCATTTGTGAAGCGCGAAATTCATGTTATTGAGTTAGGGTTACAGTCACGTAGGCATGTAACCGACAAACGGTAATAAAGCTGTTCGAATTCTTAGTTAATTTGACCTCATTATGATAAAAGTTCCTGTACGCTTATTACAAAAAATTCAACATCGTAAGTCATTTTTCTAAGTATGCTGAGTGCAAACGTATCTTTTGTATTCTTTGAAGATCCTAGAGAATCGATAATAGTATAAAGTAATCAGTTAAAGTTTTAGCCGATTCCCGAATACTGTCTGTGATTCTTATAAAAAGGCAGAGGACAGCACCAACCGCCAGATCGCTGTTCCTCTCCTCATTGTTGCAGGTTAGTGCCCAACTTTCATCCCCCCTCCTTTCTCACTTGTGTATTAAGTAATCGTATACGTTCGTGAGTTAGAGTGGTAATATTTTCCCTCATCCCTCTTGTACTGAAATAATGAGATCGCTGATCCTCTCCTCATCGTTGCAGACGAGAGTTATGGAGGGCCGTGGCTAGCATCCCAAGGATTCGAGCGTTCTAGCCTCGGCCTAACCTCTAACACACTAAATTCCCCACCACCCCCTTGGTTCATGGAATCAAAGTGAATATTGGCTGGTCCATTTGCCCATTTGATTGCGGTCCATGCTGTGATTACTAGTCCCTTTGATTTTTGTGTCTAGTTTACATAAGATTCTTCAATTTTCGTATATTTAGACTTAGAGAATATTCTTTGGTGATAATCTTTAGGTTCCTTTCCGATGAGTCCGTCAGAGACACGGGATTATATCCATGCGTATCAGTATTCTTGGGATATTAATCTAGTGCGTAATGATATATATTTCTGGAGTTATATTGTAAATCCTCATTATTGAATGTAAATTTAGTTCGTGAAGATTCATATTTCTGAAAAGTGTAACAATATTCTTTGAATATTCAGTTTGAGAGGATTCATATTTCTGTTGATATAGATCCTCATTATATTTTGTTTGGTATCATCCCCAGTTTGAGGAGTAATCTGTATCTCAGTTCTTAATACATAGTAAATCTTAGGTTAAGTCATTCTGAGTTTGAATTTTGCTATCCTCCAAGGAGTGGTACAGATGAGGTTGAGTGGCACGCAAGGTGTGCTAGTATCTAACTAGTCACGCCCTCTCTAATATGATCACGCTACCTCATTTCTCACAAAGCCGTATACTCTCAAATATGATCATGCCACCCATTTCCCATAATCAATAAAATTTTCCATCATTACTCTGGTGGTTTTCTATTATTTCCTTCATTACACTGGGGTCATTTATTGGTGAGTAATCCTCAGCATCATATTGTTGGTGTATCCAAAATTCCCGTTATTACACTTCTGGGATAAAATTTTTTGTTATTATCCTGGTTACACCGGTGCATCAAAACTCTTCGTTAATACACTGGCGGCTAAAGTGGTGTGATAAGACATTGTTGTGGAATAAGATATTGTGGGATAAGATATTGTTGTGGGATAAAATATTGTTGTGAAATAGAATCCTTCAATAACAGTACACTGGAGGCCCACTTAATCTCATGATATTTCTAGAATTAATGATCTTTTAAGCTCCTGGAGGACCAGCAAAATTATACTTCACCGAGAATAGAATGAATACTGAGATGGAGACACAACTTATGTATTTTGTGGCTTTGTCTAGTGGAAGGAGTAGTAAGATGGAAGATGTGTTGTTGATGGAACTTAGGGGTCAAATGTCAAGAAGAATGAGTGTAGCTCAGTGGACCATGATAGCCGATTCGTTAGGTTCTTCCCCCTCAAAACAAAACAATCCATACACATCACACCATCGTGTAGTGGAAGTGTTGATGGACGGAGGTGTGTACGTGGTAGAGGATGTGTTCATGGGGAAGAGTATGCAGGAAGCCGTGGGACGGGTGAGGATCTGTTGCGGAAAAGAGTGGCCCCTGGGACCCCTGGAGGGGGCCTTTGAGCTCCATCCGTTCGATGAATAGTTGCTACCCAGTGAGAGATGCCCTCCCTGGAGACTTATTGAGAAGTGTTGAGAGTTAAGCTGGTTATGGCAGTATTAAGTTAAGAGATGGACAGGGAATTGTGTGCGGGTCGGACTGTCTGACTAATGACTGTGAGTTCATGGGAGTTTGTGTTATGGGTGCAGCCCAGTTCAGTGGAAATATTAGATTGCTTTAATTTGAGGGACAGTGTGCACCAACTTCACAATTTACAGTCAACATGGTCTCGGGTGAAACAGTGACTTCAGGACCTGACAGGCATTCGTCAGTTACTAGGTGTAGAGCTGGAAGCATAGGAACGAATGGATGGGAGCGTAAATGCGATTAGTTTATAGGTTGTATGAATGGGAAGCACCCCAGGACGATCCTGGCAGCAAGAGTACAGGTCTGTCCATGTGAGACGACAACATTGCCACCCAGGCAGGAGGTTGGCTGGGGCACATCTATCCACTGAATTTCGATTGTTTATCGTGACAGAGAAGCAACCCCCTGGGGTACATAATTTTTCTTGTGGACCGACAGGTGCCTCTTATTGGAGTCGTGTTCACATTAAAATTTGGTAAGTCCGTCTCGTCCACACGCACGTCCCTAAAAATGTAGATGAATGATTTGAATGTTGACTTCGATGTTATTTTTTTTTTCTGGAGGAAGGACCCGTGTAGTGCCATGATTTTAAGTATTAGTGTAAGTTAGTATAAGCTAGTATTGTAAGTGTAATCATAAGCTTACGTATGATTGTAGGTATAGCTCATGATTTAACCGTAAAGTTCTAAATTTAAGTCTAATCCTAGTTAATATTCATAATCTGAACATGATTCTGCTATTGATAATGCTAAGTCGAGTTTTGATGTGAATATGACTAGTGTTTATGCACAGTGGACCAGCCAATTTCAACAAAGACGGATAACCGAGGAAATTTTAGTAGGGATTAATAATTGTGAATGTCTTCCTTTATATTCTGATCTAGAGATTTACTTGCCGAAGTTGATAGATTTCCCCTTTTGAACCATGTAGTGGTGATTAAGAGTTGTCTGAAGTAAGAATATCGAAGATTGTCATTTGTGAAGCGCGAAATTCATGTTATTGAGTTAGGGTTACAGTCACGTAGGCATGTAACCGACAAACGGTAATAAAGCTGTTCGAATTCTTAGTTAATTTGACCTCATTATGATAAAAGTTCCTGTACGCTTATTACAAAAAATTCAACATCGTAAGTCATTTTTCTAAGTATGCTGAGTGCAAACGTATCTTTTGTATTCTTTGAAGATCCTAGAGAATCGATAATAGTATAAAATAATCAGTTAAAGTTTTAGCCGATTCCCGAATACTGTCTGTGATTCTTATAAAAAGGCAGAGGACAGCACCAACCGCCAGATCGCTGTTCCTCTCCTCATTGTTGCAGGTTAGTGCCCAACTTTCATCCCCCCTCCTTTCTCACTTGTGTATTAAGTAATCGTATACGTTCGTGAGTTAGAGTGGTAATATTTTCCCTCATCCCTCTTGTACTGAAATAATGAGATCGCTGATCCTCTCCTCATCGTTGCAGACGAGAGTTATGGAGGGCCGTGGCTAGCATCCCAAGGATTCGAGCGTTCTAGCCTCGGCCTAACCTCTAACACACTAAATTCCCCACCACCCCCTTGGTTCATGGAATCAAAGTGAATATTGGCTGGTCCATTTGCCCATTTGATTGCGGTCCATGCTGTGATTACTAGTCCCTTTGATTTTTGTGTCTAGTTTACATAAGATTCTTCAATTTTCGTATATTTAGACTTAGAGAATATTCTTTGGTGATAATCTTTAGGTTCCTTTCCGATGAGTCCGTCAGAGACACGGGATTATATCCATGCGTATCAGTATTCTTGGGATATTAATCTAGTGCGTAATGATATATATTTCTGGAGTTATATTGTAAATCCTCATTATTGAATGTAAATTTAGTTCGTGAAGATTCATATTTCTGAAAAGTGTAACAATATTCTTTGAATATTCAGTTTGAGAGGATTCATATTTCTGTTGATATAGATCCTCATTATATTTTGTTTGGTATCATCCCCAGTTTGAGGAGTAATCTGTATCTCAGTTCTTAATACATAGTAAATCTTAGGTTAAGTCATTCTGAGTTTGAATTTTGCTATCCTCCAAGGAGTGGTACAGATGAGGTTGAGTGGCACGCAAGGTGTGCTAGTATCTAACTAGTCACGCCCTCTCTAATATGATCACGCTACCTCATTTCTCACAAAGCCGTATACTCTCAAATATGATCATGCCACCCATTTCCCATAATCAATAAAATTTTCCATCATTACTCTGGTGGTTTTCTATTATTTCCTTCATTACACTGGGGTCATTTATTGGTGAGTAATCCTCAGCATCATATTGTTGGTGTATCCAAAATTCCCGTTATTACACTTCTGGGATAAAATTTTTTGTTATTATCCTGGTTACACCGGTGCATCAAAACTCTTCGTTAATACACTGGCGGCTAAAGTGGTGTGATAAGACATTGTTGTGGAATAAGATATTGTGGGATAAGATATTGTTGTGGGATAAAATATTGTTGTGAAATAGAATCCTTCAATAACAGTACACTGGAGGCCCACTTAATCTCATGATATTTCTAGAATTAATGATCTTTTAAGCTCCTGGAGGACCAGCAAAATTATACTTCACCGAGAATAGAATGAATACTGAGATGGAGACACAACTTATGTATTTTGTGGCTTTGTCTAGTGGAAGGAGTAGTAAGATGGAAGATGTGTTGTTGATGGAACTTAGGGGTCAAATGTCAAGAAGAATGAGTGTAGCTCAGTGGACCATGATAGCCGATTCGTTAGGTTCTTCCCCCTCAAAACAAAACAATCCATACACATCACGCCATCGTGTAGTGGAAGTGTTGATGGACGGAGGTGTGTACGTGGTAGAGGATGTGTTCATGGGGAAGAGTATGCAGGAAGCCGTGGGACGGGTGAGGCTCTGTTGCGGAAAAGAGTGGCCCTTGGGACCCCTGAAGGGGGCCTTTGAGCTCCATCCGTTGGATGAATAGTTGCTACCCAGTGAGAGATGCCCTCCCTGGAGACTTATTGAGAAGTGTTGAGTGTTAAGCTGGTTATGGCAGTATTAAGTTAAGAGATGGACAGGGAATTGTGTGCGGGTCGGACTGTCTGACTAATGACTGTGAGTTCATGGGAGTTTGTGTTATGGGTGCAGCCCAGTTCCGTGGAAATATTAGATTGCTTTAATTTGAGGGACAGTGTGCACCAACTTCACAATTTACAGTCAACATGGTCTCGGGTGAAACAGTGACTTCAGGACCTGACAGGCATTCGTCAGTTACTAGGTGTAGAGCTGGAAGCATAGGAACGAATGGATGGGAGCGTAAATGCGATTAGTTTATAGGTTGTATGAATGGGAAGCACCCCAGGACGATCCTGGCAGCAAGAGTACAGGTCTGTCCATGTGAGACGACAACATTGCCACCCAGGCAGGAGGTTGGCTGGGGCACATCTATCCACTGAATTTCGATTGTTTATCGTGACAGAGAAGCAACCCCCTGGGGTACATAATTTTTCTTGTGGACCGACAGGTGCCTCTTATTGGAGTCGTGTTCACATTAAAATTTGGTAAGTCCGTCTCGTCCACACGCACGTCCCTAAAAAATGTAGATGAATGATTTGAATGTTGACTTCCGATGTTATTTTTTTTTTTTTTCTGGAGGAAGGACCCGTGTAGTGCCATAATTTTAAGTATTAGTGTAAGTTAGTATAAGCTAGTATTGTAAGTGTAATCATAAGCTTACGTATGATTGTAGGTATAGCTCATGATTTAACCGTAAAGTTCTAAATTTAAGTCTAATCCTAGTTAATATTCATAATCTGAACATGATTCTGCTATTGATAATGCTAAGTCGAGTTTTGATGTGAATATGACTAGTGTTTATGCACAGTGGACCAGCCAATTTCAACAAAGACGGATAACCGAGGAAATTTTAGTAGGGATTAATAATTGTGAATGTCTTCCTTCATATTCTGATCTAGAGATTTACTTGCCGAAGTTGATAGATTTCCCCTTTTGAACCATGTAGTGGTGATTAAGAGTTGTCTAAAGTAAGAATATCGAAGATTGTCATTTGTGAAGCGCGAAATTCATGTTATTGAGTTAGGGTTACAGTCACGTAGGCATGTAACCGACAAACGGTAATAAAGCTGTTCGAATTCTTAGTTAATTTGACCTCATTATGATAAAAGTTCCTGTACGCTTATTACAAAAAATTCAACATCGTAAGTCATTTTTCTAAGTATGCTGAGTGCAAACGTATCTTTTGTATTCTTTGAAGATCCTAGAGAATCGATAATAGTATAAAGTAATCAGTTAAAGTTTTAGCCGATTCCCGAATACTGTCTGTGATTCTTATAAAAAGGCAGAGGACAGCACCAACCGCCAGATCGCTGTTCCTCTCCTCATTGTTGCAGGTTTGTGCCGAACTTTCATCCCCCCTCCTTTCTCACTTGTGTATTAAGTAATCGTATACGTTCGTGAGTTAGAGTGGTAATATTTTCCCTCATCCCTCTTGTACTGAAATAATGAGATCGCTGATCCTCTCCTCATCGTTGCAGACGAGAGTTATGGAGGGCCGTGGCTAGCATCCCAAGGATTCGAGCGTTCTAGCCTCGGCCTAACCTCTAACACACTAAATTCCCCACCACCCCCTTGGTTCATGGAATCAAAGTGAATATTGGCTGGTCCATTTGCCCATTTGATTGCGGTCCATGCTGTGATTACTAGTCCTTTTGATTTTTGTGTCTAGTTTACATAAGATTCTTCAATTTTCGTATATTTAGACTTAGAGAATATTCTTTGGTGATAATCTTTAGGTTCCTTTCCGATGAGTCCGTCAGAGACACGGGATTATATCCATGCGTATCAGTATTCTTGGGATATTAATCTAGTGCGTAATGATATATATTTCTGGAGTTATATTGTAAATCCTCATTATTGAATGTAAATTTAGTTCGTGAAGATTCATATTTCTGAAAAGTGTAACAATATTCTTTGAATATTCAGTTTGAGAGGATTCATATTTCTGTTGATATAGATCCTCATTATATTTTGTTTGGTATCATCCCCAGTTTGAGGAGTAATCTGTATCTCAGTTCTTAATACATAGTAAATCTTAGGTTAAGTCATTCTGAGTTTGAATTTTGCTATCCTCCAAGGAGTGGTACAGATGAGGTTGAGTGGCACGCAAGGTGTGCTAGTATCTAACTAGTCACGCCCTCTCTAATATGATCACGCTACCTCATTTCTCACAAAGCCGTATACTCTCAAATATGATCATGCCACCCATTTCCCATAATCAATAAAATTTTCCAGCATTACACTGGTGGTTTTCTATTATTTCCTTCATTACACTGGGGTCATTTATTGATGAGTAATCCTCAGTATCATATTGTTGGTGTATCCAAAATTCCCGTTATTACACTTCTGGGATAAAATTTTTCGTTATTATCCTGGTTACACCGGTGCATCAAAAATCCTCGTTATATATATATATATATATATATATATATATATATATATATATATATATATATATATATATATATATGAGGTGAAAGAGAGAGAGATTGTCCAAGTGCTTGAGGGTGCGAAAGTGGATGTATGTGGAATAACTGAAACAAAATGGTAAGGAGAAAGTGTGAGAGAATGGGAGTATGGATGGGGTATATGTGCAGTAGGTGAGAATGAGAGGGCAAAGGAAGGAGTATGTATAGTTGTGAGTAAAAGATGGAAGAGGAGCATAAGACAGTATGGATCAGTTGGGTCAAAGATTGTGTGGGTAAAGTTGAAAGTTGGAATACAAATGTGGGCGATTGTGTGTGTGTATGCGCCAACGCAAGATCGTGCTAGAAGAGTGAGAGAAGAGTTCTGGACAAATGTAGAAGTGTGCATGGAAAAGTTTGGAAGGAATGAGAGAGTGTTTTTGATTGGTGATATGAATGGTAAAGTTGGGAATGTGAAGGTGGATGGAATAGTTGGTGAGTGGGGTGTGCCTGCTGAGATAGATGAGAATGGGAGTGCGTTAGTGGACATTTGTGCTGGGAGGGGGTTGGTTATAGCCAATACCCTCTTCAGGCATAAAATGATCCACAGGTATACATGGCGAGTGATGAGAAGGGTGGGTGGTGAACTGAATGAAAGGAAGGCAATGATTGATTATGTGTGTGTGGATGAAAGGATGCGAAGATGTGTAATGGATGCAAGAGTTTTTAGAGGTTGGGGGAGTGGACTTTCTGACCACTACTTGGTGGTGGCCAGAATTAGAATTCAAGTAAGATGGAGGAATAGAAGAAGGGAAAGACGAGAGGAAGGAGTAGTTGCAAGGAGAGTGGAAAAGTTACAAGAGGATGAGAAAAAGGCAGAGTATAAGAGAGAAGTGGAGGAACGATTGGGCAAATATGAATTGGAGCAGATGGGAGACGTGGAAGGTGTGTGTAGGATATTTACAGAAGAAATATGTGCAGCATGTGATGTGGTGTGTGGAAGGAAGAGAAGATGGAGGGGGGTGCAAGGAACAGCGTGGTGGACTGAAGAGGTGAAACAGGCTGTGGCACAAAAGAAGAAAGCATACAATGAATGGATGAGAAATAAGGGCGTGGGAGAAATTGAGAGGCGGAAGAGAGAGTCATATGTAGAAAGAAAGAGAGAGGTGAAAAGATTAGTAAGAGAGAGTAAGAAGAGATTGGATGAGGACTTTGGAAGGAATTTGAGTGTAAAGTGGAGAGACTGTAAGAAAATTTTCTGGAAAGAGGTGAAAAGAGTAAGACAGGGTGGAAGTGAAGTTAGCAGGGGAGTGAAAGATAAAAATGGTAGATTACTAGTGGAGAAGGGAGAAAAAATGAGGAGATGGAGAGAACACTTTAAGGAATTGTTGAACGTACAGGATGGAAGTAATGCGAGTATAAGTGGCTGGGGAATGGCTGGGAGAAGGACGGAGGTAAGAAGACAGGAAGAAATCAGTAGGGTAGAAGTTGTGGAAGCAATGAAGAAAGTTAAATCGGGGAAAGCCCCAGGAATTGATGGAGTGTGTGGTGAAATGCTGAAGCATGGGGGAGAGAGAGATAGTCGAATGGATGTGGAAGATGTGCAGATTGGCCTGGGAGGAAGGTAGAGTCCCGGAGGATTGGAAGTCAGGTATAATTATTCCCTTGTACAAAGGAAAAGGGGAAAAAGAAGTGTGTGGTAATCATAGGGGCATTTGTCTTCTTAGTATAATAGGAAAAGTGTATGGTAGGATACTTATTGACAGAGTTAGTGAAAGAACAGAGAAATTAGTTGGAGAAGAACAGGGAGGCTTTAGGAAGGGAAGAGGTTGTGTAGATCAGATATTCATTCTTAGATCTTTAGTTGAAAAGTTTCTAGAGAAGAGAAAGAAGTTGTATGCGGCTTTCATGGATTTGGAGAAAGCATACGACAGGGTGGATAGACAAGGATTGTGGAAAGTGTTAAGAATATATGGAGTAGATGGGAAGTTGTTGAATGCTGTGAAGAGTATGTACGATGGTGCGAAGGCCGCAGTACGTGTGGTTGGTGAACTAAGTGAATTTTTCTCTTTGAAAGTTGGGTTGAAACAGGGATGTGTCATGTCTCCATGGTTGTTCAATCTGTACATGGATGGGGTAATAAAAGAGGTACAAGGTAGGGTAGTGGATGTTGGAGTGGCCCTGAGGAGAGAGGATAGTGTTTGGAAACTCCCTGTACTGTTGTTTGCAGATGATACTGTGTTGTTGAGTGAAGACGAAGGGGAGCTGCAAGACTTGGTGGATGAGTTTGGGAGAGTGTGTAAGAAACGGAATCTAAAGGTGAATGTAGGGAAGAGTAAAGTGATGGTCTTTGAGAGAGGTGAAATCAGTGAATGTACAGTGAGGTTGGATGGTGAGGAATTTGAAAATGTGAGTACGTTCAAGTACTTGGGTAGTGTGATGAGTAAGGATGGAGGTTTGGAGGGTGAAGTGCTTGAAAGGGTACAGCAGGGAAGAAAGATTGCTGGTTCTTTGAAAGCAGTGATAAGAAACAGGGAAGTGAGCATGGAAGTGAAAAAGTTACTACATGACAGTATAGTGATACCAACTCTAACGTACGGAAGTGAAGCTTGGACGTTGTTGGAAGGACACAAGTCAAGAGTGAGAGCAGTGGAAATGAGTTATTTAAGAGGAGCCTGTGGAGTCACATGGAGAGACAGGCTGACGAATGAGGATATAATGTAGCGTTCTGGTGTTGATGTGGATGTGATAGGAAGCGTTATGAGGAATACACTGAGGTGGTTTGGCCATGTGGAGAGGATGGAGGGTGAAAGACTGACGAAGAGAGTGTATGTGAGTGAGGTGGAGGGGGGAAGAGGGAGGGGGAGGCCGAGGATGAGATGGAGGGATGGGGTGGAGAGGTATATGAGAGAGGGGTGTGTGAGTTGGGAGCAGGGTAGTGAAATGGCGGGGGACAGGGCGACTTGGAGTCGATTTGTTTGTGGCCACCCCAAACGGGATTGAGGCGTCTGGCAATATATATCTATATATATATATATATATATATATATATATATATATATATATATATATATATATATATATATATATATATAAATCATCCATCATCCAATCCTACATTGCCCCATGAGGAGCGTAGGAGCCCGGGGCTAGGCAGTTGGTCCCGACATTTAAGATGAGAGTGACCAGCCTCACTCATCCCTGAGTGGCATTACATGAGCAATGAACCCCAACCACGCCTTGGATATAAACCTTCACCGGCTCAATCCGATTGGAGCGCAATAATTACCCATTAAACCATCAGGTGCCAAAATCTGGTTATATGGGTACCACCCAGCGTACTAAATGCTTTCCTGGTGTACAGGAAACCTTTTGGCTTGGAATTCAGTGTAGAGTCACCCACAGGCTGAAGGAAGAGGAAAGAATGAAGGAAAGAAAGACAGAAGAGGGAGTGTAAAGTCACCCGTAGACAGAAGGACGAGGAAAGAATGAAGGAAAGACAGAAGACAAAGGAAGGAAAGAAGGATAGAGAGGAAAGGGCAGGCAACCGAGAGCAGCACTACTTCGAGTGAGTGGATGGTGAGCGCCCCCACCTACCACAAATATATATATATATATATATATATATATATATATATATATATATATATATATATATATATATATATATATATATATATATATATATATCAGTCACGGATTTGTTGCTTGGAAAGCGCCGTCTTACTAGCAAGAGAATAACAATGTCTAGTACAAGCATCTCATATTCATGAAATTGTACAAGCTCTGGCCATCGTCTCCCCATATATATATATATATATATATATATATATATATATATATATATATATATATATATATATATATATATATATATATATATATATTGATATATATATATATATATATACTGATATATATATATATATATATATATATGTATATATATATATATATATATATATATATATATATATATATATATATATATATATATATATATATATATTCATCATCATCATAAATATTACAAACTACACAGCGAGAGACAATTACACAATTTACACTTACATATGTGTTTTATAATTTTATTTCTATAAGCAATCAAGAGAAAATTAAAATAGGATTCATTATGTAATCCCATTATGCTAAGTAAAGTTCCACAATTAGTGCCCGAAGGATCAACATTAATAGCGACAAATACCCTGACACAAACACCAGAAAGCGATCAACACAATATAAATTCCGAAACACCATCAGAAACACGAGAACAAGTGGAAAACCAAACTCAGGAAACAAAACATACACTAGATAAAGAACAGCAAACTGATGCAATTTACGCTGAAGTAAATGATGATGACACTTGGTCAGAAATTTCAGATGCAGATAGTGAACTTTATAAAATTTACTTCCAGTTTACTATAACTTAGACCATATGGTATTAAGGTTAGGGAAAACATAAATTGACTGTAAATGACGACTGCAAGAAGGACACGGCAAAGATGCCTAATGTAGATGAAGGAAGTACTAGTGAAGTACCTTCTCCACAAAATCCTAGTAATACTCCGTTTCTAGTGTATATTTGTCATGATGACAATGAACTACCAAAATTCTCTGGTACGGAAAAAGACAAGATCGACATAAACACACTTATTGAACAATTTAAACAGTATTTCATTAGGAGACACATTACAGATGAGAAAGGAAAAATAGCTGTTTTTTCAGCTAGAATAAACTAAGTACGATGCCCAGCTGGCAATTTGCTCAGGTCAGACAAGCTTTTGAGAGCTTCAACATTTGAGCAATTTAAGACAGAAATCCTCAGGAAATTCTCTGGAGGCAAGAATTTTCTTGGTGGTATAATCCCAGAATTACACAAAATTGCAGACCTACTTAGGCAAACACACTCAGGGATCTAGGGGAAGTTACAGCAGATATTTCCACCAAAAAACCCTGTTATCTAGCCTAGAAATCTCAGACTGGGTCACAGAGGGTGGTAATACATCACCAGTGGATGTCGTCGACATCACTGGCTACATACCAGCTCTATGCCAATTTCCTGACAGGATGTTAAAGATTTCGAAAACTATCCCATATAATCCAGGGATGAGTTTACTTGATTTCATTTATGAGGTGGAATTATACTGGTGTAAAGCTGGCGTGACTGGACACACAACAGGCAACAAGACAGGGATCAAAGTGCCAGAAATCGTAGCAGGGATAAATAAGTCAAGTCCTGGCAAGGGCCAGAGACAATCACGACCAGTTCAGAAACAAACACACAGTCAGGTTAGCTCAAGGACTCGTTCCCGCACACCAGGTAACAGGGCGGTACAAAAGCCTGGCCGAAGTCCCAGTAGGCATCGATCGGCACAAAGACAAGCAAATGGAATATCACCACATAGGTCGAACTCAAGTAACATTCTCTGTCACTATTGCGCTATGCCTAGTCACACAAAACTGGAGCGTTACATTAAAACGTAAGAAGATAAGCAAAAGGCAAAAGGTTTCGAAGCATACTGTAGACATCATAGGTCCTCCGGTCATTTGACCTCAGATTGTAGAACGACAGAAAAATTGGTATCTATCTATAGGTTGGGGGAAGACTGTACCAGCACAAAAGACGAAGACAAGTAAAACACCTAAATAAACAAATAGTCAACATAGGAAATCTCTTTATAAATGAATGCATTTTGGTCTCTGCTTTATGTAAGGAGGAAGAGATTTCATTATTCTTGGATTCTGGCTCATTGGCGAAATTAATAACGCAATATGAGTCAGAAAGAAAGTTTAGAAATAGAAGAAAAGTGAAGTTTCTGGAAATCTCGAACTTAAATTTATACACGGTGGATGGTACAGAAATACCAGTTATTGGTATGATTGAGTTTAACATGAATTTCACAGAAACCACAAAATAATTCACTACCACCTTTTACGTAGTAGAAAAATTATCAATTAGAGGAGATATGTTGCCTTGACTAAACACAACGAGAACACAAAACATAATACTGATGCCACATTTCAATGGAATTCATTATGACAGTGAGTTCATAGAGGAAATTTTATCTCCTGATAATACAACCAGCAATTATAGGAAAACTAGCATCACAAGAACGATTACACACAAAACCAAAATGGGGGAGTCTGACGTACAACTTCTCAAAGAAAATGGGCGCGTAGACCAGCTGTCACAGCCCAACCCCCACTCCTCACTCAGTCACTCACAATGCAACCGTGACTCACCCACTTACCCAGCCAGCATTATTTATGATATAAATTTACCACTAAAATCACTCATGCAAGTTACGATTAAGAGTAAATTGAAAAATTGTAATGTCATTGCATTAGAAGAGACGGTTAGAGTAAATGGCCTTTTGATAGAAAGCGCCCTGTGCTGGATGAATGACAAGGGTGAGACTAATGCCATTTTAGCTAACACCATGAATGGAGATGTGAAGATTAAGAAAGGAACCTGTATTTGCAGGTTAGAAGTTTGCCCAGCTCCTATACGTGAAGTGACAGTAGCGGAAGCGACGAGCAGAGTAAACTCATCAGACAGAGAGTGCATAAAGGAGAATTTGATTCACTCAGGTTATTCAATGAAGAGAACGATCCGTTAGATCTATCAGAGAAACAGAGACAAACGGTAGCATTACCTGGAGAATAATTAGGGTGTACTAACCTGTTTACACACAAGATTAACATACACCCGGACACACAACCAATATATATACCGGCTTATAGGGTCGCACATTCACAACGCACCCTGACAAATCAACATGTTGAAGAAATGCAAAAACTAGGTATTATTGAACCGTCTCCCCGTGGAATGCCCCATTATTTTTTGTGCCCAATTGAAACAGAGAAATGCGTGCGGTAGTAGATCACCGTACATTAAATCAGCACACAGTCCCTGACCAGTTTCCTATTCCATTGTTAAGTGATATCTTAAAAAATATTGGACCAGAAAATAACATATTTTCTACAATCGATTTGCACAACAGCTATTACCAAATTAGCCTCGAGCAAGAATCATGCAAATACACTGCTTTCTCCACGAAAACAGGGCACTACCGATATAAACGAATGCCAATAGGGTTGAAGACAGAACCAGGCACTTTCCAAAGATTGATGAATTACGTATTGTCTGGAATGATGAGAAAATGAATATTTCTCTATCTAGATGACATTATTATAGCAACTCCAACTATAGACGAACATCTACAGAAACTATACCAGCTCCTACAAAAGCTTGCTGATGCTGGCTTAAAAATTAAGCTGTCTAAATGCAAATTTTGCTATAAGGAAATAAAATTCGTAGGCCACAGGTTAGATGCCCAAGGTATTCACACATCTGAGGACAAAATACAAGCTCTACGGGATTTCCCTGAACCAGCAACTATAGACGAAGTAAGACAGTTTTGGGGGCTAGCGGGATATTAACGTCCCTTTATTAACTAATTCTCTCATATAGCACAACTGGTATTCATTCTACCAAAACAAGAATGCTGTATTCCAGTGGGAAGAGAACAAAAACTGGCATTTTATGAATTAAAGGTTAACTTACATGTGCACCTTGCTTGGCCTATCCTAACTTCACAAAACCACTCATAATTTGCACAGATGCCTCCCACATAGGTTTAGGTGTTTAATTTTGCAAGAGGATAAACGTGGTAAATATCAACCCATTGCTTTTGCCAGTAGACAAATAAAAGGAGCAGAGAAAAATTACTGTACAACAGACTTAGCAGCCCTAGCAGTAGTATTTGCTCTACAGAAACTTCGTGACCTCGTGTACGGATACGAAATTTACCCACACACAGACCACAAGTCTTTCGTGGGCAGTTTCCGAGAAAAACTCCTCTCTGGGAGGAGAGCACGATGGACATGTAAAATCCAGAATTACAATGCAAATACTCACTACATAAAAGGTAAAGTAAATGTAGCTGCGGATGCCTGATCACGAAATCCGTTAGCCAATGTTGCTTTCCAATCGCTCTCCAACAATGACGAAACAATCCCCACAAATCAAGAAATTTCACAGGCACAAAGACAGGACCCAGTATGGTCTAAAGTAAATATCATCTCGAGTCAGGTGATGATGTATCATTACCCAAGCTAACTGTACCACTTAAACAATTCACAATGGTAAACAATGACTTATATCCAGGACAAACAAATCATAGAAAAAATATTAGGCAGTTAGTTATTCCTAGTACAATGATACCTCACATTTTAAGGGTAATACACGATAGTCCATATGCGGGCTTCCTGACAAGGACAGGACAGTCAGGCAGGCCCGGATGTCATATTACTGGCCAACGTTACGCAAAGACATAAGGTATATAATCACATAGACAGATGCGAGTCATGTGCGAAACATAAAAGGTTACACGTTATCACCTGCACCTATAGGACAATATCCCGTACCTAGACAACCGTGGGACTCTGTCGCGGTTGATTTACTTAAATTACCTTTAACTACCAATCACAGTCATTATCTTTTTGCTGTAACTGATCAGTTCTCACGATATGTGATCTGTAGGTTCACCACACCCAAGGTGCTAAATTTTGCAAGAAATATGTAAACAATACAATACCGGTATAAAGTAAGTTAATATCTTGGCCTACCATCCAGCTTCCAATGGATTGGTGGAAAGGCAGAATAAAAAAAAAATAAATGTACTACGGCACATTTTCAATGAAAATTATGCTAACTGGGATGACTGAATCTCCAGAGTTGAAGTATCACTCAATTGTGCAATTAATAAATCAATAGGAAATACACCTCATTTCATCATTTACGGGTCAGACAAACGTCTCCCTTATGAGACGTTAGAGGGCGAGCAAAATTAATTCCCATATATAATTATGACGGTTATCCTAAAGTTCGCTTACGTGAATTTCAAGAAATACACACAAAGGTAAACAAACAGTTAACGATATCCAAGAAAGAAATGACAATCATTTAATAAGAAGGCAAAATAATCAAACATCAGCATAGGTGATATTGTCTACAGCCTCATTCACATTAGAAATAACAAACTATCACCGAAATTTGAAGGTCCATACAGGGTAATTAAGAGAAGAAAAAATAAGGTAGTGATTAAGTCAATATCGAGTGATGAAGAAAAAGAAGCACATATTGATCACTTAAAAAAGGTCTCAAGAAATTTAGCTTGCAACTATAAAACACCAGATACAACCGAAAAGCCTAGTACACACGGTGAAAATAAGCCTGAAGCAATTAACACATATTGGAATATATTGCGATCGCATACCAAACAGTCAAACATAGGTACAACCAATACAGCTCACACAATAACAAGGCATTCACATGACTTAGGAATCGATTTAGACTCCTTTTATGGGTAATAGGATTAAACAGGCCAAGATATCAGTGTTATTCATCATCACTATCACCATTAGCATAACTTGCTAACAACAGTGGATTGGATATTTAACACAGTTGTTCTTTCGGTAGGTAAGGATGAGGCGAGTAAGCCCATGGATCATGTTCCTGTATAGTATAATAGGAAAAGTGTATGGTAGGATACTTATTGACAGAGTTAGAGAAAGAATAGAGAAATTAGTTGGAGAAGAACAGGGAGGCTTTAGGAAAGGAAGAGGTTGTGTAGATCAGATATTCATTCTTAGATCTTTAGTGGAAAAGTTTCTAGAGAAGGGAAAGAAGTTGTATGCGGCTTTCATGGATTTGGAGAAAGCATATGACAGGGTGGATAGACAAGGATTGTGGAAAGTGTTAAGAATATATGGAGTAGATGGGAAGTTGTTGAATGCTGTGAAGAGTATGTACGATGGTGCGAAGGCTGCAGTGCGTGTGGATGGTGAACTAGGTGAATTTTTCTCTTTGAAAGTTGGGTTGAAGCAGGGATGTGTCATGTCTCCATGGTTGTTCAATCTGTACATGGATGGGGTAATAAAAGAGGTACAAGGTAGGGTAGTGGATGTTGGAGTGGCCCTGGTGAGAGAGGATAGTGTTTGGAAACTCCCTGTACTGTTGTTTGCAGATGATACTGTGTTGTTGAGTGAAGACGAAGGGGAGCTGCAAGACTTGGTGGATGAGTTTGGGAGAGTGTGTAAGAAACGGAATCTAAAGGTGAATGTAGGGAAGAGTAAAGTGATTGTCTTTGAGAGGTGAAGTCAGTGAATGTACAGCGAGGTTGGATGGTGAGGAATTTGAAAATGTGAGTACGTTTAAGTACTTGGGTAGTGTGATGAGTAAGGATGGAGGTTTGGAGGGTGAAGTGCTTGAAAGGGTACAGCAGGGAAGAAAAGCAGTGATAAGAAACAGGGAAGTGAGCATGGAAGTGAAAAAGTTACTACATGACAGTATTGTGATACCAACTCTAACGTACGGAAGTGAAGCTTGGACGTTGTTGGAAGGACACAAGTCAAGAGTGAGAGCAGTGGAAATGAGTTATTTAAGAGGAGCCTGTGGAGTCACATGGAGAGACAGGGTGACGAATGAGGATGTAGAGGAGCGTTCTGGTGTGGATCTGGATGTGATAGGAAGCGTTATGAGGAACACACTGAGGTGGTTTGGCCATGTGGAGAGGATGGAGGGTGAAAGACTGACGAAGAGAGTGTATGTGAGTGAGGTGGAGGGGGGAAGAGGGAGGGGGAGGCCGAGGATGAGATGGAGGGATGGGGTGGAGAGGTATATGAGAGAGGGGGGTGTGAGTTTGGAGCAGGGCAGTGAGATGGCGGGGGACAGGGCGACTTGGAGGCGATTTGTTTGTGGCCACCCCAAACGGGATTGAGGCGTCTGGCAATAGATAGATAGATAGATGTTCCTGTTGACATCAAGAGGATCAGCTCACTTACATCTTCAACATGTACTCCGACAAGGGTGCCTGATCTCCTCATCAACAATAGTCTATCTATCTATCTATTGCCAGACGCCATAATCCCGTAAAGGATGGCCATTTGACTTTGAGGTTTTTGTTTTACGGGGAGAGGCACTAACCCTCCACCAACACACTTGTTGACACGTAGGGAGCACGTATGGCTTGGTTATATGGTTACCACCCAGCGTTGTAAATGGTTTCTTGGCTTGCAGGAAACCATTTGGCTTGTCACTCAATGTAAAGCCACCTGTAAAGGAAAGAAAAACAATAAGAAGTGACAGGAAAGATGGGAGAAATAAGAAGAGAGGAGGACAGGCACAGAAAAAGAATGATAAACGCTAAGGAAGAAGTAGGCAGCACAACATCAAGTGAGTGGATGATGGTCGCCACCACCTACCACTAACACCAATAGTACAGGACACTAAGTACCGAAGTTAGTTTTGACGTACTGCAAGACATACCAATAATGTTACAGAAGATATCAGGACCACTTAGAACTCTGGAAGCGGTATTAAAACACCCTTCTTCTTATAACCCCGCACAGGAAGTAGCTGAATTTATTAAATTAACTGACTGGAAACTAGAACAGGCTAAGCACGTAATGATCATGATTCAGGATATCCCATCAGCTGGGAGTAACACACTTGAGACCGGAAACATCACAAATACACGTAACAGACGCGGCTTGTTCGACCTAGGTGGAGCAATTTTAGGCAACATTTTTGGATTAGCTACGTAAAATGATCTAGTAGAACTAAATAACAAATTTTAAAAAAATTGCACAAATTCTTTCATACCAACATAAGTTAGCTGATACTCAGAACACCTAAATGCTGATGATTGTAAAGAACCTAAGGAAGGCAGACGCATCAACTCTAGGAATTGTGGAGAAAGTAAATGCACCACAAGGTAACAATACACTATTCCAACACCCCTCTGTGATCATAGAACATATTGGCTTAATAATACTACAGTTAGACAATACCAGAGCTCAGTATCAGGCCTTCATGAAAGGAATTGTGAATGCTGGTAACGGAAGGATCATTACTTTACTACCCAGTCATAACCTCCGGCAAATAATTAAAGGCATACATAAGCATGGTTTGAAACCATTGTTTGAGGAAAGAAATCTAATGTTATATTATCCATGTTTGGAAGCAGCACTCAAAATAACATCAATAGTAGTTCATGTACCATTCGTAACAGACGATTTTTTTCACAGTCTATCAAATATACCCTTTTCCTTCTAAGAAATATGACTCATTAGTCACTATCAACATCAAAAGAGAAATCATCATGGTATCCAAGGAACAGGACGCTGTCACTTTCACTAGTGAAACAACAACTGAACACAAATGTCGCACATGATTACATGCATTTCACCTTTTTCCTGCGTACATCTTCACGTTTCAGTCAGCTGAGACAGTCCCTTGTGAAATGGCAGCTTAAAAGATCATGACATACCTCATCATTGCAACTTCACATATGCTCCAGATAAACCCATTCATCATCAATGTATTGGACATTCACAGTTCTTCTACTTCACTCAAAAAAACATCAGTTTTTGTGACTTGCCCAGACACACCTCCAGCCCATATATTAGCATCTTATTTATACATCTCACCAGATTACTGTGCAGTCCTGACACCTACACTATCCACCTTGCCCACTAAAAACCATTATGCCATTCTCAACCACACACACAAATACTTCCAGGCATTGCCTAGGATGAACTTAAATGTAAGTGCACACATTAAGTTGACTTCACCCACGTATGAAACCATGCAACTAATAAATTAGACAATACAACCTTGGGAAGAATACAGTAGGATTATGTTTAACCCATATTATGTATACATCCCAGCTCCAGTCATCTTTGTAATTATCTCCATCATATTTACTGTATAAATTCTGGCCATGCACAGAATGCAAGCAAGGATTGCTAACCTGGAATCAGTGTTTAAGAACTCTTCTGTACAAGTGAGACAAAACTGAGTAAATATTGTAAATATTGTATATTTTATATAAAATAACAAAATATGGGTTACACATAATATAGGCTTACTTTAATTATACTATCATATCTCATTTATATATACAGTGCATATATACTGCAAGTCCTTCTCATATGTACTGTATAGTTGACTACAGTAGACTTGCCATTGTATTATTTTAATATTACTATTATCATATACACGTACAATTTTATAACTACAATGACTACATTATCCCAAATATGTAACTTTACAGTATTATGTATTTCACTTGATTACCTTACAAATTGGTTGTAATATGTAAATAGTATGGATTAATATGTTATGACAATATTTACTGTCATTGGTACGACAATGGGCGTGACCGAGTGATATGTTGACATTATATAGGCATTAAATAGGCATTAGTATGGATCTCATAAACACAAGGTACAGGAAGTAGTATCTGCTGGAGACATACACAGTTTCTCACTAGGAATGTCAAATCACATAATGCATATCCACAACCTTGTTGTCCCAGACCATCAAGAATCCTTAATCATATGATGTATCTAAAACTTCCTCGTAGTTCAGATGACATAGAATTTCATGACGTATTTAAGCACGTGGAGTAACCAGCCTTAGTCAGTTGGTCTACGTGCATAGAAATCTACTAGACATTATAACACACCCACACATCCTCTCCGAGCTGTATATAATGTCGGAGTGATTCCCTTCAGAGAGAGAAAGGGGAGAGAAGGGCTAGAGAGAAGGTCCGAACATTAGGGTCACGCTCCGCCACACTGTAACTCACTATTATAACTGTGTGCAATAAACTTCGTAACCCAAGAGTGCTGTAACTCACCTCGTTGACACTATGTCTCACGACTTTATTCTGGCTGAGCTTAGCTATCCATAATCGATTTCCCTATCTCCCTACAAGTACCTAAGACCACGCTATCGAGACTGTATGTACAGTACCCCTCCTTATTTTGGCACTGTTTTCCATATTTTGACAACAAAACATACATAAGATTATCCAAAATAATTCTCAACAACAAGAAAAACGTAATATATCCTACCTAAACATTACAGTAAGTACAGTACCCCTCCTCTTTTTGGCACTGTTTTTGGGTCATTCTGCCATACTGTGACATCAAACATATACACGATTATCCTAAATAAATTTTAGCACAAAGGAAACTATGAAAGAAATATAAAATTACCTGCCAATCGAAAAACATTCGGTTAGGGTACTTACCACCCAGTGCACCCACACACCTCCAGCAGGTGTAGAGCTGTCCCATGTGGTCTAGTGACAGGCAATAGCGCCTAACAAAGATCAACAAACTCTTCTTTTTCATCCTTAACCTGCCGGAGGTGGGCGATGACCGGTGATGTGTGGTGTGGTGATGGTGGCCTACCCATCTCAGCAGACTCCAAAGACAGCCACAAACTTACATCCAACAGACTCTCAACAGCTGTTGACATGCTCGGCTGTGGGTCTAATGGTGAAGGCAGGAAATGAGCTGGTGGTGGTGGTGGTGGTAGTGGTGAGAATGGGCTGGCACTCGTGGGGGTCGCAGGCTTGAAGAACGAGTCGATCCTGGTCTGATGATAGGACCGACAATTCTGTCGGAGGATGACAGCGTCCCAGACTTTCCGCAGCTCCGTCACCAGGTGGAGTGGCACCAATCCCCATCACGGTGTGGGTGCTCATCATACTTCAGCACCCCCTCCAGGTAACCACAGAGGATACTGATGTGAGAGATTGAAGGAGTTGCAGAGGGCTGCGAGTCAGGGCCCTCATCTTTATCAATCCCGCTGTCCTCTTCTGTCCCTGCAGAGGTAGCAACGGCAATCTCCTCATCAGACGTGGTCTGATAACCAGAATCGCTGCTGTCATCGTCCAGCCAATCCCGCACATCATCGACGTCCACCTGCTCTCCTGCTGTTCTAAGGTGACTGTGGAAATCATCCATGTCAAACTCCTCAAAGTTGTGCTCAGATTTTAACTCCCAACAGGAGACGAGACCAACCAATGTTGAGGCTTTTGATAGAGACCCCACAGGAGACGAGACCAACCGCTGTTGAGGCTTTTGATAGAGACTTCCTTCCACACGTTAGCCCAGTTGAACACTGCAGATTTCAGGTTGTACTGCCGAAGAGTCTGCAAGGTCTGCTCCCCGCGTGTGTACTCGAACGCATCTTTGTCTTCCAGCACCACCATCACCTTGTTCAGGAACCTCTGTCGGTTCAGTCTCTTGGCAGCCATGATAACATCTTGGTCCATTAGTTGAATCAGAGCAGTTGTATTAGATGGCAGAAACACGCACCTAATCTGCCAGTCAAAAGCAGCCAAATCCTTCTCAGACAGATGCACAGGGGCATTGTCAAGGAACAGGAGTATCTTTACCTGGACGCAAGCAATACCAAGGACCTCCGTTTGATAACGGATAACCTTCTTGACGAAATGTCTGTGGAACCAGTCTCTGAAGATCTTATCAGTAAACCAGGCCTTCCAAGAATGGTACCACATAACAGGCAGGCTATCCATCATCCTACAGAAAGTGGTTGTTTTGCATGCCCAACAACAATGGGTTTGAGGCGGTACATCCCATTAGCATTGGCACAGCACAAAGCAAAGACTCATTGTTGGGACAACTTCCAACCAGGCACAGTCTTCTCCCTTTCCTCAGCTAGGGTATTGGTGGGCAAGGAGTGGTAAAACTGACCAGTTTCGTCAGCGTTATAGACCTGATCGAAGGCAAGGCCCTCGTCCTCGATCAGTCTCAGCACTTTTTGGCAAAATGGGTCTACTTCCTCTGCTGCCGCATCCAAGGCCTCACTGTGTGCCTTATGCCAGTAAGTCCATGGCAAAGTTTGAAGCAATAGAGCCATCACTTGGACGCCTGGAAGTCCTGGGCATTGTGCAGGTGTGCAAACTTCTTGACAGCAGCCTTCACCATGGTCCCATGCACTAGCACACCGGCACCACGTTGCCAAAACCATATCAATGTTGACCAGTTGAAAATGGCGTGTCAGGCCTGTACCATTACCTTCTTGTCACCCCAACATGTGCTTTTGGTAAAGTTCTGTCCATACTGCATAAGCTTGTCGCATGACTTCCTGATATCGAACAGTGTTGAACGGGCTAGATCATACTCGTGGCGAAAGAGTCCTGATGTCCAGCCAGCATCAACCTTGCCCAGTATCTCACATTTCTTCTCCAGAGTCAGAACCTTCCTCTTCCCTTTTTCATGTGGTGGTGGGGCCATCACCACCCACATGAGAATACAGCAGAGAAGGGCCACAACCCGAAGAAGGTAAGGAACTACCACAAACTTAACCACATTCATAGCCATCATTGAAATCACTACCACTCATGAGGAAGACTAAAGCAGGAACTGAGGTGCGGGCTTGTGTTCACCAGCAAGCAGTACAATTCAGTCATATTGCACTCAACAGTTGCTTTCGAGCACAGAGGAAGCAAAACACGGCAAACTGACATCTACTATAAAGTTCACTTTCGTTTGGCCAGGCCAGGGTTAGTATGTGACGGTAGCAGCAGATGACCAGTACATCACCACCTCTGGTATTGTATGGCTAATACAGCCTGCCAGGCAACTCTGACCATTCGGTAGGGAAGCTGACAGTCGCGCATGGTACGGGGTTTTGCACTGACCCCAGACGCCAGAGAACTCCTGCCATTCAGTGTAGAGGCAGACAGATGGTTTTACTGTACATTAACTCGTGGCTTGTGGTCTGTGTTACATGCCTGGTTGCCACCAGTAGCTGTCAGCCAGGAACAAGGCTTGCCTCGTCCTTTGAAAAATAACCATTATGCTCAATGTGTTTCCCAGGCAAAATTACATATAGGATATACTCTGGGTAGCCCTGCCCAGAGAAGTACTACCACCAAGGCAACAGAAGACACAAGGAATAGCCTGGATTCCATTTTCTCTCCTACGCCTGAGTAGCTGGTTACACATCTTTCTGCCTCACACACCAGAGGGCATCAGGCTGCCCTCTTTACACAACACACTCATCCACGTTATATCACATTCTCTTCAACCAGCCATCCTCTTTCCATAAAATGCAGATCTTGTCATTACATATCATACACATTCCACAAAACATCCCTACTCCCTCCCCCCCCACCGATAAAAAGAGCCATGGCTGCAGCTATACTGGGAATTAGTCCAGTGGTTTCTCAAATGACCACCACCGGCAGGTTGGGTCGTCTGAATAGGGCTTTCCCGGTCATCCTCAAGCGACTGTGCTGCCTTCAGTATTGCGCTGACCCAAAACTGCTCGTCATTGCAGTAAAATTTTCTTCTGCAATATTCGGGGACTTCACTCCAACATCAACTGTTCACAGTTTCCACAAGTTTGAATCCCCAGATCTGCTTTTTTTGACAGAGACTCAAGTAAGCTCCACCTCTGATTTAGCTAAATTTAATTTTCCTGGTTATATCTTGATTCAAAATTTCAGACGCAAAGGAGGGATATGCTGCCTTGCTAAATTAGAAATTGCCCAGGAGGAAATTAATAAATTTAATTATCCTTATTTCAACTATTCCATATAGAAATTAAATTCTTTTGGTAAAATTAAGTATTTCTGTTGTGTTTATCGTTTCCCTAATGCCCCTCCAGAGCCGAGTTTATTTGACTTTCTATCTTCACAACTAAGTGTTCTCAACATTAATACTGCATCAGAAATTACTATCCAGGGTGATTTTAATGTCCATAATATTGAATGGCTCTCTTATTCAGCCAGAACTGATGACTCTGGCCTTTATTGTGAGCTCTTGCAGACTCTGTTAATTTCACTCAGTTAGTCAATTAACCTACCCGTGTACCAGACAACCCCGATCAAAATCCCCACCTATTGGACTTGTTGCTCTCAACCAATTCAGATAATTATAATGTCAAAGTGAAGTCCCCCCTCGAATGCTCTGATTACTGTCTGATACAAGCCACCAGTTCAATACTTACCACACCCTCCTGCTCTGAACCTATCACAGTGACTAAATGGCACTACGACAGGACAGACTGGGAAGGTCTCTAAAAATTTTTCATGAATGTTCCTTGGACCTCCTTTTTCTCTCAAGATGCAAACTCTACATTGGGCCACAAACAGGATTCCAGTAAAGACAGCATGGAAACATTCATTCCCCATCATAGTGCTAGAGGAACAGAACATAAAACAATAGCCTATAACATACAAGGACCAAAACTAAAGAAGCCTTTAACTATTATAGATATATCAAAAACCATGCCAAAACTATTATCAATCTTTCTAAGTCAAACTTTTTTCATTGCCAAGCTAACAAACTAGTAAACAACCTAAATGATAACAAAATATTCTGGTTTACCCTTAATTCATTCAAATCTAACTTCACTACCCGCTCTTCCATTCCACCTTTACAGTCCCCCACTGGAAATCTAGTAAGTGACCCACGTGGAAAATCCAACCTTCTTGTTGATATTTTTTCAACAAACTCAACCCTAAATACAGAAAATCAAATACCCCCTTTCAAGATACAAACAAGATACGTACAAGCTGTATTACAGAACCTCTCATTAGACAAAGCTACAGGTCCAGATGAAATTCCTTCAGTAGTACTTAAAAATTGCTCCCCAGTGTTGGCTCCTGTATCAGCAAAAATTTTCCGCTCATACATCTGTACCTCAAGGTTTCCAGCCTCTTGGAAATAAGCAAATATCCATCCTGTTCCTAAAAAGGGGGCCACTTCTGATCCATTAAACTATAGACCAATCGATATAACTTGCTTTCTGGGTAAAGTTTTTGAGAAACTAATAAACAAACACATAGTCAAGCACCTAGAAATCAGTAAGTTAATCAATGATTGGCAGTATGGATTTACATAAGAACGTTTAATTGTAGCCATTCCTTGCTTCTTACCCATCAGATTAACATAACACTGGACCAACATGGTGAAACACAAACAATAGCACCACATTTTTCAAAAGCATTTGACAGAGTATGGCACTGGGCCATATTGCCTAAGATGGCACGCTATGGCCTTGTATCACTGGTTCCTCTAATTTCTTCTTATCTTCATAATAGAAAAATACGGGCCATGGCAGATGGAATTTATTCCCAATTTCATTCCATAAGTGCTGGCATAACCCTGGGATCTGTTTTGGCCCCAACCCTCTTTCTCATTCATATAAATGACCTCCTCTTTGTCACAACCCAATACACTCTTATGCTGATGACTCAACACTTCATAGTTCTTTCACATTTAGTACCTCCTTTACACACTCTGATATTATAAATTCTCAGATAAACACAGCAGTTTCGCTGAACTAGGACCTTTCTAAAATTAATCAATGAGGACAAAAAAATCTGGTCTCATTAAATGCTCACAAAACTAAATACATTAATTTTTTCAACAGAAAGAATCCCCCAGAGTCTCACATAATTTTAAGTGATGTCAGTATTCCCATATCCACAATTTATGTCTTAGGTGTCACACTAAACACCAACCTAAGCTGGACAGCTTATGTTAAATCCCTTGCTAAAAATGCTTATAAAAAATTAGGACTTCTGTACAGAGTTCGTGAATTCTTTACTGACGAGCAGTTGGCCACAATATACAAAAGTCATCTGCGTTCTCAGATCGAATACTGTTCGCCACTGTGGAGTGGATGTGGAGCAGTTGCATTAAGGCAGTTGAATAAAATTCAAAATAAAGTCATTAGAGTAAACAATAATCCTGCCATTACGCAGGACCTTCCCCCATTATCAATACGTAGAGATGTTGCATCATTAGTATTATTTTATAGATATTTTTACCGTAAGTGCTCTGACGAACTTGCTTCAATTGTGCCTTCCCTTCACCTTTTCTCCCGAAATATTCGGGCAGCTGGGAGCGCCCATGAACTCACACTCTCTCCCCTGCAATGCAGAACCTCTGTCTAGCAGGATTAATTTATCCCCATAACTACTACTGTCTGGAATTCACTTCCTGAGAGTTGCTTCCCACAAACATTTAATCCACTTTTATTTAAATCCAGTTGTTATAATATTTTATGAATGGAAGATGCCTATAGGCACATGGACTTTTTTTTTAATTTTCGTTGTTTTTCCTTCCTCCATTCATTGTCTCTTAAAAAAAAAGAAAAAAAAAGAGAAAGAAAAAACTATCCCACTGGGGCTGCTTGGCTAAGGTAGCTGACTGTGGTATTGAAACGAGTACCCATACCGAATGAAAGTGTATTGTACAGTACATACATACAGTACTGTACTGTGTACAGTACTGTCATATGCATTGGTACAAAAATTACTGTACTGATATTGTAATCATACCATGAGAAGGAATTCTCTCTCTCTCTCTCTCTCTCTCTCTCTCTCTTTGTGTGTGTGTGTGTGTGTGTGTGTGTGTGTGTGTGTGTGTGTGTGTGTGTGTGTGTCCCGGTGGCCACGTGACTGTCTAAGTTCAGTAGGGAGACAGACGGCCACTGTCACTGAACATGTACTCGTGGTTTGCGATCTGTGTTACATTCTCAATGGCAGTTAGGAAAGAGTTAACCAGGTGGCCGCACAATAGCACAATACTGGATATTCAGTGGGGATGCATACTGACGTTTTCACACCGCTTGCGGGTTACAGTCGTATTGCTTGGGTGCTGGAGGTTCACTGGGAGTGATCGGATAAGCACGCGACTTTGACCATTCAGTACAGGGATGATGGATATTTTAGATCTGGTTGTGAGTTACAGATTAGGTCCCGCTCACAGCTCGAGCCCTGCAGCCACGATACCGAATGTTTGGACATGTCTGCTGGCCGGCCGAAGTTCTCAAGCACTTTCATGTCCGGAAAATAGCAAGTAAATTTGGATATGGATTAATAGAGCTAAGGTTCAGCATCCGGATAATGAACATGTGCGGATACTGAGCATCCTGATAATTGAGGGCCAACTGTAGTTGGTGTAGTGCCACATAAAATGATTACTTCCGAATCAAACAGGGTGGGTGTACATAGTAAGAATTCAGACATCATTCCCAGCATTGTAAACTATAATAACAAAATTGAGTTGCAGGTAGACAGTGATTGCACCCTCAGCCTGGTCTTCACAAGAGTAAAAAAATGACAGTGAAAAATGATGTTTGAAAGTTATCTTATGATGAATACTCTACCATCGCTGAACAGGACAACAGCATCTGTGTTGATCACACATTTTTTTTTTTAATACAACAGTGAAAGGAAAAACAGATTAAAAAAAAAAACATACACCAGATAACTGTTGTCCTCCAGTCACAAAAAAATCTGTAACAGTTGGACTTGAACAGCTGTAGGTTGAAGTTTAGGGGGAAACAACTCTTGGGAGGGGAGTTTCAAAGAGATGCAGTTCAGAGAATAAAAGATATCTGATAGACGGAAGTTCTGCAATATGGTAGTATGACATTCCAGTCAAGAGAGCTAACAGATGCCCGTGTGACACAAGGGAAGGCATGGAGAGGTGGCACAATGGATGTTACTTCGTCTGAGCATTTGCCATAAAAGTATAAGTAAAATAATGCAGGCGAGGCAAAACTCCATCCTACCTGTATGGATGGTAGTTTATTTGTAATAGCAGGGTTATTAATAATTTTGGGAGTTTTGTTCAGAATTTTGTCTAGTTGTTCCAGTGCAACCTCCCCACATCCACTCCACAAGGGTGAGCAATATTCCAGCAGAGAGCACACATGAGTCTTATAAACTATAGCCAACCACTCATCAATGAAGAAGCTACTAACTCTGTACAATAATCCAAGTTTCTTTGAGGCGGTTTTAGCAAGTGATCTGACATGAGTGGTGCAGCTGAAGTCATTGTTAAGTGAAACACCGAAAATTTCAATATTTTCGAGACAGGAATATTAGTATCATTGAAGATAATATTGGAATTTGACAATATCTGTCTATTAGTACTCTGTATATTTTTGGTTTTACTAGCATCAAATGAGCCAGAGTTATTTTGTCCCAATTCAGTGATCCTAGATGAGAATTGATTTATGGAGCTGGCTGTACTGAGTTGTGAGTCAGAGATGTTAAACTCTGTGAATGAATGTTTAGGTTGGAATGAACTGTGAAGTGTTGAGTCATCTGCATATGAATGGATGGGATTATGGGTGACAAACAAGAGATCATTAATATGAATTAGGAATAGGTTTGGAGCCAGAACTGATCCTTGTGGCACGCTGGCGTTAACTGAGTGGAAATTGGAATATACATCATCTACCGTTACTCTTATCTGGCCTTTGACGTATTCTTGGTTACCCCGCATCATCACTGCTAGGGGTTTTGGACACCTATCTGACAAGTGTACTGGAAAGAGCTAGAAGCCTAAGTTTTTGTTTAACCTGTCTATCTATCTATTTATTTTTTTCTTTATCTATCTGTCTATCTATCTATTAACAGAAGGTAAATGTGATTCCCAACTTTTTGCTGAAACATTTCCCCAGAGATATAAAGAGACGTTTGATGATAGTCTGTCCATCTATCTATAGCCCGACACCCTAATCCCGCAAACGGTGGCCACAGACAAAACGCCTCCAAGTCACTTTGCCACCCACCATTTGACTGTCCTCCCCCAAGCTCACTACCCCTTCCTCATATACCTCTCAACTCCATCCCTCCACCTCATCCTTGGTCTTTACCTCCCTCTCCCTCCCTCCACTTCACCTACATACACCCTCTTAGTCAGTCTTTCATTCTCCATTCTCACCACATGTCCAAACCACCGCAGTGTATTTCTCCTAATTTTCTCAACCACATCCACATCCACCCCACAACGTTCCTTCACTTCTTCATTCGTCAACCTGACACTCCATGTCACTCCACATGCTCCTCTCAAGTAACTCGTTTCCACTGCTCTCACTCTTGACCTGTTCCCCTCTAGCAAGGTCCATGCTTCGTTTCCATACGTCAGGGTAGAGATCACAATTTTATCATGCAGTGACTTCTTATCTTCCATACTCACCTCCCTATTTCTCATCACTGCTTTCAGTGAACCTTCCTTCCCTGCTGTCCCCTTTCAAGCACGCCATCCTCCAAACTTCCATCCTTACTCATCACAAAAGTACACAAGTACTTGAATGCACTCACATTCTCCATACCATAACCATCCAATCTCACTGTGCATTCTGTGACTTCATTCCTCTCAAACACCATAACTTTACTCTTGTTTTCATTCACTTTCAGATTCCTCTTCCTACACACTGTCTCAAATTCATTCACCAAACCTTGCAACTCCCATTCATCTTCACTCAACAATACTGTATCATCAGCAAACAGCAACACCGGAATCTTCCACATCTCACCCTCATTCATTAGAGCCACCCCCTTATCCACCGCCCTACCTTGCACCTCCTTTACAACCCCATACATGTAAATATTAAACAGCCATGGAGGCATCACACATCCCATTCAGTCCCACATTTAGATCAAAGAACTCACCGCAGCCCTAGCTCCTTCGTGCATACTCTTCACAGCACTCAACAATTTCCCCCCCACTCCATGTATTCTTAATACCTTCCACATACCTTGCCTATCTATTCTGTCATAAGCTTTCTCCAAGTCCATGAAGGCAGCATACACTTTCTTTCCCTTCTCTAAATACTTCTCCACTAAACATCTTAGAACAAATATCTAATCTACACACCCTTTTCCCTTCCTAAATCCCCCTTGTTCTTTTGCAACTTGCTCCTCTGTTATATGCCTAACCCTGTCAATGAGTATTCTACCATATATTTTTCCAGTCACACTAAGAAAGCAAATACCCCTATGGTTACCACATACTTCTCTCTCCCCTTTCCTTTGTATAAAAGAACAATAATACCTGATTTCCAGTCCTCTAGAACCTTTCCCTCTTCCCAAGCCAATCTACGCAACTTCCATATCCACACCACAACAATCTCACCCCCATACCTCAGCATTTCACCACACACTCTATCAATTCATGGGGCTTTTCCCATCTTAATCTTTTTCATTCCTTCCACTACTTCCGCCCTACTGATATCTTCCTCCCTCCACTCATCTCTTCTTCTCTCAGCCATTCCCCAGCCACTTACACTCGCGCTGCTCTCACTCTCTACATTCAACAAATCCTCAAATTGCTCCTTCCATCTCCTCAATTTCTCTCTCTTCTCCACCAACAATCCATTATTCCCATCTTTCACTCCCCTGCTATTTCCCTTTTTCACACTGTCTTACTTTCTTTTGTCAGAATAATGGTGATTTTAAATACTGGAGTATGAAATTAAATGAGTGTTTGTAAAGGTAAGATGATAGGAATTATCCACACAGTTGATGTTAATAAAGCAATTGGTGAGTTAAACAGTGTTATTGGTTATGATGATATTCATTCCAATCACTTAAAATTCAGTCCAGTGATTGTACCAAAACTGTCAGCTAAGTTATTTTCCTCGTTTATTGTACATGGTTATGTGCCAAACGAAATGACTTTTGGTGTTGTCTTACCTCTTGTCAAGGATGAGATTAAAGATCAAAGCTCAGTTGAAAATTATAGGCCTATTATATCGTCTACTGTTAATCTGTAAATATTTTAAGACTGTAAGTATAAGATATTACATTTGGTATATTTTATTGAAAGGCAGCACGGATTTCGACCTAATAAATCCACTCCCACAGCATGTTTCATTTTAAAGGAAACAATTTTAAAATATAAATCTTCAGCCTTTAATGTATATGCTACTTTTATTGATTTTAAGAAGACCTTTGATAAAGTCAGCCACTTTAAACTTTTTGTAGGCTTTTACTGTAGATGGTGGTATCCCTCATTCCTATGATAATGTGTTATTTTATCTGTACAGAAGTCAAATGGTTGAAACTAGGCATAAGGATGCAATATCTGAACCACAGAAAATCATGAATGGAGTATATCAGGGTGGAGTCTTATCACCATTGCCTTTTAATATGTATGTTGATAAGCTCATTGAAAATGTGTCAAATTCTAAGATAGGATGTGCACTTGGTAAAAAGATGAGTAATATAATTGATTATGCAGATTTGTTGAATGTGGAGAGTGAGAACAGTGCGAGTATAAGTGGTTGGGGAATGGCTGGGAGAAGAAGAGATGATAGGAGAGAGGAAGAGATCAGTAGGGCGGAGGTCGTGGAAGCGATGAAGAATATTAAGTTGGGAAAGGCCCCAGGAATTGATGGAGTGTGTGGTGAAATGCTTAGGTATGGGGGTGAGATTGTTGTGGAGTGGATATGGAAGTTGTGTAGATTGGCTTGGGAAGAGGGAAGGGTTCCAGAGGACTGGAAATTAGGTATAATTGTTCCTTTATACAAAGGAAAAGGAGAGAGAGAAGTATGTGGTAACCATAGGGGTATTTGCCTACTTAGTGTGACTGGTAAAATATATGGTAGAATACTCATTGATAGGGTTAGGCATATGACAGAGGAGCTAGTTGGAGAAGAACAAGGGGGATTTAGGAAGGGAAAAGGGTGTGTAGATCAGATATTTATTCTAAGATGTTTAGTGGAGAAGTATCTAGAAAAGGGAAGGAAAGTGTATGCTGCCTTCATGGACTTGGAGAAAGCTTATGACAGAATAGATAGGCAAGGTATGTGGAAGGTATTAAGAATATATGGAGTGGAGGGGAAATTGTTGAGTGCTGTGAAGAGTATGTACGAGGGAGCTAGGGCTACGGTGCGAATGGATGGTGAGCTGAGTGAGTTCTTTGATCTCAAGGTGGGACTGAAACAGGGTTGTGTGATGTCTCCATGGCTGTTTAATATATACATGGATGGGGTTGTAAAGGAGGTGCAGGGTAGGGCAGTGGATGTGGGAGTGGCTCTAATGAATGAGGGTGAGATTTGGAAGCTTCCGGTGTTGCTGTTTGCTGATGATACAGTGCTGTTGAGTGAAGATGAATGGGAGTTGCAAGGTTTGGTGAATGAATTTGGGACAGTGTGTAGGAGGAGGAATCTGAAAGTTAATGTAACTAAAAGTAAAGTTATGGTGTTTGAGAGGAATGAAGTCACAGAGTGTGCAGTGAGGTTGGATGGTGAGGATATGGAGAATGTGAGTGCATTCAAGTACTTGGGTAGTGTGATGAGTAAGGATGGAACTTTGGGGGATGAAGTGCGTGAAAGGGTACAGCAGGGAAGGAAGGTTGTTGGTACACTGAGAGCAGTGATGAGAAATAGGGAGGTGAGTATGGAAGTTAAGAAGTCACTGCATGATAGTATTGTGATCCCTACCCTGACGTATGGAAGCGAGGCATGGACCTTACAAGAGGGGAACAAGTCAAGAGTGAGAGCAGTGGAAATGAGTTACTTGAGAGGAGCATGTGGAGTGACGTGGAGGGACAGGTTGACGAATGAAGAAGTGAAGGAACGCTGTGGGGTGGATGTGGATGTGGTTGAGAAGATTAGGAGAAATACACTGAGGTGGTTTGGACATGTGGAGAGAATGGAGAATGAAAGACTGACTAAGAGGGTGTATGTGGGTGAGGTGGGAGGAGGGAGAGGGAGAGGTAGACCAAGGATGAGGTGGAGGGATGGAGTTGAGAGGTATATGAGGGAGGGGGGGGGTGAGTTGGGGGGAGGGTAGTCAAATGGTGGGTGACAGAGCGACTTGGAGGCGTTTTGTCTGCGGCCACCCTTTGCGGGATTAGGGCGTCGGGCTATAGATAGATAGAATAGATAGATGCAGATGATATAATAATTCTAGCTTCTTCTGCAACAGGCCTACAATTGCTGTTGAATATGTATTAGAGATGGAAGCCAAGGACACAGATACTGAGATCAATACCACCAAGTCGCTATGCATGTATTTTAAAGGTGAAAATGACAGATCCTTGGAAAGATATATGACTCTGTATGACCAGAAACTAGTTCTTGTTAAGGAATGTAAGTATTTAAGTATTATTCTGGACAATCATCATCTCAACTAAGAGTATAATTAGGTGCAGGAATAGATTATATAACGAAATTAACTGTATTTTAAGATAAAATTCAAGTTTTGATTATAGAGTTTTTAGACAACTGTTTGAAAGTTATCATCTCAGTATGTATGGCTCAGAATTATGGTTTTGTAATGCAAAGTGCTTCATTTTCCTCAAACAGTTTGCAGTTGGTTATCACAAGACAATAAAGAAAATATTGAAATGAAGGTACTGGGAAAGAAACCATAAAGCATGTAGAATGGCAGACCTTATGACATATTACCACTGAATTAAAAGGCAGTTGCATATAAAGTTCTCTAGACACCATGTGTATATTTTAACAGAAGTTTGGGATCACCTGTGATGAATTGTTTCTTATATGAGAAGTAAAGGATATATTATTAACAGTATATGATGTTGAGTGTTTAAGTGAAAATGATTTTGATGCTATTACATCTACAATTATGTTTGTTCAAAATCATGAGCCTACTATGATGTAGTTTCAAGGCAATTAGGAAAAGCATATAAGTGGAGTAGACTATAGCACCAGTCGAGCAGGGCAATACTCCCGAGGTGGATGGAAAGCTGATGACAGGGAATGCTGGAGCTCCCGTTTCATCAGCCATCAGGAATAGTTCCTGACCATCCCCCTTTGCTGAACTTTTTCAGTGTCTCAGTTACACAGAGAGTAGGTCAGCATGCTCTCTAATACAAATTTCTCTAACTATTTACACCAAACTACATGCACAGTACACACTACACTTCCTTTTCCAAAAATCAAAAAACAAACCATGGTGTCTCATCATCACCCAGCCTCGGAGTCCCCAGGGGGGGGACCACAAATGCCCCCGACTTCCGCCCCTCTCCCGGTGACGACACGAGGTGCCTGGAACCACTGTCTGACTCTGTTCTTCATTTCTGTAACATTCGCGGCCTTTCCTCTAACTTTCGCTTTGTTGAGCACCACCTCTCCTCGTCTAAACCTCACCTTCTCTTTCTAACTGAGACTCAGCTGTCTGAGGCAACTGACAGCAAACCTTTTTCTGTATCCTCCTACTTTCTCTATACTCATTTCAAAGCCAAAGGTGGCTGTTGTGTATATATACGCAACGACTTATCTTGCTCTCGTGTTCCTGAACTCGATTCCTCTGAATTTTCTACACTCTGGATTCGGCTTTCCTGTCATTCTCCGACTAAATATATCTGTGCTGTTTACTTATCCCCTAATTCTACTATCAAAAATTCTTCGACTATCTTAATTCTACGATGGAACACATTCTATCCATTTCTCCTTTCTCTGAAATCTCCGTTCTAGGAGATTTCAATGTTCACCACCACCTATGGCTCTCCTCTCCTTTCACTGATCCACCTGGTGAACAAGCCTACATCTTTTCTATCCTTAATGACCTAGTGCAGCTTGTACAGCACCCTACCCGTATCCCAGACCGCCTTGGAGAGAGCTGCAACATACATGACATCTTCCTACCCGTATGCACACTTCACTACATACACTAGATATTGAACTGTCCACCTTACTATAGAGTTAAGCTATTAAATAATAGCCAGTGCAGGAAATAATCAACAAAGTTGACACACACCTGCATTTTAGGCACAATATAGTCCTCTTCCAACTGTTAAGTTTAAGGATTTTTTTTTTTTTTTTAGAAAAGGTTTAACAGTCGTATCCCTATAGTAACTTATTTTCCTATTAATCCTACCAGATTTACTGTGCACAAGCTTCTGTTTGTCAATTTGCCACTCTATATGCTTATCTGTCTAGGAAAGGGAATTCTCCACATGAGCCCTCTACAAAGATTGCAGAAAACTGAGTACAACTGCATTATCACATTCTCATATATCAACCAGCGAAGCATTCAAAAAAATGCTACGCCGATGTTGTGTGATGACAACACCGGTCTTTGGAGGTAATACTACACAAGTCTGTTCCTTAACAAGGAATAAGAGCACTTTTGACGAAAGGTCCTGAAGCAGAAGTAAAAGAAAGTGACAAACTAAAGATGCTATGGATGGAGAAAACAAAACAAGGAAGAAAAAGACCACGTAAAAAAAAAAAAAAAGTGGCACCCCAGAGACAAAATCATAGGCAGAGCTAGAAACCAGCAAGATGAAATATACAACCAAGAGGAGTGCTCAGAGGGAACAACATTTGCACTCCGTTATCGAACTTTAGTCCGTATTTCTACCAACAAAGGTTGCTTCGTAGCATGTATTCCTAAGTGGTTTATATTACATATTATAAATGGCATTTTTTGGATGCTACTTATATGATTTTAATACCAACAGTAACAATAATAGCATACAGGAGCATGCTAAGCTGTAGTGTTCAAAACAAATATTTCGAGGTTATGTGCTACGAAATATGCAGAGCCATTTTTACAGTACGGGCCATACGGTGAATATTTGAGCCTGCTACGGAGCTTAACCTTGGACCATTTTTTCTTAAATACGAAATACTTCATTCCTGCCTGACTCTCAACACTTCCACCAAGTTTAATCGAAATAGGATAAAAATGTGTTTAAGTATACATTGCCCAGTGTCACTGACCTTTGACATACTCTTCTCAAAATCGAAAAAAAGTTTATTTTTGGCTGAGTTCAATCACTTCCATCTGCAAAGGTCCAGATCAAACTAAAAATGTTTTAATTAAAAATGGTAAATCATGGGTCTTGCCGTTTGTCCAATTGTTCTTAAAGCCGAAACACTTCATCCTTTCCCGACTATCAGTTCCAAATCAGACCAAAACTGTCTGAGTTGACCTTGTCCTTTACTTCTGGCCTTTGAACTTATCGACGCCAAAACATAACCACTTTTTCTTTACTTGTCATCAATCACTACCCAAATTATGGTTCAATTGCAATCACAAGTTTCTCCATAATGTTTGCTGAGAGAAGGAAAAAATAAACCATACCATGTGCACAAACCCCTCGTTCAGTGCGCGCAGGTGCAATAGAGAACTGAAGTGTGTCGTCATGTAACTGACAACCACGCGACGGTTCAAAACAACAGAGCAGATGACGCCGACAGCCCTATATAACAGCAAAGTAAATAGTGTTACCGAGCATTAAAAATAATTCACTGATATGTTAGAGACTGGAACAACCAGCCCACTTTAAGTGAGTTTCTCTTGCTTCTTATGGGATGAAAATGAAATTAAATGTAGGTAAAAGGTAAGAAGTCGACAAAATTCTTCTAGCATCGTCAGCAGTATGTAGTTATTATGAGAAAGTAAACACCTACTCTGTTACAAAGAACTACTGACTGATTTTTTCATAGCTGATGAAAGTAAGGAAAAAAACAAAAAAACTGTACTTGATAGGGAAATAAGCAGAATTTAATGAGTCGAAATTAGTCCTAGTAATGTCCGACTGAATAAATCTTCCTGAATAAAAAAAAAAAAAAAAAAAAAAAAAAAGATTGTCCTTTAGGCAATGCTATGAATGAACTTGAATATTACACAACTGCAGCTGGAATGAATAATGAAGACCAGTATACTTCGAGATGCATTGCATAACATTATGGTATACTGTACTGTATTCGAAGAGTTTACATCCACATGGAGAGTGGAGAGGCATATGAGAGAGGGGTGTGTGAGCTGAGAGCATGGCAGTGAAATGGCGGGGGACAGGGCGACATGGAGGCGATTTGTCACTCAAGGCGTCTGGCAATAGCTAGATAGATTTCCATTTGTAAAATGATTGCCAGATATGTGCAGATATTATCTAGTATAGCCAGCTACTTTGCAGACAACCACACAGCAACAAACCTAAAGCTAACGGTCGAATGGTTATTGGCCGATGGTTTGGTTAGATTTACCCATGTGCGGACGTAACGTAAGCGATGAATTTACACCAAAGTTTTCGTGGACTTGGAGTAAACCTAAGATAACGTTTAGAGGGTGGTGAGACCATGGTTTGGTCAGATTTAACTGTGTCTAAACTTAGGTAAACCATGAGTTTTTATTAGTATTTTTGTTGACTTGGGGTAAACCTTAAGCAAATAGATGGATTGTGGGTACCCTATTGTTTAGTGAAATTTAATAGTGTACAGACGTTACGAATAAATTTAAACCAGAGTTTTCTGGACATAAGCAAAAATTATAGGGTGAAGTTGGCACACCTTCGATAATGTACGAGTAAATATCGCATATTTTGTACAACTGTAAAACAAAAACAAAGTATCGTTACGACGTTGTGCTAAACAATATGACATGCGACGATTGTGTATGAAAAACAGGGAGGGGACTAGGAAACTGTTGATACCCCTGCATATCCAGCAATGTTGGTTATGCCTGGGATACAAGAGGCATTGCCTGTGTTTGAGGTAATAAATGTGTCGATGTGGTTGCATCAACCCTTTGGGAACAGCAGCCATCGTAGTGTTCGTTACGTATCTATCAGACGCCTGAGTAACGATAGTTTTTTGTACACCTGTACAAAAGATAAGATTTTTTTCTTCTTTTTACGAAATCAGTCGGCCCCTAGGAGTATAGAGCGAACTTAATTAGCTCATTCTAGCCACTGAGGACATATTTCTGGTAATTGATAATTAATAACTGCCCATTAGGAAATAGTTAAGTTTTATATTTTGCACAAAAGTTAATGATAGGTTACTAGTTTTTTTCTTCTTCCTTTGGAAAAAACGTACACAAATAGACTCCATTTGATTCAATGCATGCCAGTCGCCGACACTGTATATGTGCACCCAAAGTTCAATATTTGGTAGTAACCTACAGTACATCCTTGACCTCACCACTTAACAGCCACCGCAATGCACATACGAGTAAATATGAAGTTCTTCTGGTTGTGTGACTGGTAGATCGTTCGAATTGTGAAATATGGTTAGGTAGGTGCAGTGGTTCGAGTTCCTAATTCAGTCATCATCATTAATTATTATTAGTATTGTTACTATTATTACTCGTATTATTATTATTATTATTATTATTTTTTATTTTTTTTATTTTTTATTTTTTTAGACAGTACCAGGGGCATTCAAGCCTCGGGCTCGTACGCTCGGAAGTAGGTAAAATCTGAATTGGCATTCTGAGCTAATCCTGTTCTGTTTGTTAACATGTTTGTCATAAGTTCGATCCTGTTTTGGGGCTAACGGTTCGTTTAACGTTGCACTAAGTATAAAATAATCCTGTACGATTCAAAGTTCGCTGAAAACAATAGACCAATATTAGTCCTAGTTTATTGGCAAGGTTAGCACAACTTCGAGACAACTTTGTTGTTGTTGTTGCTATGGGGATGGCAGTTGAATCAGTCACTTAAGAGGATGATTAGATGGATGTGTTGCGCGTCCTTAAATGCGGGGTCAGCATAGAGGAAGGATGGGACTGGAGTGTACTGTGTTGTGGTGAGGAGGGATAGATCATGATTATTTAGGCATGTGGAGAGGATAGGGGATGACAGTTGGGTGCGTAAAGTCTGTCTATCTATCTATTGTCAGACGCGTTAATCCTGTAAGGTGTGGCCACGAACAAATCGCCTCCATGTCTCCCTGTCCCCTGCAATTTCATTGCCCTGCTCACAGCTCTCCTCCTCCCCCCCCTCCCTCATTTGCCTCTCCACTCCATCCCTCCATCTCATCCTTGGCCTCCCCCTCCCTCTCCCCCCCTCCACCTCACTCACATACAGTCTCCTCGTCAGTCTCTCGCTCTCCATCCCCTCCACATGTCCAAACCACCTCAGTGTATTTCTCCTAACGCTTCCTATCACATCCACATCCACACCACAACGCTCCTTCACTTCCTTATTTGTCAGTCGTTCTTTCCATATGATTCCACATGCTCCTCTCAAATAACTCATTTCCACTGCTCTCACTCTTGACTTCTGTCCCTCCAACAAGGTCCAAGATTCACTTCCATACGTTAGAGCTGGTATCACAATACTGTCGTGTAGCAGCTTTTTCACTTCCATGTTCACTTTCCTGTTTCTTATCACTGCTTTCAAGGAACCAGCAACCTTTCTTCCCTGTTGCACCCTTTCAAGCACTTAACCCTCTAAACTTCCATCCTTACTCATCACACTACACAAACTCTTAAATGCAATCACATTTTCCATTTCTTCTTCATCCAGCCTCACTGTACAGTCATAGGAAAAACTATCGTTACCCCAGGAATGTTCGATGCAAAACGAACGTTAGCTGGGCTATGTGGGCGGGTTCTTGCTATTAGCCCTTCCCCTGTCTAGTGTTGCCATATCACAATCCCATTACAAGAGTTGGAGTAATGAGCAAGAATGAGCCATATGGCAGGAAAATATATAGGACGTGTTTGCATTACCCTGAGCAGCCTGGCAGGGATTAATAATGAAACTCGCACGTTTATTATTTTCCTACTATTCGACACTTATTATCAATAGAGTACTACAAATAAATTATTTTGAAGTGTATTAAATCTACAGGCATCGACTTTTCTTTCTTTTTTGTATGATAGTATAGCAGGGGTCCACGAGTCCTTTTGTTTGCTTTAGATGGGTGGTTAAATGCTTCAGATGGATGCTTCAGAGTTAAAATAGATGTGGTGTGGCTGGGTTAGTGGCATCCATGCATCGACGTCTAGAGGCTGTTCTGGAAGCAGGGGGTGGATATACAAAATATTAAAGCAATATATATCATTATTACAGTACACCCACGCACCAAAGTTTCTGTAACCCCCTCGGTGGAAAGAAGTGGAAGTCAGGGTTATTATTATTATTTATTTAATTTATTACGCAACAGCGTCAGACAGTACATGTGAAACATGACACATATGGAATCCTCAAAAACAGCTATGGACGTATGTATACATATACATACATACGCACATACACATACACGTGTATATATATATATATATATATATATATATATATATATATATATACACACACATGTATACATATACATACACATACATATATACATATTGTTACGGAACAGAGAAAGATAATGTACACTTTAAGTGAGAATACTAAAAATCACTACTGTCCCGTAAAGTTCCAGGTTCAAAACAAAAGAGTTAGGTAAAATTACAAGTTAAAGTTTAATGCTCAAACTAACAACAAAACATTCAGGACTCATAAGGATAATGTAATGGCAAAAAACAGGTTAAATATATGGTTAACTGCAATAGCCTCTATTAACACGAAATTAGCAAGAGTAAATTTATCTAAGTCAGCCCTGATAAAATGAAAATACTCTGGGTAATGCCCAGTTAATACAAGATAAATTATTACAGATACAAACTACTATTAATGATGGCTGACACCAAGAACCCTACATAAATCACGAAAAAACCTCACTAGGCCTAAGAATTAACCCTATGCTACACAGCACAAGAAAAAATGCAACAACGTTTATACTGAAATTACACAGCTGCTAGATGGTTGGAGACTTCCTGAGCACTCACAACAATAACTGTACAGGGGAGGACAGAGATGTGAACAAAATGAGGAGCAGATCTCAGTGGCAATGATGCAGAGACTGAGCTCATTATATAGGGGCCAGCAGAGCTTGATACAACTTGTAAGAAGGACGCGCAAATGAAGCCATGGGGACAAGGAGTTGACAATCCCACTCTGAACAACAGAAAGGACGACTTACTCTACTATAATGGTAGAAGGGGAGAACTGAGGCAGAACACGCTCGTGATCAAGCATGCAGCATACTGTGCGTTAAAATTACGCAAAGGATGATGAAATCATAGGCTATGTAACACCTCCCCACAAAGAAAAAGAAATTTACAAAGGAAATTTCTTATTACTCTAAAACAATCTGTGTAAAGTCTAGATAAGCAATCTGCAATAACATTTTCTTTCCCCTTGACATGTTGTATGTCCAATGAATACTCCTGAAGAAGTAGACTCCATCTTGTCAATCTCTGATTTTTATCTTTAAACTTACTAAGGAATTTCAGTAGGTTATGATCGGTATAAATGACTATGGGGTCAAAACCAGAACACAAATAAAATGAAAAATGCTGTAAACCCAAAATCAAGGCCAAAAGCTCTTTCTCAATAGTTGAGTAGTTCTTTTGAGGTGGAGTGAACTTCTTACTGTAATAAGATACAAGGTGTTCAATACCCTGATCATCCTCTTGCAGCAAAACAGCCCCAGCTCCTGTATCACTTGCGTCAACAACCATCTTAAAAGGCTTAGCAAAATTTGGAGTAGAGAGCACTGGCTGACTTAATAGAATAGCTTCAAGTTTGTTGAAAGAGGATTCACAGTTATCGGTCCAGACAAATTTAACTCCCTTTTTCAGTAGGTCTGTAAGTGATGATACAAGAATAGAAAAGTTAAGAACAAATCTCCTGTATTAACCTACCATTCCCAAAAATCTTTGTAGCTCCTTCCTACTTTTAGGTCTGGGAAGATCACTTATAACCTGAACCTTAGCTCCTGGTGGTGCAACATGTCCATCACCAATTACGTACCCAAGGTACTGAACTTTAGATTGACCAAACTCACACTTTGATAAATTAGCTACAAGATTAGCCTGAACCAAACGCTCAAGAAATTTACTGACATGGCATAGGTGATCTTTCCAGTTGTCACTGAAGATTAATACATCATCAATATAAACAACACACCCTGCCAAACCCTCTGTTACAACATTCATGAGCTTCTGAAATGTGGCTGGTGCATTCTTCATACCATATGGCATTACGGAACATGCAAAAGTCTTTCCTAGTGTTACAAAACATGAGATCTCCCTAGCACGTTCAGTCATAGGTACTTGCCAGTATCCCTTTAACAAATCAAACTTACTTATGTATTGTACCTAGCCTTTCCGATCTTGTCTATGCAATCTTCCACGCGAGGGAGAGGGTAAGTGTCTGTTTTGGTTATCTGATTAACACGTCTGTAGTCAATGCAAAGCCGCTGTGACCCACCTGGCTTAGGGACTAGAGTGACAGGAGAACTCCACTCGCTCTGACATGGCTCAATCATCCTGTGGTCCAACAGGTAGCCAAGCTCCTGGATGAGAGGAACTTTCACTGGGTTCACACGGTAAGGAGGCAATTTAATTGGCTTTGCGTCTCCAACATCGACATCATGCATCAACACAGTGGTTCTTCCTGGAGTAGCAAGGAACACTTGTGGGTACTCCTGCAGTAATGCCGAAAACTACTGCCTTTTCGCGGGAGCTAGATGAGAAAGCTTAGTCTGGAGATCATTCATGATATCAGGATTCTTCCCCAAACTATCACTCAGGCTCATACTGCATGGGAGAGCTTCACTTGCAGACTCGGGTGGAACAGCTACAGTGCAGACTGGATTATTTTCGTCCCGCCTGTGATATAACTTTAGCATGTTGATGTGACAAAGTTGTTTCTTCTTTCTACGATCTGGTGTGGCGATGACATAGTTGACATCACTGAGTTTCTTCTCCACGAAATAAGGACCACTAAACTTGGCTTGAAGAGGTTGCCCATGCACTGGTAGCAGAATCAAAACCTGATCTCCTGGCTGAAAGTGGCGTAACCTGGACTTCTTATCACACCAAGTCTTCATCTTCTCCTGAGCAGCTCCTAAATTCTCTCTCGCCAGCTGTAAAGCAGTGGACAGCCGTTCTTTGAACTTCATCACATACTCCAGCAGGTTGACATCATCTTCCTCCGACAGCCAGCATTCCTTGAGTAGCTTAAGGGGTCCTCTTACTTCATGGCCAAACAGTAGTTCATAGGGTGAGAAGCCCAGTGATTCATTTGGAGATTCTCTTGCGGCAAACACAACGAATGGAAGACCTTTATCCCAGTCTTTCCGATGTTCCAAACAGTATTTCTTGAGCATCGATTTGAGTGTTTGATGATATCTCTCCAACGCTCCTTGGGTCTGGGGATGGTAAGCTGAAGACGTGATCTGGGTGATGCCCAACTCTTTCAGAGACTGCTTGAAAACATTTGACGTGAAATTACTTCCCCGGTCTGACTGTACCTCCTTGGGCAGACCAAACTTTGTGAAGAACACTAGCATTTCCTTAACCACGTTCTTTGCTGAGATATTTCTAAGTGGAATGGCTTCAGGATAACGAGTAGCCATATCAATCAGGGTCAACACATAAGATAATCCTGAAGAAGTCTTAGGAAGAGGGCCCACAATATCCACCAACACACGGGTGAATGGCGCCTCAAAAGAAGGAATGGGAACTAGAGGTGCAACCTTTTCTGTCTGATTACACTTCCCCACAACTTGACAGGTGTGACAAGACTTACAATACCAGGAAACATCCCTGAAGATACCTGGCCAGTAGAAGTGTTTCAAAATGCGTGCCACAGTCTTCCTCACTCCAAGGTGTCCTGCCAAACTGGAATCATGAGCCACTCTAATGATATCCTGCCTACAAACACGAGGGATGACAACTTGATGTACAACCTCCCATTCACAGTCGGCTGATGCTGTTGGGGGTCTCCACTTCCTCATAAGTACTCCTGACTTTACATAATAACAAGTAGAAGCACCAGCTGACTCTTCCTCACTGCAAGCAGAGTTAGCTAGACCTTTCAACTCAGGGTCAGCAACCTGCAACTCAACCAACTCTTGACGAGACAAATTATCAACACTACGGGGTACTGCCTCATCTGGTGAGTGGTCCAAATTAGCAAGAAAAGTGTCAGCTAGGATAACATCATCATCATCATTATCCTCTAAATCACCAGTAACTTTAGACTTAGCCCTAGTGACAGCACATGCAGAGAACACATCAGTGACATCACAATCCTGGGTCGCAGCCACTGGTTCACTAGACAACTGAGGAGCTGGACACACTTGACTTCCACCAATATCATTTCCAAGTAAGAAAGTTACGCCTGACATTGGGAGTGTCTCAACCAACCCAACCATAACAGAACCATTAACAAAACCAGACTCTAAATTCACTCTGCACAGAGGGACAGAGAAGTAATTATTCCCTACACCTTGTAAGATTACAGTTTCATCAGAGGAATTAACATTAGAGCCTAGAACACTGGTCAGCATAAGGGATTGGCAAGCACCTGTATCACGATATATTTTAATTGATTTCCTGTCATTACTGTCCAGAGGACTGACAAAACCATCAGACAGGAAATTAGCACATGAACTCTTGAGAGTGTCACCCACATTACTGCTCAAAAGAGGAGCTCCATCATGAGAATTTAAGTTACCCCTCAAAGCAGGTTCAGTTAACTCAGTTAAAGAAATCTGGGAACTCTCAAGAGTGGACACTAGACCAATTGACTGAATATTTAAAGACTCCTTTTTGTTCACATCACTCTGTCTCCTGAAACATTTCTCCGCAGTATGACCAAGCTTACTACAATAAGTACATTTACTTTTCTGAAATCTAGAGGTGAAGCTGGTATTTACTTCCTGAGAAACATCATCTTTATTCTCTTTCCTGTTACCTGTACTCTGAGTAGAGGCAACGTACTTACTCGCAGCTTTCCCTTTTCCTCTAGAATATCTCTTGTGAGTGAGAACATATTCATCAGCTAAAACTGCAGCATCAGACAAATTATCTATTCTTTTCTCATCAAGATATAGGCTTACATCTTTATAAATACACCTTTTGAAGTCCTCCAGCAAAATCATCTGCTTAAATTTACCAAAATCAGAATCCACATTCTTAGAATTTAACCACTGCTCTAACAGATCTTCTTTGATTTTTGCATACTCAACATGGGATTGCTTATCTTGCTTGTAAGTTGTCCTAAATTTTACTCTATAGGCTTCAGGAACAAGCTCATAGGCCTTAAGAATCAAGCTCTTAACTACATCATAATTATCAGATTGATCCTGACGCAAAGATGCATAAGTTACTTGAGCTTTACCGGTGAGAACAGATTGAAGGAGTACTGGCCAATACCCTTTGGGCCAATTAAAACCTGTAGCTACCCTCTCAAACAACTGAAAATACTTTGTTAAATCAGATTCATTAAAAGGAGGGACAAGTTTAACATTTTTAGCCACATCAAAATCATCAGAGCTAGATGATCCAGTTCCACCTTCTTTCATGCGATACTCATGGTCTGCCTGAATCCTGGCAACTTCAATTTGTGCCTGTATCTGTGCCTCCTGAATACGAGCCTGAGACTCCGCCTCCTTAGCATTTGCCTGAAATTCAGCCTCCTGAATACGAGCCTGAGACTCCGCCTGCTTAGCCTGAGACTCCGCCTGCTTAGCCTGAGACTCCGCCTCCTTAGCACGTGCTTGAAATTCAGCCTCCTTAACACGAGCCTCCTGCAGGGCTAGCTGTAACTTAGCTAATTCAATCTGCGTTTGGTCATTTGGAGGAGTTACATTAAACAAGCTTTTATTAATCATGCCAACAATTTGATCTTTAGAATGATGAGAGCGAACAGCAATTCCCAATTGTTGAGCAACAAGCTTAAGTTCATTCTTTGTTCTGTTTTCTACATCACACACTGTTTGCACATTTGACAAAAAATCTTTGGCTTCATCAAGTGTAGAAATAGTAGACATCATGAATAAATCACAATCACAAAATATCAAGCAATATCCTTATGATAATATCCTGAATATCCTGATAAGAGGTCGCCAAATTTATGTTACGGAACAGAGAAAGATAATGTACACTTTAAGTGAGAATACTAAAAATCACTACTGTCCCGTAAAGTTCCAGGTTCAAAACAAAAGAGTTAGGTAAAATTACAAGTTAAAGTTTAATGCTCAAACTAACAACAAAACATTCAGGACTCATAAGGATAATGTAATGGCAAAAAACAGGTTAAATATATGGTTAACTGCAATAGCCTCTATTAACACGAACTTAGCAAGAGTAAATTTATCTAAGTCAGCCCTGATAAAATGAAAATACACTGGGTAATGCTCAGTTAATGCAAGATAAATTATTACAGATACAAACTATTATTAATGATGGCTGACACCAAGAACCCTACATAAATCACGAAAAAACCTCACTAGGCCTAAGAATTAACCCTATGCTACACAGCACAAGAAAAAATGCAACAACAGTTATACTGAAATTACACAGCTGCTAGATGGTTGGAGACTTCCTGAGCACTCACAACAATAACTGTACAGGGGAGGACAGAGATGTGAACAAAATGAGGAGCAGATCTAAGTGGCAATGATGCAGAGACTGAGCTCATTATATAGGGGCCAGCAGAGCTTGATACAACTTGTAAGAAGGACGCGCAAATGAAGCCATGGGGACTAAGAGTTGACAATCCCACTCTGAACAACAGAAAGGACGACTTACTCTACTATAACGGTAGAAGGGGAGAACTGAGGCAGAACACGCTCGTGATCAAACATGCAGCATATTGTGCGTTAAAATTACACAAAGGATGATGAAATCATAGGCTATGTAACAATATATATATATATGCACACACACACACACACACACACACACACAAATAAAGACAAAACTCATGAACATGTAGGGACATTGCATGGAAGTATATGCCACACAGGGCACAGTGAGCTACTTAAACCCGCCAAAACGAGGGTGACGCACCAAGCGTTCTTCTAAAACTTCGTGGTTTAATAAGTGTCGACACACCACATCAAGTGGCTGGCCCTGGGGCAGCAGGTGTCGAACAGTAGGGCACTCCAGGCAATAATGCTCTATTGTGTAGGAGCGAGGTGAGTGGCACAAGCAACACTCAGCGAAGGGAGGCTCCCCTTCCAACCCAGCGACCTGCCACGGTTGCCGGTAGCCCAGCTGCAGACGAGCAGAGACAACATTGTGCCTCCGAACCATGAGACCCTGGCGACGGTAGGAATACTTGAGGCAGCAGACAGACTCGTAATGGTTGATGGACACGCTGTAGGGCCTCTCTGCATCTCTGCGGCGTCACACAGGGAGGAAAGCAGCGGTGCGAACTCTGGAGTGGTAACAATTCAGGGAGAGAGGGTGACCATCACAACGAGGAGGCAAATGGCAGGCTTCCTTCGCGAGTCTGTCGACTGTGGCATTGTGGCGTAAGCCAATATGAGATGGCACCTATATAAATATGACAGTCAAGTTATGATGAAGCAGTAAAGCCAGAAAAGATAAGATCAGTTGAACAACTGCAGAGTGTGTGGGCCGAACACTGGACAGGGACTGAAGGGCAGGCTTGGAGTCACATATGATGACAGCATTTACTCCCCGTTGGCAGACAAGGCTAACAGCATCCAGAATGGCAGACAGTTCATACAGTGTGGAGCTGGAGTGATCACGGAGACGTCGGTCAACCCAACCCCCTGGGGGTGGCTCCAAGTCGGGCGAGTAGACAGCACCACCAGCAGCAGCATCCGATTGCAGTGACCCGTCAGTATAGAGGTGATATGGAGCTGTGATAGAGGACGTCACTGTCGCCACGTGTTCCAGAGCTAGCTGCAACTGTAGATAAGGTGGGTCAGACCTGGAGGTGGGAGTGAAGCTCACCTCTGGCATAGGCAGCACCCAGGGTGGGGGGGGTTGGGGGTACTTCTGCAACAAGAACAACCAAATCAAGGCTGCGGAGCATAGAGGAAACAAATTTAATAAGAGTACGTCCACTGTGCAGAATACGAGGAACGGGGGAGTTTAGTCTCAGAGAAGTCCTGACAAACTGAGAGTAGTGGGGCGAAAGTTGTGGGAAATGGAGGCACTTGACAGCGAGACGAGTGACATTAGAATAAATTCTTTCTATTAAAGGCGGAAGCCCCAGCTCACGCTGCATGGTCACTATCCTGATAGACATGGGACAGCCAAGAATTACTCTCATTGCTCTATTCTGAAATTTTTCTAAAGGCTCCAGAGCAGTCCTAGAAAGCTGAATCAAGGCAGAGGAGAGATAGTCAACTACAGAGCGAATGAAAGTAATATAGACTGTCCTGGCCACATGGATGGAGATTCCCGAAGAGTTGTTGGTGAGCCACTGAAGTGGTGCGAGTCGGCGCTGGAGGTGATCCAACAGGTCACGGATGAAGGGATGGCCCTGGCGCCTGGCGGGGGGAACAGCCGAGATCTTAACAGGTACCCCCAGGTAGTGGTACTGGAAACACAAGGGAATGACAGTCCCTCCGATGGTGAAATCAGGCAGAGCTTGAGGAGGGCGGCAGGAGAATATTCTGCTCTTATCTGGGGAAAGAATAATGCCACAGTGAGAGGAAGCCACATAGAAGGAGTCAGGAAACCGCTGGAGATCCCTTGGCGAGGAAGAGTGAACACAAATATCATCAGCATAGCATGTAATCGTAGTTCCAGGAATATTAGGGAGAGAAGTGAGCAACCGATGCATCAGTACATTAAACAAAAATGGGCTAAAAACACCCCCTTGTGGCGTACCAAGATGAAAACTACGTTGAGGACTGTACACACCACTGAAAAACACGTGAGAGGTCATGTTACTGAGATAGCCCCAAATCCACCGCAAGAGATTACCCTTTATCCCAAAGTCGACAAGTTGATCCAAAATGATGTCTCTGTTAGCAATATCGAAAGCACTCTGAAGGTCGACGAAGGCCACCACATTGTCCTGGGAGAGGCGAGAATTCAAGGCAGCAAGGCAGTGGTGCGTGCTGCGCTGAGGAAGGAAACCATACAGATGTGGAGAAAGGCGGTCCTGAAGCCTGTACATGAGATGGTTGAGTAAGATCCTCTCCATCACCTTGCAGAAACAGTGGTGCGTGCTGCGCTGAGGAAGGAAACCATACAGATGTGGAGAAAGGCGGTCCTGAAGCCTGTGCATGAAATGGTTGAGTAAGATCCTCTCCATCACCTTGCAGAAACAAGAAGTAAGGGAAATCGGCCTGAACTTCGCCGTGCCAGGCTTGGGGATGGGGACAATTGTACTGCTGGTCCAGGCTCGTGGTACACAACCGTCTCTGAAACAAAGATTGTACAATTTAAGTAAAGGGTTACCAGGAACTTGTTGCAGCAGACATAGCACAGCAGTGGTGATACTGTCATCACCAGGGGATGAAGCCTTACCTCGAGAGAGAGCACGGCGCAGCTCTGACTCGGTTATCTCCTCTACATCATCATCATCATCCTGCAGCAAAGCAGACATCAAACAAAGCTGATGGGCAGGAGCACAGGAAGAGAGTGCATCTTGTATGTGGTTGGGAAGACTTGCTGGGGTAGACTGTTCCGACCAGGCGTCGACAAGGTTTTGGGCGTAGACAGTGGGAGTGTGATGGCGAGCAGTGGCGGGCGTCTTCTTGACAACTCGACGGATGAGGTGCCACATGGAAGCCACACTTGTCTGTCGGTTAATACTGTCCGTAAACCGCTGCCAGGACTCAGTAATGACACACACCTGCAGTGCGACTAGTGCATCCCTGGACGTTTGATAACGATGGAGTGTGCCAGGATTCGGGTTGGCTTGAAACAAGAGCCCATCACGTTCAGCCTCCTTCTTCGCCTCTTGTATACGTGCATCAAGTGTCCAGGAGTGGGCAATACAGCGGCGCTGCAAATGTGGGCGGGAGACATACTACCTGTAAAAATCATGAGTGGCAGAGACAGGATCAGAGTATAACTGGTCAGGTGAAGAAAGATTTAAAGTAGGTACCATCTGGGCCATATATGATATGTACGTCGGGCAATACTTAGGGGGCACAGTAATGCGTAAACGAGCAGCAGGAGCAGTAGAAGCAGCAGGCAGAGAATAACGAAATTGAAGTGCGACGTGATCAGAGAATGAGGCTGGCACTGAGGAGCATTGGACCCGAGACGCTATCAAGCCGGACGTGATGACGTGATCCAGAGTGCCTCTCCGGGAGTGAGTGGCACCGCCAGTATCCCAGCGTGCCAGGTGATGCCTGCGGATGTAAGAAATGAGATGAAGACCATTACGATTGTAAGAGCCAGAACGATCACCTAAGTCAGGATGCCGAGCATTGAAATCTCCCATATACACCACCCCACGCACTGTAGGAGGAGGAAGAGCCTCAAGAGAAAGTCTGGCAGGGGCGGAATAGACATTACACAGCTGGAGCACGCCATCCCCAAGTGTGACCTCAAAGAGCTGGAAAGTCATGTCAGGGTCGGTGGAGTTGCGGAGAAGGCGGTGTGGTAAGGAGCTGTGTATGTAAGTCAACAGGCCATTCCTTACCAGATGGACGTACGGAATATAACCTGTGAGGAGGGGAGCTTGCCCAGCGGCAATCGGCCGGCCTGGGAACGCTTCCTGGAGAAAAATAACACTAGGGTTGTGTCGAAAAACAAAGACCTTGTGTTGAGCGAGCTTAGCATAATTGGTGATACCACAGTTGTTCCAGGAGATGACATCTAGCTGGCAATCAGGAGCGAACCTTATGCTTGAAAAAAGGTGACCGGAGAGTGGAGGCAGACGAACGACCTGGGTTAGAGAACAAACCAAAAGGGAATGACTCACAGAGTTTTTCAAGGCGAGAGGCGATAGTACCCATCTTGTCAGTGAGGGTGGTGATGGCGGAGATGATGCTCTGCTGAGCCTCAACCAAGGTGGAGAGTTTGTTATCCGAAGAGGCATGAGCTGCAACCAGCCCGTCAATCCTGGCTTCAAGAGCAGAAAAGCGGTCCTCGAGAGCCGTACATCGTGCCATGAGGGAGGCAACAGCCTTGTGAAGGGCCAGGTCAGGAGCCGAGGCAGTGCTGGTGGGATGAACAGGCTGAGGTGGTGGTGGGGGTGGCCTGGGAGTGACGGCCCGAACTGGGGTCTGGCGACGAGCACAACCATGCCACACGTTGACCCCTGGCTGAAAACAGTGCGGACACTTCCACAGAGACCTGTACCGAGGAGGTGGGGGTTCTGAGGTGGATGCGGAGGCAGCAGGACATGATGGCTCACCCTTGACAGGACACGTCCTGGATTCGTGGCCAGCCGCACACCAAGCACACTTTGGCGAGGCAGAGCAGTACCGGGAAATGTGTCCCACGCCCCAGCATCTGTAGCACCAAGGCTGGTCATTATGGAGTTTCTGCACCTCACACGGTGGAAGACAGTGGAGGAAGTCAAAACTAATAACTGATGGAGGTGGGTCGGGAAGACCCCAGACGACAACAATCCGGTTAATGGGAGAACCATCCTGCATGGAACGACAGGCAGAGTACACTCCAGGATATCCCTTGGCAAGATTTGGGTCAATATCAACAGGGAAACGGGTGAGGATGTAGCTGGGGTACTTACGTGGCCTCTCCGGTGAGTCCTGAAGAATGAGTGGCAGTGAGAAAAACTCACCAGATAAGACTCTGTTAATGATATCCTCTCTTTGTCTAGAAATGTAGACAAACCGGGAGGTGACTGCAGCCATCTTGACTTCTGCCTGCTCACGCTGTAGTTGGAAGGCCCTGGTAACCGAAGACAACCATCGCAACTTTGTATCCGTGGAAGGGTCGCCACTGAAGGAGAGCTTGACGTAGGCATCTCTCGGGGCAAATGCAGGGCGGTGAGACAAGGGCCGGGAGTGGGAAGAGGGAGAAATACCAGCGAGAGGCTGAGGAGGCAGACAGACAGGCACGTCACGTACAGATGAGTCACCTTTGGCAGTCTTGGTGACAGGAGGCACACATTCACCGTCAGGAGAGTCCTCCACAGGCCGCTTGTTAGAAGTGGACGGGGTGGAAGGCTGTATCCCATGATGAGTGGACAAAGACTTAAGGGGCTGTGAGGTGGCAGGCACAGGCAGTTCAGGCCAGTGGTTCACGGTAGGAGAGGCATCATCGTCGGACATGGCTAAATCATTTTCCAGGAGTGAAGCAGCGTCCGACCCCGAACGCTCCATCGGGCCAGGCAAGGCCTCGACAGAACACTAGCGAAGCACTCAGCCCACACTCACAGCAGCCGGTGACTATATCAAAAATCCGAACACAAAGAAACAGCTTCGAAATACACAAGCAAGAGCCAGGAGGAGCAGAGAACGTCCGCACTCAACGCAGGCTGAAGTGGGACTCGAAGTCAGCGTTAGAGAGAGGGCAGGCGAACGGACAACCGTCCGAGGCGAATGGTGAGAAGCTTCATGAAAATTGAATTTGAAACATTTCCAAACTATTCACCTGCAAAACATTATGCGTTCGTAACATAGCATATAATATTACATAGACTGCTATGTTATCATGGAGTCTTGTGAAACTGGTCCAGACACGACCCATCTGTTTTGGATGCTCATCATACACATAAAGCACCGAGCTAGTTGTATAGAAGCTGTGACTGGTCATTATTGTGAAAATGTTATTCCTGGATTGTCTGTAGCTATAATATAGACTGACTCTGGAATTAATGCTGATTCCCAGTAGCTGTCCGGATGTTTATGTTAACATTATTTTATGTGGACGAATAAATCACATTGTGCTAGGCAGCGGAGAACATTCACCAATAATTAACTACAACCAGATGAAATTTGAAGCAAACAACATAAACTATTATAAGGTAACAAAGATAGAGCTGTGGTATCCTGCTCCGCTTTGTTATCTAGGCCTTAACTGTTGCCTCACCTCATACGTGCATTATTTTCCTTCAGTCTCTGCCTCGTCTATTACTTTTACTTTCCAGTATCCTCTTACTGCGAGCCGTCATATTCCTTAGGGGGTATCTAGTTGTCCGGTCCTATAACCCCTATTGTATTATTCGTGACATCATTACTCCCGTACAATGTTAGCACAAGACTGCTGAATCTGTTACTACCATTAATGGCACTACCACTACCAACCACTCTTTTCCCCCTTACTAATTTCCCCCACAATACTACTACTGATACTCCTACTGGTAATCCACTATAAATCTGTATAATAATACATATGATTGTCCCTATGTCTGTGTATCTGCTACCCACATTTTCCCTGTCCCACCGTTGACAATTCGTCAATTACACCCCACTGCTGCCCCTGTTGCACCCCCCTCTCTCGCAGCAGCATATGACCTCTGCTGTTGCGCCGCCATGTCATATTTTCATTTATTCAATTCAATTCCCTCTCTCCCAGCCACCATGGACCCTACTCCTCCCTCATCCCGACGTCATATTACCCCTCACCTCATCCCTGGGCCATCAACCAGTTGTCCACCCTTTTTACCGATAAATATACATGGTATGCTTTAATAATAATATTTATGATAGCAACACCATAGATGTGTAGTGTTCCTAACATTACATATAAAAACTGCAGACCCAAAAAGTGCCTATTTTACGGAGCACTGCCATATTTACCACAGGACCGACCACAGACCGTTCTTATCATTACCACTAGACCTTTACTGTAGCACTTCACCATTGTAATACAACACATTGTAGTCCTTTGTGGGATCACTACAGTTGTTTGGGGAAAATAACAGTGTGCGACATGACTACAACATGCTAAAATACTCATGTGACGTTTCACAGACATCCATCAAATAGTCTTGGAGGAGTTAGCGGACAAACAAACGACAGGATATAACAGAGAGAGGCCGAATGTCTCGCATCGGTGTACAAAACTTTTACCATCACACTCTACAGGTGTCATCATAGTTATTGCAATAGTAATAATAATAATAATAATAATAATAATCTATCTATCTATCTATTGCCAGACGCCTCAATCCCGTTTGGGGTGGCCACAAACAAATCGCCTCCAAGTCGCCCTGTCCCCCGCCATTTCACTGCCCTGCTCCCAACTCACACCCCCCTCTCCCATATACCTCTCCACCCCATCCCTCCATCTCATCCTCGGCCTCCCCCTCCCTCTTCCCCCCTCCACCTCACTCATATACACCCTCATCGTCAGTCTTTCACTCTCCATCCTCTCCACATGGCCAAACCACCTCAGTGTGTTCCTCATAACGCTTCCTATCACATCCACATCCACACCACAACGCACCTTTATATCCTCGTTCGTCAGCCTGTCTCTGCATGTGACTCCACAGGCTCCTCTTAAATAACTCATTTCCACCGCTCTCACTCTTGACTTGAGTCCTTCCAACAACGTCCAAGCTGCACTTCCGTACGTTAGAGTTGGTATCACAATACTGTCATGTAGTAACTTTTTCACTTCCATGCTCACTTCCCTGTTTCTTATCACTGCTTTCAAAGAACCAGCAACCGTTCATCCCTGCTGTACCCTTTCAAGCACTTCACCCTCCAAACCTCCATCCTTACTCATCACACTAGTACTTAAACGTACTCACATTTTCCAATTCCTCACCATCCAACCTCACTGTACATTCACTGACTTCACCTCTCTCAAAGACCATCACTTTACTCTTCCCTACATTCACCTTTAGATTCCGTTTCTTACTGACTCTCCCAAACTCATCCACCAAGCCTTGCAGCTCCCCTTCGTCTTCACTCAACAACACAGTATCATCTGCAAACAACAGTACAGGGAGTTTCCAAACACTATCCTCTCTCCCCAGGGCCACTCCAACATCCACTACCCTACCTTGTACCTCTTTTATTACCCCATCCATGTACAGATTGAACAACCATGGAGGCATGACACATCTCTGTTTCAACCCAACATTCAAAGAGAAAAATTCACTTAGTTCACCATCCACACGCACTGCAGCCTTCGCACCATCGTACATACTCCTCACAGCATTCAACAACTTCCGAGCTACTCCATATAATCTTAACACTTTCCACAATCCTTGTCTATCCACCCTGTCATATGCTTTCTCCAAATCCATGAAAGCTGCATACAACTTCTTTCCCTTCTCTAGAAACTTTTCCACTAAAGATCTAAGAATGAATATCTGATCTACACAACCTCTTCCCTTCCTAAAGCCTCCCTGTTCTTCTCCAACTAATTTCTCTGTTCTTTCTCTAACTCTGTCAATAAGTATCCTACCATACACTTTTCCTAGTATACTAAGAAGACAAATGCCCCTATGATTACCACACACTTCTTTTTCCCCTTTTCCTTTGTACAAGGGAATAATTATACCTGACTTCCAATCCTCCGGGACTCTACCTTCCTCCCAGGCCAATCTGCACATCTTTCACATCCATTCTACTACTATCTCTCCCCCATGCTTGGTTAATAATAACCAAATTATATTAGTCATGATACAGAGGAGGACAAACACTGACACAGCATCTGTTGATGCAATACAGTATCTGTTTGCCATGACAGTAGGTTGAGCTGCTGTCAAATATTAATTTAGTCAGCCTTACTGTAACCCTACCATTACGGCATATTATGGCACTGTTTGGTTTCATATGTCAAAGCTGTGTTCAAGTGTTTCATCAGGGAGATTATGGTGTTTGTCCAACTTTGTATCGTGTCTATTAATATGTGATTATTATTATTATTATTATTATTATTATTATTATTATTACTACTATTACTACTACTACTACTACTACTACTACTACTACTATTACTACTACTACTACTACTATTACTACTACTACTACAACTACTACTACTACTGCTACTACTATCATTATTATCATTGTTATTATTATTATCATCATAATTGCTATAATTATGATGCCACTCAGAAAGCAGGATGGTAACAGTTTTGTCAGGTCGTCATACACCGATGAGCGACATTCGGCCTCTGTCTGTTATATCCAGTTGTTTGTTTGTGTGTCCACTAACTTCTCCGAGACTATTTGATGGATGTCAGTGAAAAGTTACATGCGTATTTTAGTGGGTTGTAGGCATGTCGTGCACTATGTAATTTTTCCCAAACAGCTGTAGTGATCCCACAAACGACTACAATGGTGAAGTGATACAGCAAAGGCCCAGTGATAATAAGAACGGTCTGTGGTCGGTCCTGTGGTAAATATATCAGTGCTCCGTAAAATAGGCATGTTTCTGGGTCTGCAGTTTTTATATGAAATGTTAGGAACAGTACACATCTATGTTGTTGTTATTATTAACATAAGAATAATAATAATAATAAGAATAATTACCATTATTATTGTTATTATTATTATTATTATTACTACTACTACTGCATACCATGTACATTCACCGGTAGAGGGTGGACAACATGACTGGTGGCCCAGGGATGAGGTAAGGGATAGTGTGGTGTCGGGATGAGGGAGGAGTAGGGTTGATTGTGGCTGGGAGAGAGGGGGGTGCAACTGGGGCAGCAGTGGGGGGTAAATGACGAATTGTCAACGATGGGACAAGGAAAATGTGGGTAGCAGATACACAGACATAGGGACAATCATGTGTATTATTATACAGATTTATAGTGGATTAGCAGTAGGAATAGCAGTAGTAGTAGTATGGGGGAAATTAGTAAAGGGGAAAAGAGTGGTTAGTAGTGGTAGTGCCATTAATAGTAGTAACAGATTCAGCAGTCTTGTGCTAACGTAGTTTGTGTGGGAGTGATGATGTGACAAATAATATAATACAATAGGGGTTATAGGACCTGACGACTAGAAACCCCCTAAGGAATATCATGGCTCGCAGTAAGAGGATACTGGAAAGTAAGAGTAATAGAAGAGGCAGAGACTGAAGGAAAATAATGCCGAATGAGGTGAAGCAACAGTTAACCCGAGACGCCCCGTCGACGTATGGGTACGTTGCAACATTTTGCATTTGCCAGTCCCGTCGATGTACTGGTACATTTTGCAATTGCATGGTCCCTAATTTGCACAATTTTCACTTTTCGCGAGTGATTTTTCGTAGGTATACACGGGACACCTTCCTCTATTCCTCTACAAGATGCCAAGCAGGGACAATGCCTTACACCGCTTAACCTCCCCCCCCCCACACGCCATTGTCTCAACAATTCACCTGTTACCAGTGACCTGGCCAATAAAGACATTCAGGGCCAGAGTGATTCCCCAATCGATGACAATGTGGAGGACAAAGTTTACATAGCATTAGAGGAAGAAACAGTCAGAAATGATGATCAGGTAATGTGGCAAAAGAAGGTCAGGAATGGTGATGAGTTAGTGAGTGAAACAATGCTTATAATGCCTATATTACTGTTTGAAAACCAATATACTCTCATACTACATATAAATTCGTACCAAATAAATAAATAAATAAATACCGTTTAGGAGTGATGTGGAATATTTATCCTCCCATAGAACTCGTTTTCTTTGCAGCCAGTCTGATAGAAAACCCTGTAATGTAAGGAGGTACTCCTACCTGTATCGAGTATTTTAAACCTCAGGTGAGCGATTTCTCTATGAATTTTCGATGTTTCTCACCAAGAGCGGAGGTTTTAGCCCCCCCCCAAAAAAAATCCAAAAATGGTCGAGACTGGAGGGTGTCGGAGGTGCGAAAGTGGTCGGGACGTGACAGGTTAATTAAGGCCTAGATAACAAGACGGAGCAGGATACCACAGCTATATCTTCGTTACCTTATAATATTTTGTGTTGTTTGCTTCAAATTTCATCTGGTTGTAGTTAATCATTGGTGAATGTTCTCTGCTGCTTATCACAATGTGGTTTATTGGTCCACATAAAATAATGTTAACATAAACATCCGGACAGCTACTGGGAATCAGCATTAATTCCAGAGTCAGTCTATATTATAGCTACAGACAATCCAGGAATAACATTTTCACAATAATGACCAGTCACAGCTTCTATACAACTATCTCGGTGCTTTATTTGTATGATGAGCATCCGAAACAGATGGGTCGTGTCTGGACCAGTTTCACAAGACTCCATGATAACATAGCAGTCTATGTAATATTATATGCTGTGTTACGAACACATAATGTTTTGCAGGTGAATAGTATGGAAATGTTTCGAATTCAATTTTCATGAAGCTTCTCACCATTCGCCTCGTAGCTCAGTATCAAACTACCACTCACGGTTGTCCGTTCGCCTGTCCTCTCTCTAACCCTGACTTCCACTTCCTTCCACCGAGGGGGGTACAGAAACTTTGGTGCGTGGGTGTACATTGAAATTTACTAACTTGGCTTGTATCAGCTGAATTACTATCACACGTCTGGCATAGGTACACATACTCACTGCCCGTCTGTTGCCGACTCTGCACCACCCTGTTATATTTTATTTTAATGAATTCGGTGTCGGATAATAAAACGTATTGTCTCTGCACAGAGGCCAAACGACCTGATTAGCTTTTATTACCTTTAGCACAAATGTGTATGTCCGTTATACAGACACATCTTACAAAATGTCATACAATAACCAATTTAACCATATTGTATTTCTTCATTTATGAATACAACTTGTTTAACATAAAATATTGCTCACATGACCGACACTGACGGGTTTGTGGTACAAACTTTCTTGTCCCGTCATTCTACAACACTTCGTCCTTGTGTCATAGTACATTGCTGTGAAGGGTATCAATAGTTTTTCTTATGACTGTACATTCACTGACTTCACTTCTCTCGAAGATCATAACTTTACCCTTCCCTACATTCACCTTTAGATTCCGTTTCTTACACACTCTCCCAAACTCATCCCTCAAGCCTTGAAGCTCCCCTTCTTCTTCACTTAACAACACAGTATGATCTGCAAACAACAGTACAGGTAGTTTCCAAATACTGCACTAGGGCCGCTCCAACATCCACTGCCCTACCTTGTATCTCTTTTATAACCCCATCTATACACAGACTGAACAACTATGGAGACATGACACATTCTTGTTTCAATCCAACCTTCAAATAGACGAATTCACTCAGTTCACTATCCACACGCACTGCAGCCTTAGCACCTTCATACATAATCTTCACGGCCTTCAACAAATTCCCATCTACTCCATATACTCTTAATGCTTTTCACAATTCTTGTCTATCCACCCTGTCATATGCTTTCTCCAAATTCATGAAGGCCGCATATAACTTCTTTCCCTTCTCTAGAAACTTTTCCATTAAAGATCTAAGAATGAATATCTAATCTACACAACCTCTTCCCTTCCTAAAACCTCCCTGTTCTTCTCCAACTAATTCCTCTGTTATTTCCATGACTCTGTCAATAAGTATCCTACCATATATTTTTCCTATTACACTAAGAAGACAAATGCCCTTATGATTAGCACAAGCTTCCTTTTCCCCTTTTCCTTTGTACAGGGGAAAAATTATACCTGACATCCAATCCTCTGGGACTCTACCTTCCTCCAAAGCCAATAGGCACATCTTCCATGTCCATTTTACTACTATCTCTCTCCCATGCTTCAGCATTTCACCTCACACTCCATTAGTTCCTGGGGTTTCCTTATTTTAACTTTCTTCATTGCTTCCACAACTTCCATCCTACTGATTTCTTCTCTTCTCACATCCCTCCTTCTCCCAGCCATTCCCCAGGCGCTTATACTTGCATTAGATTCATTCTCTATGTTCAACAGTTCCTTAAAGTGTTCTCTCCACCTGCTCACTTTTTTCCCCTTCTCTACTAGTAATCTACCATTTTTATCTTTCACTCTCCAGCTAACTTCTTTGGTACCCTATCTAACTTTCTTTACCTCTTTCCAGAACATTTTCTTACATTCCCTCCACTTTACACTCAAGTTCCTTCCAAATTCTTCATCCACTTTCTTCTTACTCTGTCTTACTCTTCTTTTCACCTCTCTCATCCTCTCTGCATATAACTCTCTTCCATCTCACAACTTCCTTCACGCCTCTGTTTCTCATCCACTCACTATATGCTTTCTTCATTTATGCCACAGCTTGTCTCACCTCTTCATTCCACCATGCTGTTCCCTGCACCCCCTTTCGTCTTCTCTTCACCCCACACACCACCTCACATGCTGCACAGATTTCTTCTGTAAATATCTTGCCCACACCTTCCAAGTCCCCCATCTCTCCAGTCTGTACTTGCTCAATCGCTCCTTCACTTCCCTCGTATATTCCGCCTTTTTTCCATCCACTTCTATCTTTTCTACTCCTTGTATGTACTGCTTCCTCCTGTCCTTCTCTTCTTCTATTTCTCCATTTTATTTTGACTTTAGTTCTGACCATCACCAAGTGGTGGTCCAAAACTCCACTCCTCCAACCTCTATATACTCTTGCATCCATTACACACCTTTTCATCCTTTCATTCACACACACATAATCAATCATTGCCTTCCATTCATTCAGTTCACCACCCAGTCTTCTCATCAATCACCACTTATACCTGCGAATCATTTCGTGCCTGAAGAGGGTATTAGTTATCACCAACTCCCTCCTGGCATAAGTGTCCACTAAAGCACTACCATTTTCATCCAACTCTGCATGCACACCCCACTCACCAACTACTCCATCCACCTTCCCATTCCCTACTTTTCCATTCATATCTCCAATCAAAAACACTTTCTCATTTCTTTCCAACTTTTCCATGCACTCTTCCATATTTGTCTAGAACTCTTTTCTCACTCTGCTTGCACAACCTTTCGTTGACACATACACGCACACAATTGCCCACATTTGTATTCCAACTTTCAATCTTAGTCAGATGATCCTCGAGCCAACTGATCCATACTCTCTCATATTCTCCTTCCAACTGTTACTCGCAACAATACACACTCCTTGGGGACAGGGTTGCGAGAAGCAGACTGAAAAAGACATGGGACGAGGTCATAGAGTGTGATATCAGTGATATTAGACTGAATAGGGAACTGCCAGAGTGACATCTGTACGAAGACTATGAGAGTAATTTCTGCAAGAGAAAGGAAGCACATACTCCAGGGAATTTTGTGCTTTCTTGGAAAATCTAACACGGTTTTAGATTGCTCATGCACTGAAACTGCTATTCTCTTCAAATTGTAGGGAGTAGACTGTAGACCCAGTCGAACAGGGCGGTACTCCCCAGGTGGATGGAAAGCTGATGACAGGAAGAGCTAGAGCTTCCGTTTCGTCAATCCTAGGGAGTAACTTCTGACCATCCCCTTTTGCCGAACTTTTTCAGTGTTTCAGTAAGAGAGAGAGAGAGAGAGAGAGAGAGAAGGCCAACACGTTCTCCACGACAAGTTCCTCTAACTGTCAAACTAAATGCATGTTACACCATACACTTCCTATTCAAATTTATTTTTAAAAATGTGTCTCAGCACCAAGACTCAGAGTCCCTATGGTGGGGGGTGGGGGAAACATGAAAACCACCACCATCTGCCCCTCTCCCGGTGACAACCAAGTGAAATGCCTGGAACCACTGTCTGAAACTTTTTTTTTTTTTTTTTTTTAATATATGCGATGATGTGTTAAAGCTTCCTCCATTTTGTCGTCAGGGTACACGTCATCCTACCACGCAGGCGCAGTCTTGACACTGAAAAATTCCTAAGTATTTACATGTATTTACAATATAGTTGTCCACAAAAGGTTAAATGCAGCAGCATTAATTTTATTAATAATAAGAAATATTAACCAGAAATAGAGCTAAATCTCTGGGTTAATGAACCACTTGAAGTAGTCATTAATGCTCTCTGGGTTTTCCTCTGCTTTCAACAGGGACAACTATTTTAAAAGGTAAAGAGTGCCATCACTCTGGGGGAAAATATTTCCCGCAGTTTTGGGGCCGGGCGCAAAATGATATGCTGTATCATGTAATGTGACCCCTTACCATGAACTCTCACCATAGATCTCGAGAACCCTACAGCCCTTCGAGGTGGCGCATCTTGACCCAATTGCTCTCCACTATTCACAGCCTCTGGGGTAGCCATTAACTCAAGGGGCACCAATTCTCCATGGTTTTTATATTGATATGTCTCCTACATTTAATTTTTACAAGTCTCATCACCCCCTTCGAATCTGAATGTGTGGAGATGATCTTAGCTAGTGGCCACTGGGAACTTGGTTATTCAGTTTTTACTAAGACCACATCTCCTATGTTTTTGATTGACTTTTTGCTGGCAGCCTGAGCCCCATATAATCTCTCTATTAGGCTCAAAAGATAATATTCACCCTAATGTCTATTGCAGGTGTCTGATACTATTTTCAGACATTGCCATCCCTCACGCAGATGTTGTCCTAGTTCATTATTCTTTATCTGGGGATCATCTACTTCCTCCTGGATATTCACACAAGGCACCGGATGGAGTTTTCTGTCAAACAACATATGAGCTGGTGTCAAAGCCTCAAATGATATGCTAGTATCATCCAGATAGGTTAGAGGTCTATCATTAATCCTATCTTCAGTTTCATTTCTTAGCACCTCTGTAGTGACCTTAAATCTGAGTAAGGTTTTCCTGAGGCAGTTCTTTACAATAACAATCATTCGTTCAGTAAATCCATTTTGCCATGGTTCTCTAGGAGCTATAAACTGCCAGGTACAATTTCGGATTCCCATCATCAACTTAACCTTTGGGTCATTCATTATATTTAAAAGTATAGGTGATGCTCCAAAGAAATTGGTTCCGTTGTCGCTTATCAGTTTACTAGGATAAGACATCCTAGCTGCAAATCTTCTGAATACGTTCAGGAAAGTGTCTGAAATTAAATTTGCCATTTCTAAATGGGCTGCCCTTGTAGGTGCAAGTAAACAAACATATGTACACCTTATGGGGAGTTCCCTCACCCGTAATGGTTATGGTCCCGGTGAAATAAACTGCAGCTACTTTGAAAGGCTGACTTACATTTACCCTATCCTTTGGTAAAGTAGGTGGTCCTGGATAGTCATATGGTCATTGTTCGTACCTCCTACAAATAATGCAACTTTTGAGATATTTCTATACAACCTGCCTACCCTTAGGATTCCAATACCATTCTCAGATTCGGGCCAGAGTCTGTGACACACTTCCATGAAGAGTTAACGCATAGGCTTCCTTAGCAATTAATTGTACAAAATAATCATTCTTGGTCAACTATATAGGATGTCTAGTTTGGAGGGCCAAATCGGCTTTTACTATTCTGCCACCGCATCTAATTAGATCCTTTCCGTCTATGAATAATCTTAAATTTCTCATCAGCTTATTCTTGCTGCTACTGCCCTGGCATAAAAGGTAAAAAACCTCTCCATAATATTTTCTTTGAAGCTTTTTTAGCCAATATTCCATGGGATCAAACTCCTCAAACCCCGCTTTCTTATTAAAAATTTTTGCAACTAATTTAGTAGTGTTAAGGAGCTGTCTTATTGATGAAAAGCTACTGATGTCTATCACAACTGGTTCAGGTACTACAGGATCCAGGTTTACAACACTTACATCAGCAATACTATACTGTTTCAGGCCATTCTTTAGTAAGTATCCATGTACGACCCTTAAACCACAAGTCGTCTTTGATCAGTTTCTTTACTGTCAAGCCTCTCAAGAGCAGGTCAGCTGTTTTTTTTCTTGGAGGATACATACATAAATTTCATTTTGGAAGACAGTTCTTTTATAGTCTTCATTCTCCTGTATTGCGGACGAAAGGAATTTTACTGTCTTCCTTTCCTATCCAGTAAAGACAAATCTCACTGTCAGTCCATTTATAAACATCCTCAAACTTAGTATCAAAAGTAGTGGTTAAATAACTAGACAATTTAGTTCCTACTTCTATGGAAGCTAATTCCATTTGAGGTAGGGTTCTTCCTGTAATCGGTGCAACTCTGGCTTTGGACATAATAATCTTACTATCATATCCTGTTGCACTATAAGTTACTGCTCCATATGCCCTTTGAGAAGAATCACAAAATGTATGCAAATGTGACTTCTCACTACTGTTTATCTTCTTGCGAATACATATGCTTGATTTTTTTTTCAAATTCCTTTTTAATCTCTTCCCATTGTTCAACATATGTCTCACGTAATTCAGTGTCCCAGTCCAACTTTTCTCTCCAAGCCTCTTGCACCAAATATTTGCCGTTAATAACTATAAGACAGACCAGTCCTAATGGGTCAAATAACATGGAGACCTGACTTATCAAGGACCTCTTGGTGAGAATGACATCAGAGAACTTAATTGGTTTAAACTGATTTCATCAGCCCTTGTATCCCTGTAAAGACCCAACACATTTTGAGTTTTGGGAATGTCAGTATTTGGATAGTCTTTTTGTATTCTATTTCTTAAAAGCAGAGAATTTTTATTCCAGCTCTGTAACGGCAAATTTGCCTTCCTACATTAGGAATTGGCAACTTCATAAACCTTCAATGCTTCCATCTCTGTACCAGCAACATCTTGTAGATTATCCACATACTATAGAAAGCCTGCCGTATTTCTGGGTATTTGGCATTTTCAATACGATGCTTCAAAATGTTGCATAGTGGGAAAGGACTAGCACAATGTTGAATGGTTATTGCTTTCTGCCCGGACTGACAACGCTGGTTTAGAGTGCGAGCTGTTTGTGGAATAGTTTAATCTCACCCAGTTGGTAAAGCAGCCAACCAAAATACATGATAATCCTGATCATAATGCCCATCTCTTGGATTTATTCTTGACAAATAATCCAGATCAATACAGGATAAAGGTACTGTCACCACTTGAATCCTCTGACCACAATCTCATCAAAGCCTCATTAGTTAACCCTCCCACACCTCCCCGTTCTGAACCTGTCAGGGTGACCCAATGGCACTTTGATAGGGCAGACTGGGATGGATTTAGAAATTATCTTGCTGATGTTCCATGGCAGTCTTTCTTCTCTGGTAATCCCAATTCTACCCAGTCCCACATTTGCGACATAATGCTAGCTGGTATGGATTTATTCATACCAAGTCAACAGTTCACTAAAAGATCGAACTCTTCAAAATGGTTTGATGGTTACTTAAAACAAAAACATCTGAATCACTCTCCCAATTTAAAATTGCTAGAAATGATGCAAACGCTGTAATAAATCTATCTAAATCAAACTTTATTCAAAAGCAAGCATCAAAACTACTTAACAACCCTAATGACAATAGAATATTCTGGTCAACTCTTAATTCTTTCAATAATAACTTTAACCCGTGCCGTCCCAGCGACGTGAATTAATGTCCGCACATGATGTGCACTCATGTCCCAGCGACGTGAATTAACGTGGCAACATTGCAAGGTCCCTAATTTGCACAATTTTCAATTTTTGCGAGTGATTTCGCGAGTGATTTTTGGCATGTATACACGGGACACCTTCCTCTATTCCTCTACAAGATGCCAAGCAGGGACAGTGCCTTACACCGCATAACCTCTCCCCCCTCCCCTGCACACCATTGTCTCGGCAATTCACCTGTTACCAGTGACCTGGCCAATAAAGACATTCGGGGCCAGAGTGATTCCCCAATCGATGACAATGTGGAGGACAAAGTTTACATAGCATTAGAGGAAGAAACAGTCAGAAATGATGATCAGGTAATGTGGGAAAACAAAGGTCATGAATGATGATGAGTTAGTGAGTGAAACAATGCTTATAATGCCTATATTACTGTCTGAAAACCAATATACTCTTGTACTACATATAAATTCGTACCAAGTAAATAAATAAATACTGTTTATGAGTGGATAAAATAGTTACCCTCCCATAGAACTCGTTTTCTTTGGTGCCAGCCTGTTAGAAAACCCAGTCAGGTAACGAAGTACTCATACCTAAATCGAGTATTTTAAACCTCAGGTGAGCAATTTCTCTATGAATTTTTGATGTTTCTCACCAAAAGCGGATGTTTGAGCCAAAAAAAAAAAAAAAAAGTCCAAGAATGTCGGGACTGGGGCGTACCACTGCCCATAAAACGTCGGGATGGGGTGGGTTAACAAGCCATCTTCCATTCCCCCACTAAAATCTTCAGATGGCAACATCACAAATGACCTGTGTGGGAAAGCAGATATCTTTGCCAGTACCTTTGCCAGAAACTCTACCATAGATGATACCAGCCAGAATGTCCCAGTACTGGAACTTGATTCTCCCGAAATTGCCCCACTTAAAATACAGACAAGATACGTAAAATCCATCCAAGACAATTTATCTACCAACAAAGCTCCAGGCCCAGATGGAATTCCGCCAATTGTTTTGAAAAAGTGTTCCCCTGAACTTGCCTCTGTCCTGGCTAAATTATTCAGACTATGCATACTTACTTCTTTATTCCCAAATTCATGGAAAGAAGCCAATATCCACCCAGTTCCGAAGAAAGGAAGTTCGTCTGACCCCTCCAATTACAGACCAATAGCTGTCACATCTTCTCTTGTAAGGTATTTGAAACTTTAGTTAATAAGCACATTGTTAAACATCTTGAATCCAACAACTTAATTAGTGATAAACAATATGGTTTTCGCCACGAAAGATCCACCATTGACATACTCAGACTCTTAACTCATACCATCCATCAATCAATTGATCTTTCTGGAGAAACTCATGCAGTAGCTCTTGATATCTCTAAAGCTTTCAACAGAGTATGGCACCGTTCCCTACTGTCCAAACTCCCTTGCTATGAACTAACGTGTTTTGTTCCTTTGATTTCTTCATATTTTAGTGACAGGAAAATAAGAGTAAAAGTAGATGATGTATATTCCAATTTCCACTCAATTATCGCCGGCGTGCTGCAGGGATCAGTTCTGGTGCCAACCCTATTTCTGGTTCATATTAATAATCTCTTATCTGTCACCCACAATCCCATTCACTCATATGCAGATGACTCAACACTACATAGTTCATTCACACTCAGACATCCATTTACAAAGTCTAATATCTCTACCTCTCAACTCAGTACAGCCATCTCCATAAATCAAGATCTATCTACAATCAATAAATGGGGACAAAACAACCTTGTCTCTTTTAATGCTAGTAAAACTAAATGTATACAGTTTACTAAGAGACAGATATTGCCAGATTCGTACATTACCTTCAGTGCTACTAATATTCCCATCTCCAAAAGTATTGAAATTCTTGGCATCTCACTTAACAGTGCCCTCAGCTGGACCTCTCATGTCAGATCACTTGCTAAAACCGCCTCAAAGAAACTTGGATTATTGTACAGAGTCTGTAACATCTTCGCCGATGAGCAGTTAGCTATAATTTATAAGAGTCATGTGCGCTCTCAGCTTCAATATTGCTCACCCTTGTGGAATGGTTGTGGAGAGGTTGCATTAAGACAACTAGACAAAATTCAGAACAAAGCTGTTAGAATCATTAACAACCCTGCCATTACATAGAAACTACCTCCCCTGCAAGTAAGAAGGAATGTTGCCTCCCTTGCATTATTTTACAGATATTTTTTTGGCAAATGCTCAGACGAAGTTGCGTCCATGGTGCCACCTCTCCATGCCTTCCCTCGTGCTACACGGGCATCTGGTAGCACTATATGACTGGAATGTCACTCAGCCATATTGCAGAACTTCTGCCTATCAGAATTCTTTCATTCCCCGAACTGCATCTCTCTGGAACCCCAGAGATGTTTCCCTCCAAATTTCAACTCACAACTGTTAAAGTTTAACTGTTACAGATATTTTATGAACGGAGGACACCATTAATCTGGTGTATGGATTATTTTTTTTTTTACTCATTTGTTTTTCCTTCCTCCGTTCTGTTATTAAAAAAAAAAAAAAACAAAGCCAAAGAGCACCGATCGGAAATAGGAAGTTTTCATTGGACTATCCTGATTCTAAGGGTCTTGAGACAAGAGGAATTTTGTAAACTTCCTATCATCTTCCCTCAATCCTATTCTGAGAAAAGCCTTAGTAATGTCTGCTGTATAAGCATAAGGTTTCTCTCTAAATCTTATCAAAATATTCCCTAACTTCTCTGTCAGTATAGGTTCACGGAATAGGCAGTCGTTCAAGCTAACTGATCCTTTGGAAACTTTACTACTATAATTAAAAACTATCATTAAAAACTATCCCTATGGGAGTTGTTATTGAATCCTTGCTTACAGCACGATATGGCAAATAATGTCCATCTTTATAGTTAACTGGGAATTCGACCTTTTCTGTAAACTTATTCTTCAATTGATCTTTTATATTATTATCATATATTGCTAGATGTTGTGGTTTGTCTCTCAACGTTTTTAGAAGAGAATTTAACTGAGCCTTAGCAGCCTGGTAATTTGTTGGTAACTCCCAGTGGTTTAGTTTCCATGGTAATGCAACCCAATACTGTCCATCTCCAAATTCCAAAGACTGGTTATACAAATCCAAAGTTTTTTTTTCTACTGGGGTTGAGTCTTCAGAGTGTATTCCTACACTGGCTAGGTCCCACAATTTGTTTACAGGTTCAGCTATTTCATTCAGCAAGTCATTTACCTGAGTAGGTTCTAATTCTGCACCTTTTCTAGCTACCATCAATGATTGTCTGGGGGTAACAAAGACTGAGTCTACCAATTTGGCCTCTCCCTTGTCTTGCCTTAGAAAACGAAACTGACCCATAATAAGGCTACCTCCTGGACTCGAACAGTTGTGCTTGATTCTTCTTGAAAGTCCAATGCAGGAATCTTCGACAGTAATCTGAACCAATTAGAATTTTTATGGGATCCACAGTATCAGATTTCACATTCTGTTTAGCCAAACTTATCCCTAAGTTCTGTAGATGATCAGATGTTTCCTTCAGTCCTTATATATATATATATATATATATATATATATATATATATATTTGTTGCCATCTTATCCAGTACAACTGCTGTTATACGGCATTTATATCTGGCAAGTTGTATTAAAGGTCTAACTAAATCAAAGTACTGTGCTTCCTTAGTAGGTATAAATCCTGTAATGGCTAGATTTACTTAGCCGATAATGTGAACTTTAATTTCTCCACAGTGTCTGCAGAAATATAGGTTTTCTGAGCACCCATCATCAATGTCACATCTGCAGTTGGAAGTGCGGCTGACATTGTTACTGCAGTATTTGCTTTCGCGACCATCATATTGGCACTTCCTGTTTTAGTAACCTCATACTTGATTATCCTTGGGCATAAAGCACTGTGATGATTATCTCTTTTGCACTTGAAACAAAGGTTTGATTTGCTCTTACAGTCAGTGGTTGTATGTCCTGAATTCATGGCAAATCATACAACACCCCAATTTCTTCAGCCTCATTATTTTAGAAGCGTAATCGGGATAACAAGATACACTGGAATGTTGTTCACTAAAAAACACACAAACCTTCCATGTCCTTTACCATGAAAGTTTTTACCTTCTTACTTTCCTCAGATTGTCTGTTACTTGTCGTTAATACTTTCTCCTCCGGTTTTAAGGAGCTAAGACAAATGCCAACCTCTTCTTTAGTTACAGGCTTAGCAGTCCCTGACTTAGGTTTCCCGGCCAGTTGGTTAGTGGTTCTTTTCCTTATTTCAGCCTTCTGTTTACTTTCAGCCGGCTTTACTGTTCCTTGCAAATGTTTACCGAGTTGCATTAAGCCCTCCTCAATCTCCTTACAGGAGAAATAATCTTTTGGTACCTACCATACGAGGCATCCTTGGTTCTAGGTAGCAGTTTTAAGGATACAATTCTAGAAAGCACCCAATCTGCTGCTTTTACATCTTCGTAAGTACCTAAACCTTTTAAATTACAACTCACTGCAATCCGAAAATTTTGCAAGGATTCAAAATCATGTTTATGTATGGGTAATTCAATTAGAACCTTCAGTAACTGGGTATTGACCTCCTCCCTATCTTCGTAACTCTGTCTAAGGATAGTCAAAGCCTCCTCATAATTATTTTCTTCAACAAGTAATTCTCTTATCAACTTGTAAGGCTTGCCAATGACCTGTCCTAATAGACGGGAGAGTTTTCTTACATTGGGGAGGTCTGTTCTGTCATTGACTAAGTATTTAAACTGATCCCCAAAGGATCTCCAAGTTTGTTCCCCATCAAACTCTTGGAGTGCAAATTGTGGTAGTGCAGCTTCACTCCACTGTTCCCCAAATTGAGTTTCAGAAGTGGTATTAGCTAATTTTGACTCAAACAGCTTCACGATTGTTATACATTCCTCTAAGTTACATTCATGCTCGGTAATCTCCGACTCCAACAGATCTTTATCATTTTCTTTCACTATTGCTGATTCTAAAAAAGCGTAGCTTTCTTTATACTTTGTTCATCTGTCTTTTAGTATGTTCAAAAGACTACTTAATTTCTCCTTTGGCAGAGGTATTTCATCAAATAACTTCTTACAATCATTTAAAGAGCTCGTTATCTGTCCTGCTTTACCACTGGTTAGCTTCTGTAACAAGGAAATAGACATTATGACTGATTTATAATTTGCACTTCAAATCCCCGTTATTTAAATTTAATTTTCTAAAAATTAATTTAACTGAGCTCAGAGCTGTTGATTATTGTATATTTTGACGATTATTGAGGTGGGGTATCTCCCCGAGTTCTTAAACCACCTGGGTTATGCCTTCATCCAACAATCATTTTCTAAAATAAACTAAATTTCCCTGAGCTCAGAACCAGTTTGTATTTTAATACAACATTGGACTCCCCCCATAAAGGATAATACAGTAATACGGTTTCTGTCCCACGAATACCATAAGGCACACAGCCGCTCGTCATTCGAAAGTCAACCAGCCTTTATGCCCGGAGTTTGGTGTCTCACACTCCACCGTACAGAGTCGAACTCACGAATCCAACCATGAACTCTTCTACAGCCTCAGCACAAATCTATATTCATCACTCGGGGCAGTAAAATGTCAGAAATTTTATACACTCTCTTCTAACAAGTGTTAGTCTAACAATGACAATTACAAAATTTAAATACTAGAAGTCTCTTAAGAAACTGGGGTATAGGCTAATCAGTACTCTAACTCACCAATAATCATCTCCTTATGTCCTAGCTAGTCCTACCGATTTGGCCAAATCATAAAGGTTACTTAGCTAGATCGAGTCGGAATAACAGATGACAATGGGCTTTGATCGGTTTGCCTGGGGCTTTCCAAGCGTCCTTGGTGCGACTTGTACAAGTGCAGCTCGAACAAGCCTTAGGAACAGAATGAAAAAATGGCGAGTCTCTCTCCCCTCACAGGATTCAGAGATGTCAAATATTATTTAATTGCAATTTTCCCAAATACAGTGAATTACTTCATGAAATTTACAAGGAAAATGCAATTTAAGTTAATCTTAGTTTTATATAAAGCTAAAACCAATATTCACTTTATCTATGTGAAGATGTGTTAAGCCTTCCTCCGTTTTCTCTTCAGGATACACGTCATCCTACCACGCAGTCATGACACTGGAAAATTCCTGAGTATTTACATGTACTGTATTTACAATATAGTTCTCCACAAAGTTTTAACGTAGTAGCATTTAATTCATTAATAATTAGAGTTTTTTACCAGAATTAGAGCTAAATCTCTGGGTTATTAAACCGCATGAATTAGTCATTAACGTCATCTGGGTTTTCCTCTGCATTCAACAGGGACAACTATTTTAAAAGGTAAAGACGCAAATCGCTCTGGAGGAAAATATTTCCCACACCTCTGTTATTTCCACAACTCTATCGATAAATATTCTACCATATATTTTTGTTATTACACTATGAAGACAAATGTCCCTATGACATTATAGTCGGGTTTTATTCGCCCCTGTGTAAAGTACAACTCTCATGTGTGGGGAGGCTCCCCACATACAGCTCTTCTCAACCAGATGAAGTCAAAGGGTTTTCATATCATTAGCTCTTCTCCTCTTACTGGCACCCTTCAACCTCTATCTCTTCGCCTCACTGTTACATCTTGATCTCTTTTCTACCAGTACTTCAATGGTCACTGCTCCTCTGAACTGTCTGCTTGCATCCTTCCACCACTACGGCGGTCTAGTTGCCCCCGTCTGGTAACAAACTCTCATTCCTTTTCTGTCCACCTCTCTAGTGCAAGAGTTAACCATTACTCCCAGTCCTTCATTAATGCAAAAGGTCAGCTCTGGAACTGTCTCCCTCTGTCTGTATTTCCTACTGCCCTTGTACTCCAGTCTTTCAAATGTAATGTGCCCAGGCGTCTCAAAAATGAATGGTTCTTCAACTTGGCGCTCTGCTATCTGGTGTTTGTTTTTTTTCTAGGGGGGAACAATCTTACTGGCTCCTGACTTTTGTTTCCTTCTTTATTGCATGTAAAAAAAATCTACCTTTAGCCGCATATCTTAACCGTATAGGGGGTGGCCACAAGCAAATCGCCTCCATGTCATCCTGTCTCCTGGCATTTCGCTGCCCTTCCCCCAGATCACTCACCTATCTCTCATTTACCTCTCCTCTCCATTCCTCCATGTCATTCTCGGTCTCACCCTCTCTCCTCTCCCTCCCTCTAACCCACATACTTTCTCTTCGTCAGTCTCTTGCTCTCCATCCTCTCCACATAGCCAAACCACCTCAATGCATTTTTCTAACTTTCTACCACATCTGCCTCACAACACTCCTTCAACTTCTAATTTGTCAGTCTGTTTTTCGATATATCTCCACATGCTCCTCTCAGATAACTTATTTCCACTGCTCTAACTCCTGATTTTTGTCCTTCCAACAAGGTCCAAGCTTCACTTCCATACGTTAGAGTTGGTAACACATTATTATAATGCACTGTCTTGTTTGCCTTCATGCTCACTTCCCCATTACTTATCAGTGGTTTCATACAACCAGCAATCTTTCTTCTCTGTAGTACCCTTTCAAACACTTCAGCATCTAAACATCCTTCCGTACTCATTACACTACCCAATTAATTAAATGCACTCACATTTTCCATTTCCTCACCATCCAGTCTCGCCCCACATTCGATGACTTCATTTCTCTCGAAGGTCACAGTTTTCCTCTTCCTTACATTCACCTTTAAATTCCACTTCTTACACACTTTCCAAACTTATTCATCAAGCTTTGCAGTTCACCTTCGTTTTCATTAACAATACAGTATCATTTGCAAACAATAGAACAGGCATTTCCAAATGCTGCTCTCTCTCATTAAGGATGCTCCAACGACCTCTGCCCTACTTTTTCTTTAAAAATGCGAGGAAGAAGAAACCAAACGTTAGGAGCATGCAAGCCGTTCCTTTAAAAAAAAAAAAAAAAAAAAAAAAAAAAATCAAGATCTGTCAATTTCGAGATGCCTCGACACACTTAAAAGATTGGAGATCACAGAAAATAGGAAATACAGACAGAGGAAGACAGTTCCAGAGTTGACCTGTTGCATAAATAAAGGACTGGGAATAACGGTTAACTCATGTATTAGAGAGTTGGACAGAAACGGGATGAGAGTTTCTTGCTAGACAGGTGGTACATGCCCGACGCAAAGGTGAAAGGATGCAAGCAGGCAGTTCAGAGGAGCAGTGACTATTCAAGCAGCGACAGAAAAGAGATAATGATGCAAGAGTGCAGCGAAACGACAGAGGATGAAGGGAGCCAGTAAGAGGAGGAGAGTTAATGAGACGAAAAGCCTTTGCCTCCACCTTATTGAGAATTTCTGTATGGGGGCAGCCGCCCCACACGTGAGAGTTGTACTCTACATAGGAATGAATAAAACCCACGTATAATGTCAAGAACTGTGCAGGGGTAAGGAAGGTAGGGAGTCGGCTTAGCACACCTAATCTCTTTGAAGGAGATATTACAAGAGATGTACTATGAGCTTTTCAAGCTGAATCCCCAGCATTCGTTCGTTCGTTCGTTCAAAGATTCCCTTCACCTATAGTGCAAGCCGGGCCATACATTAGCCCGGTCAGTCGGGTATGGACTGGTTAAAAAACAGTAAGGGAGGAGGACAGGACCTGGGGATTGCCCAGCACACACATCCTGTCTCCTGGCTGGCTTTGTGGTGTGTGATCCCCAGCGAATGAAACCCCAAATATGTTTAAGGATACTGCATGACCGAGCTGGATATTATTATCCTGTGGAACATTTGTCTGGTTGATAGGTGTAAGAACTGAGTCTATGATGCATTAAAAACAAAAAGATTACTTTTACACCTATCAGAGATATAAGCCAGAGATATAAGGCACATCAGATGTGCCATAGCCTCATCCATTATTTGTTGAAGTAACTGCTGAAATGGACGTTGTAGGAACCGAATGGAAAAGTGAAGGGTGGAATCATCAGTGTATGTGTGGATAGGGTTAGATGTACAGCTTAGAAGGTAATTGATGAATAAAAGGAAGAGAGTTGGTGACTGGACAGAGCCCTGAGGAAAACCACTGTTCATATATCTAGGAGAAGAACGATGGCCGTCTACAACAGCAGCAATAGAACGACCAGAAAGGAAGCTATAGACAGGCACAGATAAAAGGATAGAAACTGTAACAGGGCAGTTTGGAAATTAAAAATTTATGCCAGACTCAATCGAAAGCCCTTGAGATGTCAAGTGCTATTTCGCCAAAGTCCCGAAAAGAGGATGACCAGGAGTCAGAGAGGTTGGTGAGAAGGTCGCCAGTGCAACATCCCTGGCGGAACCCATACTGATGATCAAAAAGAAAGTTGTGATGGCAAAAATGCTTTGAAAATTTTCTGTTAAGAATAGACTCGGAAACGTTTGAGACACTTGATGCTAAAGCAAATGGGGCGATAGTTAGAGGGTTTAGAATGGGCATCCTTCTTCAGGACAGTCTGAATGAGAGCAAAATTCCAGGAAGAAGGAAAGATACAGTCTCCAGCATAAATCGATCGACCAGATTGACGAGCAGGTTGGTATATACGTGGCACCGCCGCACCCCCAGTTTCAACCCCTTCCCCCCCTTCCTCGTTCCCATTCATTGGTCTACCCTCCACCCTCCTCACATTCAACGGCAAGAGAGTAAGGCCTACTCGCATTGTCTCAACCACTCTTCCGTCATCCATTTGTCTTGGGAAATCATGGTTCTGTTATGACAACGAATTAAAACATAACACATTATACAGTGTTTTACACCACGATCTGAATGCAGGGTGATATGAAATAGTAATTATTCGCATGATAGTGAGGCCTGTAATCATACAATTTATTATTTTGATATTTATGTCCAGTCAGTGTGTAACATTAAACAGTCGGAAGCTATGTGCAGATGTTTGTAGTGGTCGGTAGTGTGCTCCTTCCCTTACTCAACGTAATCACTATTACATTACAAACTCTATTATAGGTCATTATTATTAGTTACTACTAATATTTCATGTGTGATAAAAGCAAAGTGTTGCTTATAAGTAAAACACATGATCAGTTTTATCTTGGTTACTGATGTCTTAATACATGATATCAGATAACGTTAGGCAACATGGACTGGATGATACCTTGTCTGGTGGTTAAACCGCCTAAGCTGGTCAAGCCGAGGCCATGACGTGGTTGCTGGTATTACCAAAGGTCAGTCAATATTTAGACGCCATTCATTGCTGCTGACAGTATTATACTTATCAAGGTCAATTTCATACACAGGACAGCCAACAGTAGAGTGAGCCGCTTTGTGTGATGACTCCGTGCACACCATACAACCAGGGTTGGATTACCAGGTATAGGCAACATGGGTAACTGCCTACCAGACTACGGCCTGTCACAGGCCATCTGAACTTCCAGAGCAGAATAAATATACGCTTCCTTCAGCTTTTCATCACACACTTCATCACTTCCTGAAGCTTTCCCCAATTTGACTTTGTTCATTGCGTCCACTAATTACATCCTTCTGTTTTCATCATCCCTTCTCACCCTCCTTCTCCCAGCCTTCCCCAGCCACTTATGCTCGCGTTACTTTCAGACTCTGTGTTCAACAATTCCTTAAAGTGTTTTCCCCGTCTGCTCACTTTTTCTCCCATCTCCACTAACAATCTGCCATTATTATTTTTCACTTCCGTACTAGCTTCTTTATCACCCTGTATAACTCAGTTTACCTCCTTCCAGAACATTTTCTTATATTATCTTCTCTTTTTATGCAAATTCATTCCAAACTCCCTATCAACTTTCTTCTTATTCTCTCTTACTAATATTTCCCTTTCCCTCTTCCCTACATATAACTCTCTATTTCATCTCTCGACTTCCTCTATGATTCAGCTTCTCATCCACTCACTGTATGCGCTTTTTTTTTTTTTTGCACAACAGCTTGTCTCTCCTCTTCATTCGGCCAAGCTGTTCCTTGCACCCCTTTTCTTCTTCTCTCCACCCAACACACCACCCCATATCCTGCGGATTTCTTCTGTGAATACTTTGCACACACCTTCCATTCACATTCCAACTCCTTTATCTGCTTCAGATCATATCTACCAAATCTCTCCTCCACTTTTCTTTTATACTCTGCTCTTTTTCATCCTCTTGCAAACTTTCTACCCCTTTTGTATGAGCTGTTTCTTCCTGCCCTTCTCTCTATTTAACCATCGCATTTGTACCGTGGCTGTCACCCCCAAAACTGGTGATTCGAGTCCATTCCCCGAATCTCTGTATGTTCTCACATGCAGCACAAATCCAAACGATCTCTCATCGACCTACACATATTGTTATTGCCTTCCATTCATTCATTTCACCTTCCACCCTTGTCTTCATTCACCACGTAAATCTGTGCATAATTTTGTCCCTGAAGTGGGTATTTGCCACAATCAACCCCCTCCTTGCACAAATGTCCATCAGAAAATTACCAGTCCCACAAAGTTCCACAGGCAAACCCCACTCACCAACAAATAATTATTATATTAATAGTTACCTGTAGTAGTATAGAAATAGCAGAACTACAATAATATTACCGATACTGGTAATCGCAGTAGCTGTAGGCAAAATAGTTATCGCCTGCCTAGTGAAACGGTAATGTAATCCCCTGCACCTGTGTGTTTGTGTGTGTGTGTGTGTGTGTGTGTGTGTGTGTGTGTTACCAAAATATCACAAAAGTAAAAGAGCAAATTTTATCCAGACTTTATTGGCAGCATCCAGAGACATATGGCTTGTTTGTTAATCATTTAGGTGAAGTTTAGACCATACACCTCCAATTGCCAGAGGATTTGGAAGGAAAAAATTTTTTTATCAAACTTTTTTTTGGCTTGGCAGCTATCTTCATTTTCTATCTTACTCTTCACGAAGAGAACGATTATTTAAAGGGTACCTGTTAGAAGTTCCCTGAATAGGTAAAGCAGGGTGCACCAGCACCCCAACCTATTAAGAACTTATGAGTTCGTATACGTCCTATCAAGGCAGGGGGCTGAGATTCCATGTACCTTCCAGGTTACCTGAGATGTCACAGAGGGTGGCTGAATAAGAATGCTGTTTTGGCTGTGTGCAACCCTGCAGCATGCTTGGGGTGTGGCAGCACCTCAGATTACCTATTGTGTGTAGCACATATTACCTGTTAAGTGTATTTTCTTGTAACTAATGATGAATTTCCTATTCAGGTGCATATATATTTTTTTTTTCAGATATGTAGGCTACATATGTACATATTTCCAAATGATGTTTATCAGTATATAAAAGAATTAAAACAAATATTGAATATGTACCAGTACATATACAAAAGATCAATATGGTCTTAAATACATAGATAAATAAATACATATGTACATAGAGTACATAAAATTCACATATACAGCGCTACTATCTATCTATCTATCTATTGCCAGACGCCTCAATCCCATTTGGGGTGGCCACAAACAAATCGTCTCCAAGTCGCCCTGTCCCCCTTCATTTCACTGCCCTGCTCCCAACTCACACACCCCTTTCTCGTATACCTATCCACCCCATCCCTCCATCTCATCCTGGGCCTCCCCCTCCCTCTTCCCCCTTTCACTTTACTCACATACACTCTCTTCGTCAGTCACCCTCCATCCTCTCCACATGGACAAACCACCTCAGTGTGTTCCTCATAACGCTTCCTATCACATCCACATCCACACCACAACGCTCCTTTATATCCTCATTCGTCAGCCTGTCTCTCCATGTGACTCCACAGGCTCCTCTTAAATAACTCATTTCCACTGCTCTCACTCTTGACTTGTGTCCTTCCAACAACGTCCAAGCTTCACTTCCGTACGTTAGAGTTGGTATCACAATACTGTCATGTAGTAACTTTTTCACTTCCATGCTCACTTCCCTGTTTCTTATCACTGCTTTCAAAGAACCAGCAACCTTTCTTCCCTGCTGTACCCTTTCAAGCACTTCACCCTCCAAACCTCCATCCTTACTCATCACACTACCCAAGTACTTAAACGTACTCACATTTCCAATTACGCACCATCCAACCTCGCTGCACATTCACTGACTTCACCTCTCTCAAAGACCATCACTTTACTCTTCCCTACATTCACCTTTAGATTCCGTTTCTTACACACTCTCCCAAACTCATCCACCAGGCCTTGCAGCTCCCCTTCGTCTTCACTCAACAACACAGTATCATCTGCAAACAACAGTACAGGGAGTTTCCAAACACTACCCTCTCTCACCAGGGCCACTCCAACATCCACTACCCTACCTTGTACCTCTTTTATTACCCCATCCATGTACAGATTGAACAACCATGGAGACATGACACATCCCTGTTTCAACCCAACTTTCAAAGAGAAAAATTCACTTAGTTCACCATCCACACGCACTGCAGCCTTCGCACCATCGTACATACTCTTCACAGCCTTCAACAACTTCCCATCTACTCCATATATTCTTAACACTTTCCACAATCCTTGTCTATCCACCCTGTCATATGCTTTCTCCAAATCCATGAAAGCCGCATACAACTTCTTTCCCTTATCTAGAAACTTTTCCACTAAAGATCTAAGAATGAATATCTGATCTACACAACCTCTTCCCTTCCTAAAGCCTCCCTGTTCTTCTCCAACTAATTTCTCTGTTCTTTCTCTGACTCTGTCAATAAGTATCCTACCATACACTTTTCCTATTATACTAAGAAGACAAATGCCCCTATGATTACCACACACTTCTTTTTCCCCTTTTCCTTTGTACAAGGGAATAATTATACCTGACTTCCAATCCTCCGGGACTCTACCTTTCTCCCAGGCCAATCTGCACATCTTCCACATCAATTCTACTACTATCTCTCCCCCATGCTTCAGCATTTCACCACACACTCCATCAATTCCTGGGGCTTTCCCCGATTTAACTTTCTTCATTGCTTCCACAACTTCTATCCTACTGATTTCTTCCTGTCTTCTCACCTCCCTCTTTCTCCCAGCCATTCCCCAGCCACTTATACTTGCATTACTTCCATCCTCTATGTTCAACAATTCCTTAAAGTGTTCTCTCCATCTGCTCACTTTTTCTCCCTTCTCCACTAGTAATCTACCATTTTTATCTTTCACTCCCCTGCCAACTTCACCTCCACCCTGTCTTACTCTCTTCACCTCTTTCTAGAACATTTTTTTACAGTCCCTCCACTTTACACTCAAATTCCTTCCAAATTCCTCATCCACTCTCTTCTTACTCTCTCTTACTAATCTTTTCACCTCTCTCTTTCTTTCTACATATAACTCTCTCTTCCGCCTCTCAACTTCTTCCACACCCCTATTTCTCATCCATTCATTGTATGCTTTCTTCTTTTGTGCCACAGCCTGTTTCACCTCTTCAGTCCACCATGCTGTTCCTTGCACCCCCCTCCGTCTTCTCTTCCTTCCACACACTACATCACATGCTGCACATATTTCTTCTGTAAGTATCCTACACACACCTTCCACGTCTCCCATCTGCTCCAATTCATATTTGCCCAATCGTTCCTCCACTTCTCTCTTATACTCTGCCTTTTTCTCATCCTCTTGTAACCTTTCCACTCTCCTTGCAACTACTCCTTCCTCTCGTCTTTCCCTTCTTCTATTCCTCCATCTTACTTGAATTCTAATTCTGGCCACCACCAAGTAGTGGTCAGAAAGTCCACTCCCCCAACCTCTATAAACTCTTGCATCCATTACACATCTTCGCATCCTTTCATCCACACACACATAATCAATCATTGCCTTCCTTTCATTCAGTTCACCACCCACCCGTCTCATCACTCGCCATGTATACCTGTGGGTCATTTTATGCCTGAAGAGGCTATTGGGTATCACCAACCCCCTCCCAGCACAAATGTCCACTAACGCACTCCCATTCTCATCTATCTCAGCAGGCACACCCCACTCACCAACTATTCAATCCACCTTCACATTCCCAACTTTACCATTCATATCACCAATCAAAAACACTCTCATTCCATCTTAACTTTTCCATGCACACTTCTACATTTGTCCAGAACTCTTCTCTCACTCTGCTAGCACGAGCTTGCGTTGGCGCATACACACACACAATCGCCCACATTTGTATTCCAACTTTCAACTTTACCCACACAATCCTTGACCCAACTGATCCATACTGTCTTATGCTCCTCTTCCATCTTTTACTCACAACTATACATACTCCTACCTTTACCCTCTCATTCTCACCTACTCCTGCACATATACCCCATCCATACTCCCATTCTCTCACACTTATACAGCGTTACATAGTGACTAATATACCGTATGCTATTTCCTGTATCTCGGGAATCTGGAGATGTGTCTCCTACATCAAGTTTGCCAATACACTCAACTCATCATCACTCATCGTACTGCCTCTGGAAGAGCAGGGATGTCCATGAAGATTTTTTATTTCTTTTGCATATTTTGTTGGTACAGGTAGTATATCCTCCCGTCCAAAAAAAAAAAAAAAAAAAAAATTTTTGTCTTCATTTATTTAAGTAGCCCAATACTTTAAATCTTTTTTTGTTTATGCTTCTAAAGTTGGTGCAAAACTTCAATGTGTTATTTATAACAGGAATTTCAAAATATTGACTAACTTATATTTGGTGTTTTCCCCTCTTGTGTGCTGCCACACCCTGCATTACCTACTGTGTAAATCTCAACCATGATTACCAGTCCAGGGATACAAGGCTGTAATATTCCATGACTTCCATCATCATAATACCATTGAATTCAGACTTCTAAATGACAGTGTGATATTTAACTTAGGAGTTAACGGCGAAATCTGAATCCTTTTTTTCTTTCTTTTTGTGAAGCTGCGATGACATGCCTCTGACTGCCAGGGGATTACTGATTTAGTTTTTTTAGCAATGAGTGGCAATATACATTCTTAGGCAAATGTTTCGGCTCTTATTATATCTGTGGTAGATGTAGTTGGAAATGTCATCATATAGTAGTTTGAACTGCAGCTGTAGACAGAGCTGCTGGAGTTGTTGAAGCTGTAGCTGCAGTTGTAACCTGTAGTAGAGGTGATGAAAGTAGTGGTGTTGGAAGTACTGGTAGTGATGGTGGTGGTGGTAGTGCTGGTCATGTGGGGAGTGATGGTGGTGATAATGGTGGTAGTAGTGATACTGGTGGCTGTGGCAGTGGAGGTAGTAGTAATGGTGGCAGTGGAATAGTAGTAGTGATTCTAGTGACAGTCGTGGTAAAGGTGGTGGTGGTGGCAGATGTGGTAGTGGTAGTAGTAAGGGTGTTGTTAGTGATGATGGTGGAAGTGATAGTGGTGATGGTGGTGGTAATGGTGCTGGTAGTGGTAGTGGTGGTGGTGGTACTAGTAGTGGTGCAGGCGGTGTTGATATTGGAGTAATAGTGCCTCTGGAAGTGGTAGTGGCAGTGGTACTGTTGATGGTAGTGGTCTTTGTAGTACCAGCAGTAGTAATATTAGCAGTATATATTTTTACTATTACTACTGCAGAACTAGTAATACTACTACTACTTCTACTACTACTACTACTACTACAACTACTACGACTACTACTACTACTATTCCTACTACTACTTTTCTTTAAAATAGTCACCTCCATCCATTGAGGAATTATATTGTGAAGATCAAAACCAACCTTCCTAATACAGTTCACCATTTGGAGTTGTAATGTGAAGGTTAACACTAACCCTCATATTACAATCCGTTGGCTCCAAGTACGACAACGGCTGTGGTTACCAATCATCTACTATTACTATTATTATTTTATTTTATATTTATTGATATTACAGTGTAAATAAACACATTAAACTATTGGAGTCGCTGCTCTATGTGACTCTCGATCACAGTAGCTTCATAATCCATACCCGCCAGAGAGACAGGCCTGAGGGATGGTGATCTGGTGGCGCTGAGACATAGCAGAGCAGACCTCACGAGGGAGAATGACAGTCGACATCTCACCCACGCCATAACAGAACTCTGCGGTTGGCGTTTCTTCTCAGAAAGAACCTCTGCAAGTCTCGAGTAGAATCTCACCGCCTCTGGACCCATCCCACATGATGTTGTAAACACAAGGGGTGTTAATCGACCGTTGTCCACATGTTGGATCCTTTCTTGATAGTTTCATTTTTTTTTCTTGTTCATTCCTTTTGTGTGCAGGTTCAAGAGACAGTTCACGATGACATGCTGCCATGGGATCGAATATTCTGATGTCAAAGAACGCCCTCTGCCACGTGTCCAGAAACCTCGAGCACTGACATCCACTCTTGCATCATTTGATGTGTTTGCTGTTCTGTGGGTGAAGTGCTTGCCGTCCAGGGATAGCAGAGCTGGCTCAATCGTGACGTCATGGCATATTTCCTGCAGCATTTTGGCAGTGAGGTCGCGTACTTCATTGTGTCGGATGCAAACAAAGCCTCCCTTCTTGCATACCATTGCATGGTTTGCATCAAAGGCAGTGCCACAGGCACAGTGTTGAAGTAGGTTCTCAATTGGCCATCCATATCTTAAGGCTATGGCATCAATTAATTCTTGTTTGTTGAAGTGGAAGCCTATTGTCTTGAGAGGCAGGGTTGTGAGCCAGTTCGATGCCCCAACCTCCTGCGCAATTTCAACTCTTCTGCATTGGTCTGGTGTTAGATGTTCGATTATGTGCTGCAGCTGGTCCTTTTGTCTTGCTTCTCGCTCCTTGCTTATCTGTGTCTTTATGTCTTTCTGCCTTTGGTGGTCGATTTCACTCGTCTCAACCTGGGTACATATCTTCTGTGACAGGGGGACACATATCTTGTGTGACAGGGATTCGGTGAGCTGGAGTGAATTTCTGTGTTCGTGGCGTGCCACGGCTGCTGGATTTATAATGCCAAGGCCTCCCATCCTGGGTGGTAATGCTAGAAGGTCCCTCTCTTCTGGTGTGGGGATGTGGCCATTGGTTAGAGATGGGAGGAATGATTCCCTAATAGCATCCTCCAGTGGTTGTAGCAACAACTCGATGTCTGGTACGGTCCTCATCACGAAGGTCCACTTGTGCTTTACACCATGGGTAAATGCGCTGTGTGCTGCATGGGGTTCTGCTTTTGCGTGGCTGGATAATATATGAATTTCTTCTACCCACATCTTTACCTTATCACTCGCATATTTGTCTTTGATTTCCTTAGTTCCAGTCACAGCACCTAGATGCCTCTAATCTTCCTTGGTCACTATCACGTTTCTGCCTCTAAAGGCTTTCAGTGCATCTTGATAGTAAGCTGGTTTCACGATCAAGATGGACCTATTTGCATTAGGGTTGTAACCTATTTCAGGGTCATAAGATTTTACAAGGTCCCACCATTTCCTCACATCCTCCACCTTGCCGGCACCAGTGAAATCATCTGCATAGGCTACCTGATTTACACTGGTGGCCTCATCTTTGATCTGCTGTTGCAGCACTGTCATCACTAGGGCGTTCATAGCCATGGCGACGAGTTCCCCCTGGGTAGTTCCTTCTGTGAATTGGATTACACCGACATCGTAAGCAGCTGTCTTACCCACAATGTAGAGGTCTGCTGGTTCTTTATAGGTGTTTTGCACATACTGGGCGTACAATGTAGAGGTCTGCTGGTTCTTTGTAGGTGTTTTCCACATATTGGGCAAATGCTGGTCATTTAACCTTGATGTTGTGCAGCATTGCCTCCCGGATGAAATTAAATGCATTTGAGTCATCAACTAATAATACTGCCTGACAGTCCTCTTCCTCATATATTTTCCTCATGGAGTGAACTGCTGCCTCACCTCCTGCCTGCTGGCCTGCACACACTTGGAGGTTGCCAACTGCCTGCTTCACACCATCTTTCACCACCTCCATGACGCATTTTCCTATTATCCGTCTTAAGACTTCATCCAGTCTGATGGGCGTACACCCGCCAACAAAAGTCCTGACGCCTGGCCTGCCTCGTCATGAACCCCGTGATTCACAAACTCGTGAAACCGAAGCAGTAGACAACAATACCAATAGATGGCAGTGCGGTATGAGAGGGTGATGGGTAATGGGGTAGTGGGGTGTGGAGGCGGGAGGTAGTGAGGGAGTTCGCTAGCATGTCCAGGGTGGAGTATTAGGTGGACCGATGGTTCGTATGATGGTTATGTATGATGGTTATGTTCTACAGTATTTTTAACGTATTGTCACTGCCGTGTATAGATAAAAGACAGTTGCATTTAACCTTGTTACACATAATGGGTAACGTCAACCGACAATTATATGTAAAATTACACTTACACTACAGAAACACCCCGCATGTCATCAAGGACTTACAGTATAGCCACAATTAACTTGACATCATTATTACATCCGTAAAATCGTATGGACACAACTGTGTCGCTCTTACCATTATCAACGATACAAGCCACAATGAGTGGTATGTTGGGGTAACACAATTCGTAATTAGTGAAACAGCCATCACACCGATAAGCCGTTAAACGGTTTACAGTAAGAATGGGGCTAGTGCTTGTAATGCTATAACATTCTGTGTTTGTAATACGTGTTACATATGTTGTATTTACATGACTGTTTTGTTTAATAGACTTACCTGTACTCCTAGTGGGGAACGTTAATAAGAGGTCCTTGATATCTGCGCAATGTATACAGTGGGTCATCTTGTATGTTATGCACATAACGTAGTATATTCAGTCAGCGTAATATAAACCGTCATGTGTAATAATGTAGTATTATTACTCTTCGTATTATTATGAATATTATACTGGTATTAAACCTTGTTAAAAGGGAAAATAATTTGACCATAAACCTATACACATGGATGTATTTGTTTCTATATATGTTTTGCAGTAATGTCAATATGCATAAAACGACATGCAACATTCGTGCCATAAGCATCTTATATTCCCAAATTAAGCTGGCTGCAGAACATCGGGTTTATGGGCGCATAATGATAGTGAGGTTAACTACTTCCACAGTATCGACCTGCGGGTATTATCACCAATACTGTGTTTATGAAGACAACGAATCAGCACCACTGCGTTTCACCTATATCAATTACCCAGTGACGGGACAGCACCCGAAATCCGTGGAGTAACCACTGAACCTGATCATATTTTATTCATTGGATGTATTGAACATTAACTGCAAAATACAACGAAATGGGGATGCCATTCAAATTAAGTAACTGGTAACTTCAATTGGGGCTAGACAGCTAACTACACAGGTGTTGTCGCAAAGCTATGAATTACAGTGGTTCAGCATACTGGATTACAGTGCCATGAGACTCAACAAATATATTATTATACATATTCCAATTGGAAACGGATTTCACGTAAGAGCACATAAAATTCGAGCTGATATTATTATAATAACTGATATCGACAATGCTACAGCTAAACATACTGTATGGTGGATGGTGCCTTATGGGGAATGGTGTAGAGGGTGAGAGTGGCGGGATGGCTGGGACGGCGAATAATGTTGGCCGAGTGAGTTGAGTGTGTGCACAGACACGATGGATGCAGTAACACAGGTCGTGGAGACATTGTCTCGTAATGTAGGCGTATGAGACCTATATAAATGACATTAACTATGGCACATCTGCTGTTGGACTATAGTATATACAAAGAGAGAGAGAGAGAGAGAGAGAGGGAGAGAGGGGTCTACTCTTGACTCGAGAGTGACGTGAGGAAACCGGGGACGTGTCTGATAATTACAGTAGCTGTAAAATGTAGCGGATCATAGCGCGCAGGTCATTTCTTATCACTTCGTATCGCTCCAGGTGGTGAATGTCGGCAGATCACCCTCCCAAGACATTTACTGTTGTTCTGCTTTTCATCATACAGTGTATGGCTGTGGAGGGATTTTGCAGTAATTATTAAACCCTTACTGTCCGCCCATACTGACCCTTATCGCTGATTATAGCAACAGTTGCACTGACTTTTTACAGCAATAGAGATTACTCACCTCTACAGATTATGATACTGAAATCATAATGTTGGTAATAATGCTGTAGGTCTTGGTGAAAATAAAGGCAATATGATAGTTCGACAAGCGAATTACAATGTCACAAACAAACTACCTTTAAGTCTTCTCGTAGTATTGTAACAGCGTAGTGGAACTCATTAACCATTTTTCTCTACACATTATTGTAATGACAAAACATTACTAAAACGGTATGACTGTCGGACAATAACTGCTAACTGTAATTATAGTTATCATTTTAGGAAACATAAACATCTTACGATCCATCAGTCTGTGGAATACTCCACCCTGGACATGCTACCGAACTCCCTCACTACCTCCCGCCTCCACACCCCACTACCCCATTACCCATCACCCTCTCATACCGCACTGCCATCTTTTGGTATTGTTGTCTACTGCTTCGGTTTCACGAGTTTGTGAATCACGGGGTTCATGACGAGGGAGGCCAGGCGTCAGGACTTTTGTTGGCGGGTGTACATCCTGGAATCCGATCAAGGGTGATTAGTCTGCAAGCCATCAGTGCCTCAATATTGTTGCACTGACTTGAAGGCAGCTTCCTCACCAGGGAGGCAATTATGTTGCACAGATCTGTTTTTGCATCGCCAAACTTGATGTTACTGAGGATTACTCGCCAAGATACTGCATCCAGGCCTGATGGTCCTGCCCCTCCCTGTGTGTGTGCATTGCCATCCTCCACACCATATTTCCAATTATGATGTCATATATGATAGGATTGGGTGTAGTGTAGTTCCTGTCAAGCACTGACTGGGCACTTGCTTGTCGTGCAGTCGGATGTTTTTCCTTTAGTTGTTGCTTTGTTTCTTCTGTCAAGTCAAGTACTCCGTTTGGTGATTCAGCTGACAGGGATCTTGTCATCATCGAGACCTTGCCCAGTCTCATCTTGCTACCAAAATTCCTAGCCATATCCTTGATGTTCTAGTTTCTTCTGCCTCGGCTTCTTGTTCCTAACTGCAAGGCCCTTACATCAAGTAGGTTGTCAGTTTCACCTCTTTTCCATGTTTTAACCCACCTGTCAGAATTTTTTTTTTTCACTCTCTTTTCTGACGAATGTTAGTCTCACAACAAGAAATGTTATATTCAAATACTAAAAGCCTGTTAGGAAATTATGGTATGATTAATACTATAACTCATCAGTAATATCTCCTTATATCCCAGCTAGTCCCCCTCATTTGGCCAAATCATAAAGGTTACTTAGTAAGATAGAGTCGGAATAACAGATGATGATGGGCCTGAATTCTTGGTTGGTCTGCCTGGTCCTTCCCAAGCTTCCTTTGTGCGATTTTTACAATGTGCGGCTCAAACGAGCTTTAAGGAGCAGAATGAAAAAATGACAAGTCTCTCTCTTCCCTCATAGGATTCAGAGATGCCAAATATCATTTCATTACAATTACTTAAATACAGTGAATTACTTCATGAAATTTACAAAGAAAGTCCAGCTTAAATTAATCTTAGTCTTAAATAAAACTAAAACCAAATATTCACTTTATCTACTTCAAGATATGTTAAACATTCATCCATTTTCTTGTCAGGATACACATCCTACCATGGAGGCGTAGTCATGCGAATAGAAAATCCTAAGTATTTACAAGTATTTACAATATAGTTGTCCACAAAGGTTAAATGCAGTAGCATATAATTTATTAATAATAAGAATTATTAACAAGAGTAAGACACAATCTGTGGGATAAAAAAGTACTCGAATTAGTAATACCCACTCTCTGAGTTTTCCTCTGCTTTCAACAGGGACAACTATTTTAAAAAATATTTCCCACAGTATTGGGGCTGGGTGAAAAATAATACGCTGTATTATACAGCATAATGTGACCCCTACTAGGAGATCTCTCCACAAAGGTCGAGAACCCTGTACTGCAGCCCTTCTAGGTCGTTCATCTCAACCCAATTGTTCTCCACCATTCGCAGTCTCTGAGGTAGCCGGTTAATCAAGGGGCACTAATTTATTAATGGTTTTTAAATTGATATGTCCCCTACATTTAATTTTTACAAGTTTCAGCACTCCCTCCGAATCTGGATGTGTGGAGGTGACTTTAGTTAATGGCCAATGGGATCTTAGTTGTTCTGTTGTTACTAAGACCACATCTCCAATGTTTTTGACTGATTTGTTGATGGCAGCCTGAGCCCCATAAAATCTCTCTTTCAGGCTCAAAAGATAATCTCCCCAGTGTCTATTCCAGGTGTCCAATACTTTTTTCAGACATTGATATCCCTCACGCAGATGTGGTCCTAGTTCATTAATCTCTACTGTATACAGGTATTGGGATCATCTATTTCCTCCTGGATATCTACTCAGGGCACCAGATGGAGCTTTCTGCCATGCAACATATGAGCTGGTGTCAATGCTTCAATTGATACGCCAGTATCATCCAGATAGATTAAAGGTCTATCATTAACCCTAGCCTCAATTTCAGTTACAACTGTTCTCAGCTCCTCTCTAGTGATCTTATTCTGTGTATGGGTTTCCTAAGGCTCTTCACAATACCAGTCATTCGTCCTGTAAATCCATTTTGCCATGGTGCTCTAGGAGCTATAAAGAGCCAGGTACAAAGGATTCCCAACATCGACTTAATCTTTGGGTCATTCATTATGTTTAAAAGTAGAGGTCTTGTTCCAATGAAATTGGTTCCATTGTCGCTTATTTATTTACTAAGACAAGACCTCCTAGCTGCAAATCTTCTGAATACATTCAGGAATGTCTCTGAACTTAAATCTTCTGCCATTTCTAAATGGACTGCCCTTGTGTAGGTGCAAGTAAACAAACATATGTACACATATGTACATCTTATGGGGAGCTCCCGAACCCGTAACAGTTATAGCCAGTGTGTAATCAACTCCAGTTACTTTGAAGGGTTGACTTATATTTACCCTATCCTTTGGTAAAGCAGGTGGTCGTGGATAGTCATATGGTCGATGTTCATACCTCCTACATATAATGCAACTCTTGAGATATTTCTTTACAGCTTGCCCACCCTTAGGAATCCAATACCTTTCTCGGATTCGGGCCAAAGTCTGTGACACACCTCCATGAAGAGTTAACTCATGGGCTTCCTTGACAATCGGTTCAACAAAATAATACTTCCTGGGTAACAATTGATGATGTCTAGTTTGGGGAGGCAAATCAGCCTTTATTATTCTGCCACGGCATCTAATTTCGACCTTTTCCGTCTAAGAATAATCCTAAATCACTTATCTGCTTATTATTGCTGCTAGTGCCTTGGCATAAAATGTCAAAATTCTCTCCGTAATATTTTCTTTGAAGCCTTTTCAGCCAATATTCCATGGGATCAAACTCCACAAACCCCACTTTCTTATTCAAAAATTTTGCAAGTAATTTAGTAGTCTTAAGAAGTTGTCCTATTGATGAAAATATACTAATGTCTATTACATTTGGCTCAGGTACTACACGACCCAAGTTTACAACACTAACCTCAGCAACACTATACACTACTGTCTCTGTTCAGGCCTTTCCTTAGTAAGTAACCATTTAGGACCTTTAAACCACAAGTCATCTTTGAACAGTTTCTTTACTGTTGAACCTCTTGAGGGCAGATCAGCTGGGTTTTGCTTGGAGGATACATGCATAAATTTAAATTGGAAAGACAGTTCTCTGATGGTCTTCACTCTATTGCAGACTAAAGGAATTTTACTGTCTTCCTTTCCTATCCAGTGAAGATATATCTCACTGTCAGTCCGTATGTAAACATCCTCAAACTTAGCATAAAGAGTGGTGGTTAAATACCCGGCCAATTTAGTTCCTACTTCAATGGAAGCCTATTCCTTTTGAGGTAAGGTTCTTCCTTTAATTGGTGCAACTCTGGCTCTGGATATAATAATTTTACTGTTGTCTCCTGTTGCACAATAAGCTACTGCTCCAAATTACTTTTGAGAAGCATTACAAAATATATGCAAATGTGACTTCTCATTACTGTTTCTCTGCCTGGGAATATGTATGCTTGATTTTTTTTCAAATTCCTTTCTAATCTGTTCCCATTGTTCAACATATGTCTCAGCTAACTGAGTGTCCCAGTCCAAGTTTTCTCGCCAACCCTCTTGCTCCAAACAGTTGCCCCTAATAACTATAGGACTGACCAGTCCTAATGGGTCAAATAACATGGAGACCTGACATAACAAGGACCTCTTGGTCATAGAACTCAATTGGTTTTAGACTGATTTCATCTGCCCTTTTATCCCAGTTGAGATCCAACATATTTTGAGTTTTGGGAATGTCAATATTTGGATAGCCTTCTTGTATTCTATTTCTTAAAAACAGTGAATTTGTATTCCAGCTCTGTAACGGCAAATTTGCCTTCCCACATTTGAAATTGGCAACTTCATAATCCTTTAATGTCTCCGTCCATGTATCAGGAACACCTCGTAAGCTATCCATATAGAAGGCCTGCCCGGTTTCTGGTCATTTGGCATTTTCAAAATGGAGCTTCAAAGTGTTGCATAGTAGGAAATGACTAGCACAAAAGCCTAAGAGCACCATTCGGATAAAGTAAGTTTTCAATGGACTATCCACATTCTGGGGGTCTTGAGGCCAGAGGAATTTTGTAAATTTCCTATCCTCTTTTCTCAATCCTATTCTGAGAAAAGCCTTACCAATGTCTGCTGTATAAGCGTAAGTTTTCTCTCTAAAACTTAGTAATGTAGTCCCCAACTTCCCTGTTAGTGTAGGTCCACAGTATAGACAATCGTTCATGCTAGCTGATCCTTTGGACGCTTTACTACTACAATTAATAACTATCCTTAAGGGAGTTGTTATTGAATTCTTGCTTACACCACGATGTGGTAAATAACGTCCATCTTAATGGTTAACTGGGAATTCTACCTTTTCTATAAATTTATTCTTCAAATAATCTTTTATATTATCATATATTGTTAGATGTTCTGGTTTGTCTCTCAACTTTCTTGGAAGATGATTTAATTGAGCCTTAACTGCCTAATAATTTCTTGGTAACTCCAAAATGGTTTATTTTCCATGGTAATCCAACCGAATACTGTCCATCTCTAAATTCCACAGACTGATCATACAAATCCAAAGTTATTTTTTCTTCAGGGGTTGATTCTTCATAGTGTATTCCTAACTGTCTATCCCACAATTTGTGTACAGGTTCAATTTTTTTCATCCAGCAAGTCATTTATCTGAGTAGGTTCTAATTATGCACCTATTCTAGCTACCATCAGTGACTGTGTGGGGGTAACAAAGACTGAGTCTACCAATTTGGCCTTTCTTCTGGTTTGCTTCAGATAAGACAACTGACCCATAATAAGGCTACCTCCTGGACTCTTGAGCAACTGTACGGTATTCATCTTGAAAGTCCTATGTAGGAATCTTCCACAGTAATCTGAACCAATTATCATTTTTATGGGATCCACAGTAGCTGATTTCACACTCTATTTAGCCAGCCTCATCCCTGAGCTCTGTGGATGATCAGTGGTTTCCTTCAGTCCTTATATATATATATATATATATATATATATATATATATATATATATATATATATATATATATATATATATATATATATATATCTGCCAGGCTGTATTAAAGGTCTAACTAAATAAAAGGACTGTGCTTCCGGAGGAGTTGACCCCTTAAGATCGCAATTGTTTCGGGCAGAGTACCTCCCACAACCGCAATTCGGGGGTGTTTTGGCGACTTTCGCCAAGGGCAAATTGACTGTGTTCTGGCTAAAGAGGAAGAATTTAAACATCTGACAACGCAATCCATACCCCCGTAGGCGTAATGGTTACCGCACAATCGCGCGTCAAAAGTTCAATAAAAAGTTTATGATAGTTACCCCTCGAAAACAATCGAAAACATAAAAACTGTGATAACTACCTGCTTTTATTATGAAAATTATGATAACTACCTGCTTTTCTTATTGAAACAGGTCATTTCAAAGTGTTGTGTCACCCCAACCATGAAAATAGGTGTAGCCTATGTAGGTGTGGGGAAATTACTAGATTGTGGGGAGATAAAGTAGGCTGTGGAGAGTAGGCCTATAGGTACAAGGGTTGGAAATAACCAGTTTTTCGCATGAAAAGAAAGCACTTCATTGTGTTCTGTAACATCTACCATGAAAACAAGTGTGTATTTAGGTGTGGGGAGATAACTAGTGTGGGGAGTAGGCCTACAAGGCCTTGGTGGTACTTGGGGAGAAAAATTTTGGCAACAACCAAATTCTCTTGTGGAAACCCTCCATTTCAATGGGGTTTGTCATACCAGCCATAAAAACAGGTGTGTATGTAGGTGTGAGGAGATAAAACAGGTATAAGGAATAGCCCTACAAGGCCTCATAGTCATTCCAAAACTAACACAGACGCATATACTGTAAATGTTTATAACCATCAAGGACATCAAAATAAAGTTGAATAATGCTATAAATGCATGCATAAGAAAGGAAAAAAAAAACAATAATTTGTTTCCGATTTCTCTTTTTACTGTCCCAACTTCTCGTTACACATTATCACACCATTACAAGTATCACATTATCATTACACTTCATCACACTTATCATTACAGTTTCGGCAACAACCAAATTCTCTTGTGGAAACTCTCCATTTCATTGGAATTTATCACACCAACCATGAAAACAGGTGTGTTTGTATGTGTGGGGAGATGAAACAGGTGCGGGGAGTAGCGCTACAAGGCTTCATAGTCTTTCGAAAACTAACACAGACGGACACTACTCAGAGGTGCTAATCCAGGCAGGTAGGGAGAATGAAAAAAAAAAATAATAATAATAAGATGCGTCGTATGTAGAACAACATACAGCATTCTCCAACTACGTACGTACAGAAACTGGTTGGTACGAAGTGAGAAAATTAATGAACAGAGTGGGGTGTAAAAATTTGGGAAGTAGAAATAATATGAAACAGGTACGTACATGAGGCCTGACACTCGGGGGCCTGTTGGGGGTTGGAAGGGTAGTGAGGGACAAGGAGGGAGAGATGGGGTGGTTTTTTTGGGGGGCAGGACGAGGCTAGCAGGGAGGGAGGAGGGGCAAGAGAGGGTGGGAAGGGACGCAGGTTGTTGTGGGAGGGGTGGGAGAGTGATGGGGGACAAGGAGGGCGTGAGGGAATGGAGTAGAGGGCAGCATGGAGGCGGCAGAGAGGGGGGTGCCCCCCCATCGCCCGGGTTGGTCCGATCCCTCCTCACGCCTCATCAGGGGCGAGTTCTCATTGGCATGAAGCCATGTATGTCATAAATGGGGTTGAAGCAAGTGCTCCGCAGATTTTTACAGGCCGTGTTCAATTGATGCGATTAGGCATATTGGCATAAAACTCAAATCGCATCAATTGATGCGATTAGGACGTAAGGGGTTAAGAACCCTGTAATGGCTAGATTAATTTTGCTGATAATAGTTTGTAACGGGGGGGGGGGGGCGCTGTGACGACAGGTCGTTCTCCTTTTCATGCTGACGGCCACCAGAAAAGCAAGGAAAAGCACAACCCATCCCCTTCACTCCCGTTATTGCATGCATAAGAACAAAGGGTAATATAACAGGTAATTTATTTAAAATATATCTTATTAAAGTCTAGGTTATAATCATATAAAGTACACACATTCTCTTGCCTGCTTAGGACCACCACTACTGAAAAATACTAGAAATACTCAAGACATGGGTGAGTGGGGTGCATGAGGTAGGGCTGAGAGGTAGGTGCAGCGAGGTAACTATGAGGTATGGTGTCTCCACCAAAACATCTGTCTACCTGGGCATTTCTTCCAGCAGCACCAGTGCCCTGGAATTTATTTGATTCATACTAGAAAAATAATATATGAGATCCCAGGTTCACAGTAATACTGTAAGTACATCTTACGAAGTTAGCAGAGAGTAATGAAAAGAAATGAAATTTATATGAGCTAGAGTTATACATTGATTAGGTTTGTTTACCGTATCCCAGTCTTCCCACTTGACCTTGAAAAGGTAAAGGTCCTAACTTCTATTCATTTACCATTCGCAATGCAGTCATTGACTAACATCTATTCATTTACCACTTGGAATGTAATCACTAGTTATAAACTAGCATTCAGGAATTATTCTGTAGCATAACACCGCTCAGGTGAACAAAGGCAATTTCCAACATGCAGTTCACTTCATTCTCTTGGTAATCACGTTTCAGTTTATGCTAAGACTACTGAACTTCAGGCTACATTTTATGTGTCTATGAGGAATATATAATTTATGTAAGTACTAACCTCTTTAGGAGGGCAAAATAACCTAAAGATTCATGGGAAGTATGAGTGCAAGAGGGATTCCCGCCCAGCTCTGCTCCACGTCGTGTTATGGCAAGGGCGACAGGGGAACCCGCTACAGGGATAAGACGACGGAAAATTCCATTTACCAACGTTTTCTCTTTACTAATTTGGTAGTATGATTTTAATAAGAGAGGAAGGGTTATCGAATACGATTGTCATCGTGCACTCGTCTGCTTTTAATCATTCCGTTTTACTAGGATTTTAGGAAATCGAGGGGAAAGCGGAACTTATGTCACCCCGGAAGAACAGCTACATCAGGTTTGCGGGTATTTGAGTTAAGGATGGCCGGCAGTTCAAATCCCGTATCATGCCCATTGCATTCATGGAGCCTTAATATTAAAGTACAAATATTATTGTGCCTATTTTAGGCAACAAGTGAGTGAAGGGAAAAGTCTTACTCAGAACATATAAATGACCTCTACAGATTACTGGCACCATTACAAGATAACTTTAATTTCTCCACAATGTCTGCAGAAATGAAAGTTTTCTGTGAACACATCAAAAAGAGCACATGCTGATATACTTCTATTTTCTATCATTACTTTCACATCTGCGATTGGAACTGCAGCTGGCATTGTTACTGGGGTATTTGCTTTTGCTACCGTCATATTGACACTTGCAGTTTTAGGAACCTTATATTTGTTCATCCTTGGCCACAAAGCACTGTGATGATTATCTCTTTTGCACCTGAACAAAGATTTAATTTGCTGTTACACTCCGTGGCAGTACGTCCTGAATTCATGCAAATCATCTAACACACCAATTCCTTCAGCCTCACTAGTCCAGAAGCGTAATCAGCTCTAACAAGATACAGTGGAATGTTGTTCTCTACAAAACACACAAACGTTCCTGTTCTTTGCCATGGGAGTTTTTACCTCCTTATTTTCATCAGCTTGTCTGTTCCTTGTCTTTAATATTTTCTCCTCGGAGTTTAAGGAGCTTAGAAACGTACCAGCCTCTTCTTTAGTTACAGGCTTGGCCGCCCCTGACTTAGGTTTCACAGCCAGTTGGTTAGTAGTTCTTCTCCTTATTTTAGCCATCTGTTTACTTTCAGCAGGCTTTACTGTTCCCTGCAAATGTTTACAGAGTTGCATTAAGCTCTCTTCAGTCTCCTCACAGAAGAAATGATCCTTTTGCTTGGTTCTAGGTAGAAGCTTTAAGGATACAATTCCAGAAAGCACCCATCTCCTGCTTTTACATCTTGGTAAGTAACTAAAGCTCTAAATTTACAAATCACTGCAGTCCGAAAATTCTCAAGTAATCAAAATCATGTTTAGGTAAGGGTAATTCAATTAAGGCCTTCAGTAACTGTGTAATAAACTGCTCACTATCTTCATAATTCTGTCTAAGGATAGTCAAAGCCACCTCATAATTATTTTTTTCAACAGGTAATTCCCTTATCAACTTCTAAAGCGTGCCAATGACCTGTCCTAATAGATAGTAGGGTCTTCTTACATTGGAGAGGTCTGTTCTGTCATGGACTAAGTATTGTTAAGAAGCGGGATTTACCTAGTCTGGACGTTTCTTGATGTTCCTGGTATTTTACTGTTACGAGTCAGAGTTGCCAGTTAGCCTGCTAATGTGACCATAGTTATTTCGTAAGTTATGCATTAATTTTTGTGCTCTTCTTGTCTACAATGTTGTATTTATGTGACTTAAATGATGTCATTTAATTTAAGTTTATATGCTAAATAATTTAGAGTGTTATGCAGTGTAAGAAAACTCTGGAATGTTTTGGATATCTCTCAGTTGGCAACCGTTGTTCTCGTAGAATATAGAAGTTTCTAGGGTAATGCAAACTTAAATAAGGATGGGGAAGATACTAGTTCGAGTTCAGTTAGTTTTCAGTTCACTTTGAGCGTAGCTTAGTGTAGTGCAGTGGAAATAGTGAAGTGTTGTTGGCAAGCATTAAGTGTCAGTGCAGTGCAGTTTATATATTTTCGGTACTTGTGAAAACAGTGATGTGAAACTGGAAAGCATTTAGTTATTTGGAAAATAAAGACAGTGGACTTAAGAAGCTAGTGTTTATTTACAATGCATTAGCTGATCTTGTGTACTGTACACCTAAAGGCTGACCATATGAAGAACAACTCACTGGGCAACATCCTTCCTATACTGTTCAATTGCTGTTGTAGCCTGTGTCAGCGTGGGATGGGGATGCAACACTGGTGTCAGGAGTGTGGATTTTAGAAAATGCTGCAGTGAGTTTAACCTTTGACATGGAGGCAGAAGGTGTTCAAACAAGAGTCCAAGCTAGACAGGAAGAGGCATCGCTGGGTGCAGTTATGAAACTACTACAAGCATAATTACAAGAAAAGAAGGCAGGACAGAAAGAACTCTGAGCACAATTACAGGCTCAAAGTGTACAACTACAGGCACAAAATGAAGGGCAGAAAGAACTCAAAGAACATTTACAGGCACAGAAGAACGGAATCAAAGAACAATTGCAAGCACAATGTGAAGAACAAAAAGAATGATATGAAAACTTCAAGAGGCGTTACAGGAGCAACAGAGGGAATTACAACTGAGGATGCAAGGACAGCTAGATGCTTTCATGGGAAAATGAAGGAAGAACAGGACCAATTAAAGGAGGAGGTATACGCTGAGCTACGGCACCAGAAGTATGAGGTAAGCAATAATGTGACTGAGTGCAAACAGCATGTAGATGACCAGTTGAAGTCATTTAGTGAGGAAATAGTGACAGAGTGCAGACAGCATGTAGATAACCAGTTCAAGCATGTAGTTGACCATGTGAAGATAATCAGTGAGAAAATTAAGGATGTAGCGAAATGTTGCACTGCTGACCCTCAGGTTAGTGAACAGGGAGCATATGAAAGGAATGGACAGTGTAAGGTGAATCTTGACGGATCCCAGGCATCTAAAGATACCATTACAAGGTTGAATAATATGAATGCAAAAGTTTTAAGTCCTGGCCTCATTCATGATACACCAGTTTTTAGGCCTTGGAGCAGTGAAGTGCATGACTATAATGGGGGTCCAATTAAAAAGAAACTTCAGGAAATTGATGGTAGAGCATCTTGGGAAGCTTACTGTGCACAGCTTGAGTTACTTGCGGATAAGACTGGTTAGGATGATAGGCAGAGGGCAGTGCAGCTTGCTACTAGTCTTAAGGGTGCCGCAATGGAAATTCCGGGCCAGATGTCAGTGATGGAGAGAAACAATGATCAGTCCCTAGTAGAAGTGCTGGAGCACAGATATGGAACCATGTACCAGACTGAGGTTTCCAGATCAACATTCCGGAACCATGTACGGGCTTGAGGAGAATTCTTACAGCAGCTTGCTCATGACCTGGAGAGTATGGCATGCAAGGCGTACCCTGGAGCAGCACCCACCCTGTTGGCTATTCTTCTAAGGGACAAGTTCATCGATGCTGTTGATAGTCGTTTGACTAATGCAAGAAAGCCTTAGTTTAAACACGCTTGTTCTAATGCTGTCTGCAACAAGGAGAGGGCCTATAAAAGGTACAAGAGCCAACCCACCCCTGAATCACATATTTTTTTATGTTTCTGCCCGGAATCGTGCTAAGTCTGTTCTTCTCTCTCCTAAAACTAATTTCATTCGTACTAAATGCTCTCAACTCTCCGACTCGAATTCTACCCCCTCCTTCTGGCACCTTGCCAAAAACCTTTCTAACAACTTTACATCATCATCCTTCCCTCCTCTTTTCTACTCTGATGCTTCTTTAGCTATTTCTTCTACTGATAATGCAGATCTCTTTGCTCAGACTTTCTCCTCCAATTCCACCTTAGATGATTCCGGTGCTATTCCTCCATCACTTCCCCCATCTGACTTCCTCATGCCTGACATTAAAATTTCTTCAGCTGATGTATTTTCTACCATCACAGGCCTCAGTACTAACAAGGCATATGGGCCTGGTGGAGTCCCTCCTGTTGTCCTCAAGAACTGTGCTACTGTACTTACACCCTGCCTAGGTAAACTCTTTCGCCTTTGTCTTTTAACTTGTACCTTTCCTTCTTGCTGGAAGTTTGCTCTCATTCAGCCAGTCCCAAAGAAAGGTGACCATTCCCAACCCTCAAACTATGGTCCGATTGCTTTAACATCTTATATCTCAAAAGTTTTTTAATCAATTCTTAATATAAAAATTTTAAAGCATCATTCCTATCACAACCTTCTTCCTGATCGTCAGTATGGTTTCCGTCAGGGACGCTCCACTGGCGATCTTCTCACCTACCTTTCAGACTCCTGGTCATCCTCCTTTCGGGACTTTGGTGAAAGCTTTGTCATTGCACCTGACATCTCAAAGGCTTTCGATCGATTCTGGCATAAAAAAAATTTAATTTCCGAACTGCTCTCTTACGGTTTCTATCCTTCTATCTGTGCCTTCATTTATAGCTTCCTTTCTGATCGTTCTATAGCCGCTGTCGTAGACGGCCATTGTTCTTCTCCTAGATCTATCACCAGTGGTGTTCCTCAGGGCTCTGTCCTATCACCAACTCTCTTCCTCTTATTCATCAATGACCTTCTGAGCTGTGCATTTAACCGTATCCACTCATATGTTAATGACACCACCCTTCACCTTTCCATTCTGTTCCTGCAGCGTCCATCTCAGCAGTTACTTCAACATACAAGGGATGAGGCTATGGTACATATAATATCTGACTTGGTTCGTATCTCTGACTGGGGTAAAAATAATCTTGTTGTTTTTAATGCATCAAAGACTCAGTTCTTACACCTATCAACCCGACAAAATCTTCCACAGGAGTACCCATTAACGTTTAATAATGTTCAGCTTAATCCTGCATCATCTTTTAACATGCTTGGGGTTTCATTCAATCGGGACTTGTCTCGGAAAGATCATATTGCATCTCTTGTAAAATCTGCTTCCAAGAGATTAGGTGTGCTAGGCCAACTCTGTTCCTTCTTTACCCCTGCACAGTTGTTGACTTTATACACGGTTTTTATCTGCCCATGTGTAGAGTACAACTCTCATGTGTGGGGAGGCTCCCCACATTCTGGGGTGGAGTCAAAGGCTTTCCATCTCAATAACTCTCCTCCTCTTACTGGCTCCCTTCAACCTGTCTCTCTGCCACACTAATGCATCTTTATCTCTTTTCTTTTGCTACTCCATTGGTCATTGCTCCTCTGAACTGTCTGCTTGCATCCCTCCGCCTCTACGATGGGCGTGTAGCGCCCATCTAGCGGCAGATTCTCATCCCTTCTCTGTCCAAAATACTAGTGCAAGAGTTAACCGTCACTCCCAGTCCTTTGTGCAACAGGTCAACTCTGGGGCTGTCTTCCTGTGTCTGTATTTCCTGCTTCCTATAATCTCCAGTCTTTCAAACACAATGTGTCCAGGCATCTCGAAATGATCGGATCTTGAATTTGGCTCTCTCTTGTGTTTTGTCTTTTTCCTGGAAGGAACAGTATTGCGGGCTTGTGGCCTTTGGTTCCTTTTTCCTAGCAAAAAGATAAAAAAAAGCTATAGAGCCGGGGTCCTCTTTTGAGACCAGAGCTAGAACTCACAGCGAGAAAAGCAGGACATAAAAACTCTGGACTACAACCTTAAATGCATGTTATCTGAATCACAGCATTCAGTATACGATATGGATGGGATTTATACACGAGACATTATTCACTATCGAATGTACTAGACAGACTAAAGGGTTCTGACTGGTTGGTGTGGTATTGGCATCATGCATGATACTATCCAGTCATAAGGACACTGAACGGACACTGTACACAAAGTGAGGGTAAACTGTTACCTGGGCTCAAGTACCAGTCTGAATACAAGTGGCTCGCTATATACTATGCAGTGGTAGGAGCACTAGTAAGACAGTACGCAATATGAATACAGAGACACATGGCGTACTATGCAGTCACTAAAGCATTAGTTCGGCACTGCATACAGCGCGACCACTATAGTCACGGTATGTACTGGGCAGTCCCTGTTACACTGGGCAGGCTGGAGGACCCCAGCTAAGCTGCAGGAGCCGGGTGGTCCGCAGGTGTCAGCCAGCTGTTGGAGGGGTCCCATCTGGTGTCCCTTCTATCAAGGGCCATGGGATAACCCTCGAAGGTGACGTCATTTACTGTGGGCTGCAGTCGGGCGTGGTGGGAGGCCCTCTACTCCTGGGGCCTGGTTGGGCAGTCTGGTCCTTGGGGTTCAGGCCAAACAGCGTGAGTAGGCGCGCTTATCTGCACCCACCTGGGGAGGATGTTGCCGTCGTCTAGGGCTGGGGAGATCGCGCTCTGGGGTTACTGGGGTGCCATGGGGAGTCTGCCTTCTGCGGTCTCCCTTCCGTTGGGCTGCCGTCAGGGTCGGGTTGCATCGTCGTCTCTGGTGGGAGTCCATCAGCTGGTCATCTCCCATGGGTGCTGGATGGATGGTACACACTCCCAGGGACAGCATGGGGCCTTGCCACACTTCTCCCAGGCAGGAAGGCTCCTCCTGGGGGCTGCCTCTTTGGAGAGGAGTGGAGGAACGTACTGCTCGGCTACAGGAGGGGTGAGCTGAGCAAGGGTGGTCCTCCGTTGGGGAAGTCTCGGGGGTGTGAGAGGTTTTTGTGGTGGTGTCTCTCCCTGGCGCGGCTAGAGGCCATCACTGAGGTCCTGTGGGCAGCAGGGGGAGGGCAGCTAGAGGCTGTCTCTTCCCAATCAGTACAGCTAAAGGCCATCACTGGAGCCCGACTTCCTAACAGGACTGTGGGGGAGGTGCAGGGAAAGGCCATCACCTGACCAAGGGTGCAGCTAGAGACTGTCGCTTGTGACCTGCAGGGGGAGTGATGTGCAGTTGAGGTGCTGGCGGAGGCCATTACCTGCCTGCTGGTGCGACTGGAGGCTGTTGCTTGTGACCTGCAGGGGGAGTGATGTGCAGTTGAGGTGCTGGCGGAGGCCATTACCTGCCTGCTGGTGCGACTGGAGGCTGTCGCTTGTGACCTGCAGGGGGAGTGATGTGCAGTTGAGGTGCTGGTGGAGGCCATCACCTGCCTGCTGGTGCGACTGGAGGCCATCACCGGTGTCCTACTCCTGGAGGCAGCTGCAGACGGAGAGGGGGCATATCTTACTCTCCCCGAGTGCTGCTGGAGGCCGTCACCGGTTTCTGTAGGAGAGGGGGGGGTTGGCAGCACTTGAGCGGCTGGATGTCGTCTCTTTTATTGTGCGGCTAGAGGCCGTCACGTAGTGTGTGCAGCTGGAGACCGTCATTTGTTTTGAGCAGCTAGAGGACATCTCCTTTATTGTGCAGCTAGAGGCCGTCACAGGTGTGCTGCTCGGGACTGAATCTTCAGCCCCACCCCGAACTTGGTGAAAGCTGGTCCAGCTGGAGGGTAATGCCCTCGCACTGAGTTATTCCTGCTGGGTCTGTTGCGGGGAATAATGGCACAAGGTAGTAGGGGACATATGCTCATACTGCCAGGATAGTCCACGTACCCTCAAAGCCCCTCCATGGTCTCCTCCTGGGGTGGGGGTCGCGATGTCATGGCAGTGTTCTGTTGCTATGATGAGTATTTCACCATTGTCTTGGGGGGAAAAGTCATGTTCCCATGGCTGGAGGTAGTAGGTCCCTGTGGTGGTGGTGCTGTGATGGTGCTGTGGGTTGGTGTCAGGTGCTGGAGAAGGGTGGCCCAGTGTTGGGTGGCTAGGTCCGAGTCCTGATCATGGGCATAGGTGACGTATAGGGTGGAGGTCTAGGTGTTTTCTGAAGGAGTCGCAGGAGGTGATGTGTCCCATGGATGTGTTGTTTTCTTCCGTATGTTGGGGCCCAGGTGACACATTGTACCTTCATGGCTGGTGGTGGTTGGTGTTCGGTGCGTCTTAGGTGCATACTGGCGACCAGTGAGGTGGTGGGGGTTTTATGCGGCTGCTGAGGGCAAGTGCGGCTCTTTTTCTTGGGAATAGGGGTTGGTGGAAGTTTACACTGGGCTTGATGTAGTGTTAGTGTTATGGGAGCCGTGTTAGATCTGTGTAAGATAGGGGAGGTTTGTTCTGGTGGTGTAGGAGAGGTCGGGGGGCTGGGTGATGGTGTGGTGGAGTATCTGGCCGGTGGGCATGGAAGACGGCCAGAGCAGGTGGTGGTGATTTTGAGGGTGGGTGTGGGTGGTGAGGGGGGAGTGCGGCCTTATGATGTTGTGGTTGGGCGTGCTGTCTGGGTGATTGGTGATGGGGTGGCATGGGTGGTAATGGGAGGCTGTGCTCGTGGTGTGGGGTGGGCAGTGGGTGTGGAGCAAAAAGATGTAAGAGGTGGGGGGGACGGTGCGGGTGTGGGGATGGCAGCAGGTGGCGTGCAGTGCTGGATACATGGTGGAGTGGTCGGGGGTGGGTTTGGAGTCCCTGGGTCGAGTGGTTGTATTTGCGGCGGTGGTTGGGTGGTGGGAGATGAGGTGTGGGGTGTGGCGGGGGAGTTGACCAGAGAGGAAGGGGTAGGGGAGGATGGCAAGGAGTGGGTGTATGAGTCTGATGGGGAGTCTGGAGCAGTGAGTGGTTGAATACTATGTATTCTCAGTGTTATAGGGGATGTGTTGGGTGTGTAGGGAGGTGGGAGTGGGAGCTTTTGGTGGTGTGGGTGATGTTGGCAGAGTGGGTGAAGGTGTGGCTGCGTACCTGGCTGGTGGGCAGGAGACGGGCCGAATCTGGTTGTGGTGGTGGCGATGGCAGTGGAGGACGAGGAGTGGGTGAGTGGTTTGGCGTTGGTCGTGGTTGTGGAGTGAGGGGAATGTAGGGAAGAAGTAGCGGTGGCGGTGGGTGGTGTTTAGCGTCAAAGGTGTGGCGAGGTGGCCGTGGGTGGGTGGGGAATCTCTTGGTTGTGTGGCTGGGCCTTCAGTGGTGAAGTGATGGTGGGAGGTGAGGCATCAGGTGAGGTCATTGGGGATGTGTTGGAGGTCCGTGGGGATGGTGAGATGTGGGTTGAGGGTGGGGTGGGGGAGGTGACCATGGAGGTGGGTGAGGATGAGGAGGGGGTGATACAGCAGGCATATGCGTTAGTCTTGTTGGTGGGGGAGGTAAGTGGTGGTTCACTGTGGCGTGGCCAGAAGACGGCGTGTGAGGTGGGTGGTGAGGGGTGATAGGTGGGAGACGGTAGACAGGAGTAGATGGTTTCAGAGGGTAGGTTAGGGGAGCATAAGGTATGGGTTCTGGCGGGCCTGTTATGGTGGAGGCAGGCTTTGTGCTGAGGAAGAACAGGACAGGAGGAGGCGATGGTAGTGGGGAAAGTGGTGTGTGGATGAACGGGAAGGTTAAGGAAAATAAAAGGTAAGATAGAAGATATAGCAGGAGGAGTGTAAGATGAGGCGTTCAGTTTCACCCCGTCGGAGACTGGGGGGCGATGTTTTTGTGAGGTGGCCTCTGCCAACATGGAGAGGTGTGGGGGCAGTGTGGGGCATCTTTTCTGTCAAGCTCCGCCTCCTGTGCATCTTCTTTGTAGAGCTCTGCTTCCCCCAGGCTCGGAGTAATCAGTGTATGAGGCGTCATCCTCGGTGCCTTCGTCATGTGGTGAAGAGACTTGTAGGTGCCCTTCTGTGGTTGTCCTTTTTCATTTTCAATGCGAGGAAGAGGGAACCAAAGGCTGAGCCCGCATGAACATTCCTTCCAAGAAAAAAAACAAATACAAAAGAGAGCCAAATTCAAGATCCATTCATTTTGAGATGCCTGGACACATTGTGTTCGACAGACTGGAGATCATAGGAAGTAGGAAATACAGACAGAGGGAGACAGTTCCAGAGTTGACCTGATGCATAAATGAAGGACCGGGAGTAACAGTTAATTCTTGCATTAGAAAGTTGGACAGCAAAGGGATGAGAGTTGCTAGATGGGTGTTATGCACCTGCCATAGAGGTGAAGGGATGCAAGAAGACAGTTCAGAGGAGCAGTGACCATTGAAGTAGTGATAGAAAAGAGATAAAGATGAAACAGTGAGGTGAAGAGGCACAGGTTGAAGGGGGCCAGTAAGAGGAGAGTTGATGAGACGAATAGCCTTTGACTCCAACCTATTGAGAAGAGCTGTATGTGGGGAACCTCCCCATACATGAGAGTTGTACTCTACACAGGGGCGAATAAAACCCGTGTATAAAGTCATCAACCATGCAAGGGTAAAGAGGGAACAGAGTCAGCATAGCACACCTAATCTCTCGGAAGCAGATTTTACAAGAGATGCAATATGATCTTTTCAAGATAAGTCGCATGTAAATGAAACCCCAAGCATGTTCAAGGATAATGCAGGATTGAGCTGAATATTATTAAACATTAGTGAATACCCCTGTGGAAGATTTTGACGGGTTGATAGGTGTAAAAACTGAGTCTTTGATGCATTAAAAACAACAAGATTATTTTTACCCCAGTCAGAGATACGAGCCAAATCAGACATTTGGTGTGCCATAGACTCATCCCTTGTTTGTTGAAGTAACTGCTGAGATGGGTGTTGCGGAAACCGAATGGAAAGGTGAAGGGTGGAATCATTTGTGTACGAGTGGATAGGATTAGATGTACAGCTTAGAAGGTCATTGATGAATAAAAGGAAGAGAGTTGGTGCTAGAACACAGCCCTGGGGAACACCACTGTTGATAGATCTAGGAGAAGAACGATGGCCGTCTACAACAGCAGCTATAAAACTACCAGAAAGGAAGGTATAGATGAAGGCTCACATAGAAGGATAGAAACCGTAAAAGGGCAGCTTGGAAATTAAAGATTTATGCCAGACTCGAACGAAAGCCTTTGAGATGTCAAGTGCAAAGGCAAAGCTTTCACCAAAGTCCCGAAAGGAGGATGACCAGGAGTCTGAAAGGTAGGTGAGAAGATCGCCAGTGGTGCGTCCCTGACAGAACCCATACTGACGATCAGAAAGAAGGTTGTAATAGGAAAGATACTTTAAAATTCTTCTGTTAAGAATAGACTCGAAAACTTTTGAGACACAGGATGTTAAAGCAATTGGAAGATAGTTAGAGGGTTGGGAATGGTCACCCTTCTCTGGGACTGACTAAATGAGAGCAAACTTCCAGCAAGAAGGAAAGGTACAGGTTGAAAAACAAACGTGAAAGATTTTACCTAGACAAGGTGTAAACACAGAAGCGCAGTTCTTGAGAACAACAGGAGGGTCTCCATCAGGCCCATATGCCTTATTAGTATTGAGGCTAGTGATGGCAGAAAATACATCAGCTGAAGAAATTTTAATGTCAGCCATGAGAAAGTCAGAGGGGGGAAATGATGGAGGAACAGCACTGGAATCGTCCAAGGTGGAATTGTAGGAGAACGTCTGAGCAAACAGATCTGCTTTATCAGTAGAAGAAATAGGTAAAAGGCTATCAGAGTAGAAAAGAGGAGGAAAGGATGATGAGGTAAAGTTGTTAGACAGGTTTTTGTCAAGGTGCCAGAAGAAGCGGGAAGAATTCTAGTCGGAGAGGTGAGAGCATTTAGTACGGATAAAATTATTTTACAAGAGCGAAGAACAGACTTGAGCATGATTCCGGGCAGAAACAAAAAATAGATGGGATTCAGGACTGGGTTGGCTCCGGTACCTTTTATAGGCCCTCTCCTTGTTGTGGACAGCATTAGAACAAGTGTGATTGAACCAAGGCTTTCTTGCGTTAGTCAAAGGATATGAGAAAGGAATGTATGCTTCCATGCCTGAGAGAATAATCTCCGTAATGCGCAAGGCACACTCAGATGGCTCCCAGCCATGGAAGCAATAATCATTCCAGGGAAAATCAAAGAAGTACTGCCTGAGGGCCTCCCAATCCACAGCTCCAAAGTGCCACAGATGATGTTTCTTTGAAAGGTCCACACGCCGTACCGGAGTGATAGGGCAGGTGAAAGTAACAAGGTTATGATCAGAGGAGCCCAACAGAGAGAAAATATTAACAGTGTGGAGAAGGGAGAAAAAGTGAGCAGATGGAGAGAACACTTTAAGAAATTGTTGAACATAGAGGATGGAAGTAATGCGAGTATAAGTGGCTGGGGAATGGCTGGGAGAAGGAGGGGGGCGAGAAGACAGGAAGGAATCAGTAGGATAGAAGTTGTGGAAGCAATGAAGAAAGTTAAATCGGGGAAAGCCCCAGGAATTGATGGAGTGTGTGGTGAAATGCTGAAGCATGGGGGAGAGATAGTAGTAGAATGGATGTGGAAGATCTGCAGATTGGCCTGGGAGGAAGGTAGAGTCCCGGAGGATTGGAAGTCAGGTATAATTATTCCCTTGTACAAAGGAAAAGGGGAAAAAGAAGTGTGTGGTAATCATAGGGGCATTTGTCTTCTTAGTATAATAGGAAAAGTGTATGGTAGGATACTTATTGACAGAGTTAGAGAAAGAACAGAGATTTTAGTTGGAGAAGAACAGGGAGGCTTTAGGAAGGGAAGAGGTTGTGTAGATCAGATATTCATTCTCAGATCTTTAGTGGAAAAGTTTCTAGAGTAGGGAAAGAAGTTGTATGCGGCTTTCATGGATTTGGAGAAAGCATATGACAGGGTGGATAGATTAGGATTGTGGAAAGTGTTAAGAATATATGGAGTAGATGGGAAGTTGTTAAATGCTGTGAAGAGTATGTACGATGGTGCGAAGGCTGCAGTGCGTGTGGATGGTGAACTAAGTGAATTTTTCTCTTTGAAAGTTGGGTTGAAACAGGGATGTGTCATGTCTCCATGGTTGTTCAATCTGTACATGGATGGGGTAATAAAAGAGGTACAAGGTGATGTTGGAGTGGCCCTGGTGAGAGAGGATAGTGTTTGGAAACTCCCTGTACTGTTGTTTGCAGATGATAATGTGTTGTTGAGTGAAGACAAAGGGGAGCTGCAAGGCTTGTTGGATGAGTTTGAGAGAGTGTGTAAGAAACGGAATCTAAAGGTGAATGTAGGGATGAGTAAAGTGATGGTCTTTGAGAGAGGTGAAGTCAGTGAATGTACAGCGAGGTTGGATGGTGAGGAATTGGAAAATGTTAGTACGTTTAAGTACTTGGGTAGTGTGATGAGTAAGGATGGAGGTTTGGAGGGTGAAGTGCTTGAAAGGGTATATACAGCAGGGAAGAAAGGTTGCTGGTTCTTTGAAAGCAGTGATAAGAAACAGGGAAGTGAGCATGGAAGTGAAAAAGTTACTACATGACAGTATTGTGATACCAACTCTAACGTATGGAAGTGAAGCTTGGACGTTGTTGGAAGGACACAAGTCAACAGTGAGACCAGTGGAAATGAGTTATTTAAGAGGAGCCTGTGGAGTCACATGGAGAGACAGGCTGACGAATGAAGATATAAAGGAGCGTTGTGATGTTGATGTGGATGTGATAGGAAGCGTTATGAGGAACACACTGAGGCGGTTTGGCCATGTGGAGAGGATGGAGGGTGAAAGACTGACGAAGAGAGTGTATGTGAGTGAGGTGGAGGGGGAAAGAGGGAGGGGGAGGCCGAGGATGAGATGGAGGGATGGGGTGGAGAGGTATATGAGAGAGGGGTGTGTGAGTTGGGAGCAGGGCAGTGAAATGGCGGGGGACAGGGCGACTTGGAGGCGATTTGTTTGTGGCCACCCCAAACGGGATTGAGGCGTCTGGCAATAGATAGATAGATAGATAGTAAGGAGAAGTATTAGTCTAAGGAAGAGGTCAAGTATGTTGGAGCTCTCTCCAAGGCAGTCAGGGATATGGGAAGGGTGCTGTAGAAGCTGCTCTAGGTCATTAAGGATAGAAAAGATGAAGTCTTGTTCAGTAGGTGGTTCAGTGAAAGGAGAGGAGAGCCAAAGGTAGTGAACATTGAAATCTCCTAGAATGGAGATTTCAGAGAAAGGAGAAATGGATGGAATGTGTTCCATCGTAGAAGTATGATAGTCGAAGAATTTTTGATGGTCAGTAGAATTTTGAGATAAGTGAACAGCGCAGATATATTTAGTCAGAGAATGATAGGAAAGCTGAAGCCAGTGATTAGAGAATTCAGAAGAATCGAGTTCAGGAACAGGAGAGCAAGATAGGTCGTTGAGTACGTATATGCTACATTCACCTTGGGCTTTGAAACGAGCATAGAGAATGTAGGAGGCTACAGAAAAGGGTTCACTGTCAGTTGCCTCAGACAGCTAAGTCTCAGTTAGGAAGAGAAAGTGAGGTTTAGAGGAGGAGAGGTTGTGCTCAACAGAGAGAAGTTAGAGGAAAGGCCACGAATGTTGCAGAAATGAAGAAGGGAGTCAGACAGTGGATCCAGGCAGCTCAAAGAGTCATCACCGGGAGGGGGGCGGATTGTGGGGGCATTTATGGTCACCCCCCCCCCGGGGACTTCAAGGCATTATTGTATTGCGTCATTTTACTTTTCTTTTTATTTTGCAAAGGAAGTGTAGTGTGTACTGTGCATGTAGTTTGGTGTTGAAAGTTAGAGAAACTTATATTGGAGAGCATGGTGGCCTACTCTCTTTGTTACTGAAACACTGAAAAATTTCAACAAAGTGGGATGGTCAGGAACTAGTCCCGAGGGCTGATGAAACGGGAGTTCCAGCTCTCTCTGACATCAGCTTTCCATCCACCTTGGGAGTACTGCCCTGTTCGACTGGTGCTACAGAGTACTCCACTGCTCTGGGCAGCTTTTCGCTGCTCAAGGATGTCATGGATGGTGCATCTGTGGCTGAGGCAGAGAATTCCCAAGGGTTAATGGAGATAATATTAGTAATTTCCTTGTGGGTGGGTGTTGTTGGAAGGTTTGCAAGGGTGTGGGGTGTAGTCCTCTCTGTGGAGAATTTATTGACTGTGCCGATGTGTTGTTGGGTGGAGTGGATGGCTAGGAGATGTCTCATCAGTTAGATGTCTTTATCCTGGTCTCCTGTTGGGTCATGTATTATACAATGTTCTTTGATGACACTAGGGAAAATCCTTAGGAGTATGTTAGACATAAGCTGTTCCCGGGATGCTGCATCAGTCTCCTGGTATGCGGCGATGACGAGTCACCTAGCCTGGATGAGTGTGTCACCCAGGTTTCTGTTGTAGGTTAAACTGTCGAGTTAGGAGAGTGCCACAACTCTTCCTAGTGATGGCGCGATGGCCAGGATCACTGTTTTGGTAAAGTTCAGCCATATCAGCTTTGGGACGAATTTGGATGTGATAATGGCCACTGCTTTGCCCAAGAGGGGTAGGGTGACTGCTATTTATTGTTTGTCATCCCCGAACCCTATGTCTTGCAGTGGTTTCATATATGGATAGGTATGTGTATGTCATATTGTTTCTGGTTGAATTTAGGTAATTGTACATGAGGTTTTGTTGCCATTTTTGCTGTTGTCCTTTTTTTTTTTTTTTTTAATGCTAGGAAGAAGGAGCCAAAGGCCACAAGCCTGCAACAACTGATTCTTCCAAGATAAAAACAAAACACGAGAGAGAGACCCTGTCATTTCAAGATGCCTGGACACTTCGTCTGAAAGACTGGAGATCGAAGGAAGAGGGAAATACAGACAGAGGGAGACAGTTCCAGAGTTGATCTGTTGCATAAATGAAAGACTGGGAGTAACGGTTAACTCTTGCATTAGAAAGTTGGACAGAAAAGGGATGAGAGTTTGCTGCTAGAAGGGTGGTACGCACCCATCATAGAGCTTGAGGAATGCAAGCAGACAGTTCAGAGGAGCAGTGACCATTGAAGTAGCGATAGAAAAGAGATAAAGGTGTGACAGTGCAGCACAAAGACGGAGGTTGAAGGGAGCCAGTAAGAGGAGGAGAGTTAATGAGATGAAAAGCCTTTGACTCCACCCTAATGAGAAGTTGTACTGCAAACAGGGGCGGATAAACCCCATGTATAGAGTCAACAATTGTGCAGGGGTAAAGAAGGAATGGAGTCGGCTTAGCACACCTAATCTCTTGGAAGCAGATTTTACAAGAGATGCAATATGATCTTTCGAAGATAAGTCCCGAGTGAATTAAACCCCAAGCATGTTCAAGGATGATCTAAGATTAAGCTGAATATTATTAAACATTAGTGGGTACACCTGTGGAAGATTTTGTCAGGTTGATAGGTGTAAGAACTAAGTCTTTGATGCATTATAAAGAACAAGATTATTTTCACCCCACTCAGAGATACAAGCCAAGTCAAACATTAGGTGTGCCATAGCCTCATCCCTTGTTTGTTGAAGTAACTGTTGAGATGAACGTTGCGGGAACCGAATGGAAATGTGAAGAGTGGAGACATCAGCGTACGAGTGAATAGTGTTAGATGCACAGCTCAGAAGGTCATTGATGAATAAAAGGAAGAGAGTTGGTGATAGGACAGAGCCCTGAGGGACACCACTGTTGATAGATCTAGGAGAAGAACGATGGCCGTCCACAACAGCGGCTATAGAACGACCAGAAAGGAAACTATAGATGAAGGAACAGATAGAAGGATAGAAACCGTAAGAGGGCAGTTTGGAAATTAAAGATTTATGCCAGACTCGATCGAAAGCCTTTGAGATGTCAAGTGCAATGACAAAGCTTTTGCCAACGTCCTGAAAGGAGGATGACCAGGTGTCTGAAAGGTAGTTGAGACGATCGCCAGTGGAGCATCCCTGACAGAACCCATACTGACGATAAGAAAGTAGGTTGTGACAGGAAAGTTGCTTTAGAATTTCTGATTAAGAATGACTTGAAAACTTTTGAGCTACAGGATGTTAAAGCAATCGGACGATAGTTAGAAGGCTGGGAATGGTCACCTTTCTTTGGGACTGGCTGAATGAGAGCAAACTTCCAGCAAGAAGGAAAGGTACAAGTTGACAGACAAAGGTGAAAAAGTTTGCCTAGGCAGGGTGTAAGCACAGATGTACAGTTCTTGAGAACACAGGAGGCTCCATCAGGCCCATATGCCTAGTTAGTACTGAGGCCAGTGGTGGCAGAAAATACATCAATTGATGAAACTTTAATGTCAGCCATGAGGGAGTCAGAGGGGGGGAAGTGATGGAGGAATAGCACTGGAATCGTCTGAGGTGGAATTGGAGGAGAAAGTCTGAGTGAAGAGATCTGGTTTATCTGTAGAAGAAATAGCTACAGAACCATCAGAGTAAAAAAGAGGAGGGAAGGATGATGAGGTAAAGTTATTAAAAGGTTTTTGGCGAGGTGCCAGAAGGAGTGGGAAGAATTCGAGTTGGAGAGTTGAGAGCAATTAGTACAGATGAAATTATTTTTAGCAGAGTGAAGAAGAGACTTGGCACGATCCCGGGCAGAAATGTAAAAATGATGTGACTCAGGGGTGGGTTAGCTCCGGTACCTTTTTATAGGCCTTCTCCTTGTTCCAGACAACATTAGAACAAGTGTGATTAAACCAAGGCTTTCTTGCATTAGTGAAAGGGTATGAGAAAGGAATGTATGCTTCCATACCCGAGAGAATAACCTCCGTAATGCGCAAAGCACACCCAGATGGCTCCTGGGCATGGAAGCAATAATCATTCCAGGGAAAATAAAAGAAATACTGCCAGAGGGGTTCCCAGTCTGCAGGTCCAAAGTGCCACAGACGACGTTTCTTTCGAGGGTCCACAGGCCGTACTGGAGCGATAGGGCAGGTTAAGGTGGTAAGGTTGTGATCGGAGGAGCCCAACGGAGAGAAAATTTTGACAGTGTAAGCAGAAGGATTAGTTGTAAGAAAGAGGTCAAGTATGTTGGAGCTCTCTCCAAGGGAGTCAGGGATATAGATAGGATGCTGTACAAGCTGCTCTAGGTCATTAAAGATTGAAAAGATGTAAGCTTGTTCACCATGTGGATCAGTGTTGCCCAGGTCAAGAACCACCACTGGCCACCAGTGATGCTAGGTGTTTTTAGGCCGACTTCTCATCCTAGAAATACCAACTATAGAGCCAGGGTCCTCTTAGGAGACCGGAACTAGAGCACACAACGAGAAGAGCAGGACATAAAAACTCTGGACAACAACCTTACATGTGCATTATCTAAATTACAACCTTCAGCATACGTATGGGTGGGAGTTATACACGATACACTATTCACTATCAAATTTACTAGACAGACTAAAGGATTCTGACTGGTTGGTGTGGTATTTGTATTACACAGGATACTATCCAGTTGCAAGGACACTGAACGGACACTGTACACAAAGTGAGGGTAGATTTCACAACGTTTGTTTCTTGGGCTCGAATACCAATCTGAATACAAGTGGCACGCTGTACACTATGCAATGGCAGGAGCACTAGCAGGGCACAGTACACAACATGAATATAGAGACACACGATGTACTATGCTGTCACTAGAGCATTCGTTTGGCACTATATACAATGAGAGCACTATAGTCACAGTATGTACTGGGAAGTCATTGTTACACTGGGCAGTCTGGAGGACTCAGGCTAGGCTGCAGGAGCCAGGTGGTCCCCAGATGTCGGCCAGGTGTTAGAGGGGTCCCTTCTGGTGTCACTTCTCTCAAGGACCACGGTATGACCCTCAAAGGTAAAGTCGTCTGCTGCAGGCTGTGGTTGGGTGTGGTGGGAGGCCCTCTACTCTTGGGGACTGGCTGGGCAGTCTGGTCCTTGGGGCTTGGGCCAAACAGCATGAGTAGGCACGCTTACCGGCACAAACCCTAGGGAGGATGTTGCCATCATCTAGGGCTCGGGAGGTCATGCCCTGTGGTTACAGAGGCACCACAGTGAGTCCGGCATCTGCAGTCTCCCTCCCGTCGGGCTGCGGTATCGCCTCCAGAGGGAGTCCATCAGCTGGTCGTCTCCCACAGGAACCGACTGGATGATACACACTCCTGGGGACAGCACGGGGCCTCGTCACACTTCTTCCAGGCAGGAAGGCTCCTCCTGGGGGCTGCCTTTGTGGAGAGGAGCGGAGAAACGTCCTGCTATGCTACAAGAGGGGTGAGCTGAGCGAGGGTCGTCCTCCACCAGGGAAGTCTCGGGGTGAGAGGCTTTGGTGGTGGTGTCTCTCCCTGGCGCGGCTAAAGGCCATCCCTGAGGTCCCGTGGGCAACAGGGGGAGGGCAGCTAGAGGCCATCCCTTCCCTGTCGGTGTGGCTAGAGGCTGTCACTGGGGCCCGACTTCCTAACAGGTCTGTGGGTGAGGTGCGGGCGGAGGCCATCACCTGACCACGGATGCGGCTAGAGGCTGTCATCTGTGTCCTGCAGGGGGAGTGATATGCAGTCAAGGGGCAGGCAGAGGCCATCACCTGCCTGCTGGTGTGGCTGGAGGCCGTCACCGGTGTCCTACTCCTGGAGGCAGCTGTAGAAGGAGAGGGAGTGTATCTTACCCCCCCCCCCGAGTGCAGCTGGAAGCCGTCGCCTATTTCTGCAGGAGAGGGGGGGTTGGCAGCACTTGAGTGGCTAGAGGCAGTCTCTTTTATTGTGTGGCTAGAGGCCGTCACGTTGTGTGTGCAGCTAGAGGCCATCACTTGTTTTGAGCAGCTAGAGGCCGTCTCCTTTATTGTGTGGCTAGAGGCCATCACATGGGTACTCCTCGGGACTGAATCTTCAGCCCCACCCCGAAGCTGGAGAGGGCTGGTCCAGCTGAGGGTAAAGCCCTTGCACTGAGTAATTCCCGTTGGGTCTGTCACGGGGAATAAGGGCACGAGGTAGTAGGGTGCATATGCCCATACTGCCGGGATAATGCACGCACCCTCAAAGCCCCTCATTGTTCTCCTCTTGGGGTGGGGGTCATGACATCTCGGCGGTGTTCTGTTGCTACAACTGGTGTTTCAGTAACTATGTCTCATATAAACAGATAGCAAGAACAGTCATAAGAAAAGCTATCATTACCCTTCAGAGCTATGCACTATGGCACAACGACGAAGTGTTGTGGAATGACGGGACAGGAAAGTTTGTACCGCAAACCCGTCAGTGTTGGTTGTGAGACACATATATTAGAAATGGTGCTAAGGTTAATAAAAGCTAATTAGATCGCTTGGCCTCTCTGCATAGAGACAATACGTTTTATTATCCGGCACCGAATTCGTTAAATAAAAAAACAACAGAATGGTGTCAAGTAGGCAACACCCATGCAGATGGGCAATGACTATGTGCACCCAATCCAGACGTATGATAGTATTTCAGCCGATACAAGCCAAGTTATTAAATTTCAGTGTAATAATGATATTTATTGCATTCAGCATATAATAAGTGTTGAGCAGAAGGAAAATAATAATACATGTTCAGTCTCATTGCTTTAATATTTTGTATACCCGCCCCCTGCTTTAAAAACAGCCTCTAGACGTCTGAAGCATCCAACTGAAGCATTTAACCACCCGTCTAAAGCAAACAAATGAACAAGTGCACCCCTGCTAGACTATCATAAAAAAGTCTATTCCTTTAGATTTAATACCCTTCAAAATAATTTGTTTGTTGTATTCTATAGATAATAAGTGTTGAATAGTAGGAAAATAATAAACGAGCCGAGTTTCATAATTAATCCACGGCAAAGCTCTCAGGTAACGCAAACACATCCTATATCTTTCCTCGCCATATGGCTCATTCTTGTTGATTATTTCAACTCTTGTAATGGCATTGTGATATGCCAACACTACATAAGGGAGGGACGAGCAGTAAGGACCTGCCCACATAGCCCAGCTAACGTTCGTTTCACATCGAACATCCTGGGGGTAACGATAGTTTTTCTTATGGCTGTACATCACATATTTCCGAATTTTTTAAATACAATTGACTACTATAGACTTGTCATTGTATTGCCATTACATTACTATTGTATAAATATATACACATATATATCCATCTGTTATACATGTACAATTATATGTCACAATTTTGTTACCACAATGTTCTGCAATTATGTTATTATATTCAGTTTTTCAATATTTTGTTTTTACATTAAACTGGTTGTTTGACAAATAGATTTATTACGGTGTAACATATTTCTATATACTGTGTAGATTGTAATATTAGATTGTCGTAGGTATGGCAGTTTAGCGTGACTGAGTGATATATAGGCATTAATATGTCATAATGCAATATGTAATAGTCATAGGCATGTATAGTTAAAGGCATTAATAGCACAATATGTAACACTTGTACAATATGTAATGTCTGGTTCAGGTGGAGACGTATACATACTCTGGCCAGAAAGCAAACATATAATGTATGCAAACACATACCAGATGATCACATGGGGTAACCAACGAAAGCCATTTAGCTCACATGATGGATATGTACTAGACACTACACACATACACACGTACTCACACACACACATCACCCAGCCGGAAACCGCCAGTATATATTCCCAGAAATCAGAGGTGAAAGTCAGAGAGAACCAGAGAAGGCAGAAGAGGACTGAAGAGATGAGAGAAAGAAGCTTAGGAGATGGGGTAGAGTAGGAGGTTCGCCGTCACGCTGACAGTACATGGGTCACGTCAGTCTGTCCATCACATGAACGATATAACTGTGTCACAATAAAACCCCGTAACCCCAGCGAGTCTCTGCGTCACCTTCACTTATGGTACATTGTCCACACTATCCAACACCTCACGACCTTGTACTGGTAGCAGCCCATATTAATCGTGACAGAGGTGCCACGCCAAACTACAACTACAATCCCAACTCCTGGCTACGACTATTACCAACGTTTGGTAGCATTAAAAATCCACGATACTCTACGATACCGAGATCGGTGGCAACGATTCTCTACAGTTTCCACTTACTACGTAGCTACCTACCTACCTACAAATCTACCCTGTGAACAACCCAGTCTTTCGTCATCTCTCCAAATTATATAATCCATATTCATATATCTCCCCAGGACCCAGAATTCTTAAAAGTTTTCACATGAACTGTATAAACTACTTTAATGTCCCATTTACCGTCAGTTATAGTTTCGTCTTGGTAACCTGGGGTATAGGCTACTCTAAAGCACAAACAATGAAGCCTAGGAACGAAATCAATTGGTTGCAGCTTAAATGAACACCCATCTTTGATGAAAGTCTGAGATTGATAGAAGTAGAGCGTTGTAGTCCACATAATTAAAGGGAAATCAAATATGCATATACCAGAAATATTACACCCCGGGTTAACACTCTAAAGTTACTAAAAGCATACCTGACAAGATAATCAATCAACAACATTCACCAAGAACAGGACGAGCTACCCTCGATTTAACACTTTAATTTCATTGGTCAAGTTTCAGTATTTTATTAAGGCTAAAGCAGATGGCTCTATTCACCTGAGGTAAATTTAGGAAATTATAGTTATTATGGATCTTGATTCATATTTATTGCCATGGATTCGATTACATATTACTTTCAGTTGACACTCAGTTATATTTAGCGGACAGGGTATGAAAAACTCATTGTGTCAAGAAGCTTACCCAACGACTGCTCGAGAGTCAGTAATGAATACAGCTGACTTTGACTCAATCTTCTCTCAGAATACTAGCTGTAGTAGCCAGTATACATCCAGAACTCAATTATATTTGGAGTGAACAAGGATTGAACGAAAGGGGAAGGGGGGAAACTTCGTTAGAGTCTGACCAGCTCAAAAATCAAGATCAAGTTCTTTTAGTCGGCGGGATATCATATCCAATGCACCACCGGCTCTCTTGCACAGTATTATATTATTGACATTACTTAGAACTACTTTCTGTTTGTCACGATAGCATCTAAGTGTTTGGGAGATGCTCTAGGATGAGGGCCAGCACAGCAGCAAGCCAGGCCAGGGCAAGGATATAGAAGACTGCCTGAAGGTGATGGAGAGTGAGAGGCACTACACCAGATTGCCCGCCTGCCCTCACACCATCATCACCACCTGTATCCAGCTCTCCTCCCGCTGCTCTTCTTAGCTCAATCTGCCAACAAAAAATATTTATCATATATATATATATATATATATATATATATATATATATATATATATATATATATATATATATATATATATATATCAGAGAGAGAGAGAGAGAGAGAGAGAGAGAGAGAGAGAGAGAGAGATTTACATATAATCAGTAATTGCAAATCCATTGCCGAAGAAAGGTCTCCCCCAACCTTTTCCTCGAATTCTTTGAGTGAGTGAATCCCTTGGATTCCAGTCAGTCGTCCTGTCGCTTAATTGGTTATCCTTTATCCTTACTACATGGCCTGTGCACCTCCATTGTTGTTCTTTTATAACTTCTATAATGCCTTTTACTTTAGTCTGCTTTCTCACCGAAGTTGATCTTTTCCTGTCTGTTTTCAGTTTTCAGACTTCACAACCGTAAGTCATGGGTGGGATTATAGATTTGTTATATAGTTTTCTTTTCATACATACTGGCTAGCTTCTTTCCATTATGTATCTATGTTTACCGAAAACTTTCCATCCAATTGATATGTCTATGTTTACCGAAAGCTTTCCATCCAATTGATATGTCTGTGTTTACCGAAAGCTGTCAATCCAATTGAAATGCGTCTTTTTATTTCACTATCATGGTCTTTCGTTTGTTTTAGCATTTTTCCCAAGTAAGTATACTCCTTGACTTCTTCAAAAATTTCTTCACTTATTCTGATGAGGTTCTTTGGAGTATTTTGATTAAACATTAATTTTACTCTGGTTCATCTATAGCTGTAACTTGAGACTTTCTCAATTTAGGTCATTTAACATTTCTTACGTGTTTCTGTTGATACTGAAATTAGGACACAGTCATCTGCAGATCTTAAATGGTTTAGGTTTTCTCCAACTATGTTTGCTCCTTGTTATCCCACTTTAGCCAGACGCCTTAATCCCATATGGGGTGGCCACAAACAAATCGCCTCCACGTCGCCCTGTCCCCAGCCATTTCACTGCTCTGCTCACAACTTACTCCCCCCTCTCTCATATACAGTACCTCTCCACTCCATCCCTCCATCGCATCCTTGGCCTCCCCCTCCCTCTCTCCCCCTCTCCACCTCACTCACATACACTCTCCTCGTCAGTCTCTCACTCTCCATCCTCTCCACATGGCCAAACCACCTCAGTGTGTTTCTCCTAACTCTTCCTATCACATCCACATCCACACCACAAGGCTCATTTACATCCTCATTTGTCAGTCTGTCTCCCCACGTGGCTCCACAGGCTCCTTTCAAATAACTCGTTTCCACTGCTCTCACTCTTGACTTGTGTCCCTCCAACATGGTCCAAGCCTCACTTCCATACGTTAGAGTTGATATCACAATACTGTCATGTAGTAACTTTTTCACTTCCATGCGCACTTCCTTGTTTCTTAACACTGCTTTCAAGAAACCATCAACTTTTCTTCCTTGCTGTACCCTTTCAAGCACTTCATCCTCCAAACCTACATCCTTACTCATCACACAACCCAGGTACCTAAATGTACTCACTTTTCCATTTCCTCATCATCCAACGTCACTGTACATTCACTGACTTCACTTTTCTTGCAAACATGCCAGTGCCTTTCCATATGTACAATCTTCATACCATTGGTCAACAGGTAACTTCAAAAAGTCGTCATCGATATTCAGTCTTTTGAAGAGGTTCTTTGCTTCGTGGCGATTTCAGCGACAGTCTTTCCTCAAACGTCACCAATCGCAATGGTCATCCGCTTGGGAGGATCCACCATACCGTCAATGAAATTCATAGCTTGCACCATCTCTTTCTTGACTTCTTGTTTGACGTTATCATCAAACAGTGCAAGACCCACCAGCTCATCATTCATGTACCACAGATGAGAGGCAATTTTCTGAGCTGTTACTCTGGAAATCTCGTTGTTGATGGTGGCATAGTCGACTAGGGCCTGCAGCAGATGCAAGTCGTTCTGTGGGGCACTCACTGCGAGTGGTGCTGTTATCCAGGCCTTGACGTAGAAGCATGTGTAGAACACACTCAGGTCACGGAGACCACGCTCTTCACTGATGGTCAATGTAAACTGTGAACGAAACATCCACACTTTGAATGTGTAGATTACCTTTGACATCCATCGTGCTTGATGCATCGTGCTGGGCTTATGAAAACGAGAACCTCGTGGTGGTGATGAACCGAGGAAGATGGCAGTCAGCTCGAATAGCTCACGGTAATCATCTCGAGGCTGCTTGTGCAGAAGTGTAGTGAAAATAAAGGTCAGGACCTCCTCCTTGATATCTTCAAGTTGAGCTGCAACCACTTCATCAGATGCTGCATCTTGGAAGTGCTCCTGGTCAATTGAACTCCAAAAAGTTTGAAATCGCTTGAAGTGCAGTACTTTTGGTGCCAGTGCAACATGCATGGCTGCCTTGAAAGCAGTTCCTGCAAGTAGTTCTAAGATGTGTTGCTGGCAGGTGAGGCACAAGAGTTCCCTGCCCAGTAGCTGTTCCACCATAATGCATGCTCCTTTGTGGCGACCCGCATTTGCGATTGTCATGTTGAACCATTTGCCTTGGACCCTTTCAGCAACTCCCCACTGCTTCAGTGCTCTGACCACGGCTTGTGCTTGCTGCAAACCAGTCCCTGATTCTAATTTTGGAACTTCTAATAGCTGAGAATTACCACTTGACGAGATGACTATCGGAAGTCGGTCCACTTTTTCATTGTTGGTGAGGTCTGGGAGAAGCTTTCCATCCCAGTGTACGACGATTATTTCGTCCAGAGCGAACTCATTCATTATGCTCATCGCCATCTCTTTGCGTCATTTCTGTCACTGTCGCCTGATGCTGCTGTGGTTCAGAATTAATGAACTGAGATCATGACCCAAAGCTTTTGCTGTTTCTCCGAGAATCATCAGAGCAGCGCAATCAGACAGTTGATATCGATCCAGAGTGGCCGACAAATTTTGACTCAGCACAACTTTCCGACCACGTTTGGATGGTGAAGGAAGACTTACATTTAATTCCTCATTTACAGGAGTCACATAGTTACCACTGGATTCATCCCCAGATGACATAGTACTGCTGCTGCTGCTCTCCAGTTCAGCGATATCTTGAGCCTAAGCAAATGCAGTGGCGGTCTTTTCTCTTCGTCTGAGCTCCATATACTCACGGTGGTGCTTATTTGCTTCTTTGACACTTAGGGTCTTGTCTATTTCTGCCATTGCCCCCGGCCGACCTTTCATATGCTGACTGATGAGAAACTGCTTGTCCTCTTCTATTGTGATCAGTTTCAGGGCGTCAGCATGTGCAATATCGAAAAGGTCATCCAAAGAATCTTTCTAATGATTGCTTACCCTGGACTTGTGCTGGTGTTGTGCTGCCCTAGTTTTTCTTAAGAGATTGCCATTGAAGCAAAATCTACTCCAATTTTTTCTTGGAATAGCATGTTTGTCGAACTGGAATACGGGCACACTCCCAGAGCTGTTCCACTTTTTCAATTGTAGCTGTCACTGCTGTTTTAATTGTCTTGTTCTGCTTCAGGTGGAGGTGCAAAAGATAACCTAGGGGTTGGCGGTTTGAAGGCAGTTTGGATCATTTGACATCATCTTCCAACTTGTTGAGCAAGTAGACATCAGACCGAGTCCTAGACAAGTTCCCTGCTTTAGCATCAGTGCTCCCACTCGTTGAAGCCATATTCGTCCAGAATCGACATAGTTCAACCAGTTATCAGTAATTATGTAAGATTGCCTGTAAAAGCAGAAAGCATACAATTAAAGGGTGCAATTAGATTGTCACTGTATGCTATTAGTACACAACAGTGACATCTCTATGCACTTAACAAGTGAAACAGTGTTATATACCAAATTGTCATTGAAATCTAGTAAATTATCGTCACCACGAATATCAGCATCATAACCAAGTCATGAGGTCTAACGACAATTATCTAACTGCCATGGCCGGTTCACAGTAGGCAGCTGTAATCTGCCTAGGTGCTATGAATTTAAATCTTTGTACAGTGCAGAACTGAGAAGTTGCAAGACCCCGAAATTGTGTGAAAGACATTTCTTTGACAACTATGTGGGACAAGCTGAATGTGGCGATACCTAATAACATAAAAGGCTGATAAGCGACCTCTAAATATAAATGTTGTTGAAAAATATTTTGCATGACATGTTTTCGTGTTATATGGAAAGATTTCACGGGGGTATCGTCCTAAAAATTCGCAGGATCGAAAATTAGGACCACCCTAATATATAAATATCGATGAGAGAAGGCCTGGATTTGACACGAAAATGGCTGCTTTGCAGTAGCGGACCCAAAGCCCAATAACGGTCCTTTAAGTTGAAACCTAGAGATCTCTGCCAGTAGCCAACATAAATCGATGAAAGTAACGGTAAAGGAAGCTAACAGTGTCTATTCAGTGGTCTGAGTCTGTTACTGATGAATATCTATCTATTTATCTATCTATCTATCTATCTATCTATATCTATCTATCTATCTATCTATATATATATATATACTCATTCATGCACGGACTCCAATCGAGTCATTATATACCATCCTCTACAACGCACAATGATGCACATGTGTCAAACAAAGGAGGACACAAGTTTCCCGCCGATGTGTGTCATATTTTGGTATATTTTTTTTGCCTGATTCTTGTCATGGTGCGCATTACGGGTTGTTAAACAATCTAACGACTCAAACTACCTGTGCCTGAGAGGGTATATATATATATATATATATATATATATATATATATATATATATATATATATATGATTAGAGAAAGAGTGAACATTGATGAGATGCAGTTTGGGTTTATGCCAGGTAGGGGGACCACTGATGCCATATTCATTGTTCGACAGCTTCAGGAAAAATATATTGGTAGGAGAAGGGATCTTTATTTTGTTTTTGTTGATTTGGAAAAGGCCTTTGACAGAGTCCCTAGAGAGGTGGTGAAGGGGCAATGAGAAAGCTTGGCTTGGAAGAGTGGCTGGTTAGGGTGGTTATGGCCATGTATGTGGGTGCTCACACCCAGGTGAGAGTGAATGGAGATTTGAGTGATGAGTTTTCCGTAAATGTTGGTGTGCATCAGGGGTCAGTCTTGAGTCCCATGTTGTTTATCATGGTACTTGAAGCCCTTTCACGTGACTTTAGAAACGGACTCCTGTGGGAGTTGTTGTATGCTGATGATTTGGTGTTGATTGCAGAGAATGAAAGGGAGGCGGAGGAAAGGTTTAGGAAGTGGAGAGATGGTATGGGGCAAAAGGGTTTAAGGGTAAATGCAGATAAAACAAAAGTGATGATATCTAGGGTTGGTGGCGGTACTGTCAAAGACGAGGGAGAGTGGCCGTGTGTAGTTTGCCACAAGGGCGTGGGAAGTAATTCCATCTTGTGCGGTGTGTGTGATAAATGGGTGCATAAGAGATGTAGTGGTATCAGAGGTAGACTGCGAGATAATGCTGATTTTATGTGTACGGCGTGCCGGGGCGAGCAGGTGGAGATCGTCCGTGAAAGGATTGAACTTGCTGGTGAATCTCTTGAGTGTGTGGAGGAGTTTTGTTATTTAGGAGACATGTTGTGTGCTGGAGGTGGGGCTGGAGCTAGCTCTGTGGCTAGGGTGAGAAGTGGTTGGAAGAAGTTCAGGGAGCTCTTGCCTCTCCTGACATTGAGGGGGCTCTCCCTACGTGCTAAGGGGTCTTTGTATGCAGCGTGTGTTAGGAGTGTGATGCTGTATGGCAGTGAGACCTGGGCAGTGAAGGAGGAAGACATTCGCCGGCTCAGACGTACAGAAATGACAATGATTAGGTGGATGTGCAGTGCGTCCCTGCGTCCAAGGCCTGGAGGGGCTGGGTTTACAATGGAAGAGTTGAGAGGTAGGATGGGACTGGAGTGTATTGGTGTTGTGATGAGGAGAGGTAGATTGAGGTGGTTTGGACATGTGGAGAGGATGGGGGATGATAATTGGGTGAGGAAGGTGAGAAGTGTTAATATTGGGGGTGGGGTTATGAGGGGTAGACCGAGAAAGACATGGGACGAGGTCATTAAGTGTGACCTTAGGGTTAAGGGACTGAACAGGGAGGCTGCAATGGATCGTGCAGCGTGGAGAGCCGCCATTAGGTGACCAAGGCCGACACATGCAAGCATGTTGGAACCTTTAAAAACGAAAACGAAAACGATATTTATATATATATATATATATATATATATATATATATATATATATATATATATATATATATATATATATATATATATATATATATATATATATATATATATATATATATATATATATCAGGGTGACCCGATGGCACTTTGATAGGGCAGACTGGGATGGATTTAGAAATTATCTTGCTGATATTCCATGGCAGGCTTTCTTCTCTAGTGATCCCAATTTTACCCAGTCCCATATTTGCGACTTAATACTAGCTGGTGTGGATTTATTCATACCAAGTCAACGGTTCACTAAAAGATCGAACTCTCCAAAATGGTTTGATGGCAACTGTGCCAGAGCAACAGCCCAAAAGTCATTAGCATATAACTTATACTTAAAATCAAAAACATCTGAATCACTCTCTCAATTTAAAATTGCTAGAAATCATGCAAAAGCTGTATTAAATCTATCTAAATCAAACTTTCTTCAAAAGCAAGCATCAAAACTACTTAACAACCCTAATGACAATAGAATATTCTGGTCAACTCTTAATTCTTTCAATAATAACTTTAACAAGTCATCTTCCATTCCCCCACTAAAATCTTCAGATGACAACATTACAAATGACCCACGTGGGAAAGCAGATATCTTTGCCAGTACCTTTGCCAGAAACTCTACCATAGATGATACCAGCCAGAATGTCCCAGTACTGGAACTTGATTCTCCCGAAATTGCCCCACTTAAAATACAGACAAGATACGTAAAATCCATCCTACACAATTTACCTACCAACAAAGCTCCAGGCCCAGATGGAATTCCTCCAATTGTTTTGAATAAGTGTTCCCCTGAACTTGCCTGTCCTAGCTAAATTATTCAGACTATGCATACGTACTTCTTTATTCCCAAATTCATGGAAAGAAGCCAATATCCACCCACTTCCGAAGAAAGGAAGTTCGTCTGACCCCTCCGATTACAGACAAATAGCTGTCACATCTTCTCTTGGTAAGGTATTTGAAACATTAATTAATAAGCACATTGTTAAATTTATTTTTGTAATTTCTGTTGTTTTCTTGATTGGTTTCGTGAAGTATGTTCGGTTGTTTGGTTGTTACCTAGGTTGTATAATTATTGGATAATTCCCTTGACACTCGTTTTAAATGGTCAATATGAACTTGTTTCTCTTCGCCACTTGACAGTGACCTAATTAAAACTTTGTTTGCTTTTATGTTTATTACCCTGTATGGGCCCCCAATTTTTGGGGATAATTTATTGTCTCTCGTATGAATGATATCATAGACAATGTCTCCTAAGCTGATAGGCTGCCATCAACTATTAACCCTTTAACCCCTTAAACACGGATCGTCGCGTTTGCGACACTCGGCGAAAAGGACATAACGGCGGATCGTCGTGTTTGTGATTCTAGTAAATTTTGAATAACCGCGGGCAAGCAGGCTCCAGCTGGTATTGTCTATCAGTACCGCCACCCTTTAGCTACTTTTAGCACACTTGACCTTTGTACCACTGACCTCGGTTGTTGCCAAGTATCATTTTTTTTACCCACCCACGCACCGCTGCCCGGCCCCCCCTCGTCGTGCGATATGGCAGCGCGTGGACAGCTCAGACGTGTCAATCTGCGCCTTCCTCTCGCAAGCACTTTATGCTAATTGGAAACGCTTGTTTCCCCAGTTGTCACACTAGCATATTTTCCCGTGGTTTGCCCCAGTTTAGCGTCAGTTTACCGCAATCTTTGAAGGTGACACCATGTCTCACTCAAGCTCTTCCGAGTCTGTGCCTTCCAGCCCTCCGAAAAAGGGCTTTGTGACCTTTACCCCGTTCAAACCCTTACTAGGAACTGCTAAGGGCCTTAGTGACTTGGCTATAGGCATTGAATTGTTGAAAGCGTCAATGGATTATGGTAGTGACGTCGGAGTGTTATCGAGCCTTGCCGAGTCAGACACTCTATCGAGTGCTGAGTCTGAGGTGCCTGAAGTGACAATTCCTGTGCCCAGCACCTCAACAGGCAAGGCTGTAGTGAAAAGGGGACTAGTGTATGGAAAGGGGGCCAAGAGGAGATGAAGTGGTGACCCTGGTTCCCAGCCATTGTCTTCCTCAGACCGGCCATTGTCCCCTACACCAGGTAACGCCGCCGCCATACCGCCACGCACTCCCAGCCCCATTCTCTCGTCGTCATCTTCTCTGTGCTTTCTCCAGAGCCTTCGGAGTCTCCTTCACCACTTCAGAAGGGAAGTAAGCAGTCTGATTTACTTAGAGGTTTCCGTAGGCCCCTTGTTCATGCTGGTAGGAGTAGGAAAGTGTCGCCTAGTGTTAGAGTTAGTGGTAAGGTTACTCGCACTAGGCAACTCACCACTCAGGCCACTGCGAGTGACCTTGAACCTTCTCCTTATCTCCCCACCACCACCACCACCACACCGACACGACCCAGCACAGCCTCTGCCACACGGCCTGCCTCACCCACTGCCTCACCGCCTGCCTCACCCACTGCCACACGGCCTGCCTCACCCCCCGCCGCCCCCACCACCTCCCAGCCTAGGCAGGGCACTCTGGATGCCTTCATGTGGTCTGAGGGCTCAGATTTTGTGCCAGAGGATCTGCCTTTTGATGCCAGTGGGTGTGGGATACAGGCTGACTTCCCTGTCCCCGAGGATGGTGAATGTCTGGACTACCTGTTGGCCTTCCTGGATAACGAAGTCATGGAGCAGATTTGTACCGAGACGAACAGGTACGAAGGGCAATCTGCTGCAGTTCGTGAAGGTGAAGGTGAAGCTGCAATGCCATCCACGTCGCGGATGGCAGCATGGGTTCCTGATATGATCCGGGAACTATTTGTATTCATCAGCTTGATGCTTCTTATGCCAGATAACTGGAAGCACAAGCTCGAGGAGTACTGGAGTGCTGACGATCTTTGCCCCACACCCATCTTCAACAAGTACATGAGTCGTGATCGTTTCAGGCAACTCATGACGTACCTTCACTTTGCCAACAACGATAAGCCTTCCCAAACTGACCCACTATGGAAGGTGAGGGGAATCCTGAACCTGATCAAGGACAAGTTTATGACGTTCCTTCGGCCCTTCAAGAAAGTTGTGATTGACGAGTCCTTGGTTTTGTTCAGGGGCCGTCTTCGGTTCGTGCAGTATATTCCTAGCAAACGCCACCGCTTTGGAATAAAGTTTTTCGTGCTGTGCGACTGCAAGACGGGGTTCATCCTAGACTTCGTTATCTACACCGCCAGCAATGTGGACTTGGACAAGACTGACCCCCTTGGATTATCTGGTTCTGTGGTGAAAGTGCTTTTGGAAAAGTACTTTGGCGGACAATTATTATACAGCTCCCAAACTCGCCAAGTACCTTTCAGAACACGGCGTCGGATCCTGTGGCACTGTCCGGAGCAACAGGGCACACTACCCTGCCTTCCCCGAGGCTGAAGGATCAAAGTGGGGAGACGTGCACCTGAAAAAATCGGACAAAATGCTGGCGATCAGGTGGCACGACAAGAGAATCGTCAATATGCTCACCATAGCTCACAAGGGGGAAATGCAAGCCACAGGGAAGGTCGACAGAAGGACTGGCGATCCTGTGATGAAGCCTGATGCTGTTATTGACTACAACGTCAATATGCGGCTGGTGGACAAGTCTGATATGATGATCGGAGAGATAGACTGCCTGAGGAGGAACCGTCGCTGGTACAGGAAGGTGTTCTTGCACTTGCTTGATATGTGCATGCTGAACGCCTTCATCCTGTATAAGATCAAGAACAGGAAGCCAGCAAACTACTCTCTCCGGCGTTTTTCTAAGACTTGTGTGTACCAGCTGCTTCAGCGTTTTGGGCAGGTACTGCCATCAGGTCCCAGGCGCCACTCACACACACCTCCAGACCGCCTACAGTGCCAGGACTACCTTCAGCGACACCGCCTGGAGCCACTGCCTAGCACTGCCAAGAGGAGAAAAGCACTGAGGAGGTGTCATGTGTGCAGCCACACTACCAGGCAAGACAGAACATTTAGGCGCACCTCCTTGCTGTGCAAAGAGTGCAAAATTCCCCTCTGCGCTTACCCGTGTTTCTTTGACCACCACAGCCTGACTAGATATTGAAAATAAGGGTAAGAATCTTGTAAATAATACTGAGAGTGACAGTGATACTAGTGTTTAGTTTTCTTGTACGTACTGACAGTGACAGTCTGATGAGTGTAAATTAGTGTATGTAGTTGTAAAAGCACCCCAAACGGGATTGAGGCGTCTGGCAATAGATAGATAGATAGTTGTAAAAGCATTGACAGTGACAGTGATTTCAGTGTAAATAATTGTACATAGTAATAATATAAGTATTGAGAGTGACAGTCACTTCGGTGTAAGAAGTTGAAATGCAGGAACCGTAATATGGCCAGGTACCTATCATGGTCCACATATTTCCCACAGACAGGTGTGACAACAAGTTCGTCTATGGACCAGTAATCATGGAGCTCATGTTTTCTCACATGGACCATCATCATGGTCAAGGCAAGCCACACAAATAGCTCCCCCACCTCCATTGGAACCCAATTCTTCATTTTTGTACTCTTGCTGGCCAAAACATCCAGCCAGCGCACATTTATGTCATGATGATTGTTAATTTCAGCAACCAGTTACTGCATAATGGCAGTGGTGACGATTGCCTTGAAGAAAGACATCATACTATGGGGTCTGGGCAACAGCTCACCAAACTGCACACCTGCCCCTTCCTCATGAATGGCAGGTACAGAAGGTTCGAATCCTGCCCCTTCATCCCACACAAAAGGATCCACTTTTCCAACACCTGGGAGCCTTGGACGTGATTTCTGGCCAGCACATCTTTTCACATCGTGTGCATGCCCACAGGGGCGGCCATGGGCAGGGCGGGAAGGGGCAGAAGAGGAAGAGTTTAGGGAGTATGTATAATATATATATATATATATATATATATATATATATATATATATATATATATGACAAGTATCAAGTTTTTTCTATATACCAACCTAAAAAATCACTGCTTTGAGGTTTCAAAATTGATTAAATACAGTATATTAAAATGACCACACACTGAATTAGTTTTTTAGTAATGCAAACCAGCCAAAAAGACAAGCCGGATTTCATAGTGGATATTTGACAATATAACAAATTCATATATTAATGAAGTTACTGAGAATATTTCAGAATACAAGAAACCACTGCACAAAGCACCAGCTATTTATGAAAGCATTTAGTTATTTGAAATTTTTATAGATATGAGCAGTTCGAGGAGAAGGTGTTGAAGAAACTTATGTTAGAGCACAGGAAGATATTTATGAAAAAAGTATCGCAATCGTGAAACTTCATAAGTACAACCAATAATTATTAATAAAGAGAGGTATTAGATAAGGAGATAAAATATCACAAGAATTTTATCACATCGAGACTAGAGGACGAGTTCAGAAACTTAAACTGGGTTGGAAAAGGAATTTACCTCTACGGTGAGCAATTGAACTATCTTAGATTTGTTGTTGACATAAATCTTTTTAGTTAATCAACGGCAGAACTACAAGAAATGACAGCCTGTCTGAAGTGGGAGAGTTTGAAGTTTGACTTGAAAATGACTATCAAACAGAAAAACACTTTCGGACAGATATGCCCAAACTTTTCCAGAATAAATAGGACAGGAAAAAGCAAAATGTGCTGACAGGTAGTCCAGGCCGTTCTAGCCCAGTGCAATGAAAGGAAGCGAATATCAGGAACGGAATGAATGACATTTGTTAAACATAGGGCCTACATGACGACTAAGCAATTGCTGTTATGTTGAAGGAGATGGACCAGCACCCAATGACAGATAACGGAAAATAAGGCCCATTCTAACCATGCTCAAGTAGGCTTTTGCAAAGCTTTTCCGATCGTTTCAGAAAGTGGATATCGACGAGTCACTTGTGTTGTTCTGGGACCAATTAGCATATATTCAGTATGTTCCCTCAAAGTATCAGTGTTTTGGACTGAAGTTCTTTGTCCTATGTGACTGCAAAACTAGATATGTGCTTGATGTAAAAGTTTATTCAGCTACAGATGTTGATATACCTAGTGATGATCCCCATGGTTTCTCAGCATCAATTGTGAAAGTGCTCATGGACAGGCATTTGAACAGGCACCACATCCTGTACACCAAGAATTACAGTATTACACTGCCCCCGCGTTGACTTGGTATTTACTTCAACATGGTACCGGGTTCTGTGGAACGGTCCGTGCTGGTGAAAAGAATTTTTCCATCTTCCCCAGAGAAAACAGAGAAAGGTTCGCTGCTAACCCAGAAATGTGGTAACATGTTAGCCCTTATGTGGCATGACAAGTGTAAGGTTAACATATTGACCACAGTTCATAAAGGGGTTATGGAGGACACAGGCAAGACAGACTTCTGGACCAGGGAACCCCTGTTCAAGCCAGATGCTGTCAACAACTTCAACATCAACGTGAAGCTCGTTGATAAGACAGACATGCAGATAGAGGAAGTTGATTGCCTCCGTAATTCCTGTCAGTGGTGTTATGCTACGTGTTCAAGGGTCAGCTTCTTGTCCACTGGACACGAGCGACTGAGCTGGGGTTCCCATCGAGACTGGGTCTAGAGCATGCAAATAGAGGAACAGGGCATAAAAACTTGGGTTAACCTTACACGTATGTTGCCTTAGTCACAACACAATACTGAATACAATATTAACCCGTACAATCCTGCTGTCGGCATGGTGCCGACGGTACAAAATGGTTTGAGTAATCCCATTGACGTGATGGTGCTGACAGCAAAATTCGAGCACTGTAGCACGTCTCAAACTGCTTCAGTCTAGCTAATTTTTTGCTAAGGAGTAGCTTAATGTATTGGCAACACTGTGTCCAAGCAGTTGTAGTACTGAGATTGGTTCTGCATGGCTGGATAACATCAGTTTGCCACTGTCCGACACAGCGTCAGAATGTCGCGAAAATCATGCCATTTTTCCACCTTGGGCTGGAGGAGGCTGTTGAAATTGTCACATGGATCCTTCTGTCCATTCATTTAGTGATTCTTCAGAAAAGGAAGACCTGGATGACTTCTGGGGAGGAATATGAGCCAGTGGGGAAGGATATTGAGAACGGGGAATCCCCCATTCTCCTCCCTGGTTTTCTCTCATTCCACCCAGCTGGGTGGGAAAACGTCACTCACAGCTTGGGAAACTGGGCTAAAAACACGATGGAAGGCTATCCTGCTCTTATATCTCCTATAAGGAGTCCTTTTTTTTTTGCTTTTCCTTGATTTATATGTTCTTCTGGATTGTTTTATGCAATAGAAATTTTTTCGTTTTTGGTCCGGGATTGGGTGGGTATAAAATTGCAAAAATGCCTGGAATGGTACTGGTTAATATTAAACACTGTACAGGTAAAAGTCACAATAAGGTGGTGGACTATGGTTCGGGCTGCTGTGGACTTGGGCTGCTCACAGGTGCAGCCCAGGTGTGGGAGGAATCTCATCAAGTGTGCCCTCCTGCAGGAGGAATGGGTCCACTGCCAGGGGCTGGGTCATCCAGAGTGAGCTGTTGGGTGGCATGAAGAGAGGCCCTTCCCTACTGGGGCCTTGGTGGGGAGGCTGGCTCTCAGGACTGGGGCCGAACAGAGCGAGCAGGCACGCTTGTTTATGCGCGTTCCTGGAGGAGGACTGCTTACTGATGGGGATGGGAGGTCACGCCCTGGAGTCCTGGGGGCGCCCCTGGGTGACTGGGGGCTACGGTCTCGCTCAGGCCGAGTCTCCGTCAGGGGCTGCCTGCGTCATCCCTTCCACCTGGAGTCTGACAGTAAGGCGGGTTGCCGGGGTGCTGGCTGCAGGGCACGAATCCCCAGACTCACCACGTGGCCTTGCCAAATCTCCTCTAGCTGGAACTCCACCTGGGAACTGCCTCTGTGGGGAGAAAGAGAAGGGTGTCCGGCTCGGCCTCTGGATGGGTGGTGAGGCAACCAAGGGACATCCTCCATGAAGGTAGTCATAGGGGCAGCAGACGAGGGATGTATGGTGGCCGATCCCTCCCTGTTGGGGACGGTGGCCATCATCGCGGTTCTACTTGCCCGTGGGACAGCAGGTGAAGGGCATATGGTGGCCAACGCTTCCCCGGCACAGACGGTGGCCTTCGCCGCGATCCTGCTCCCTGAGGAGGTGGCAGACAAAGGACGGACAGTGGCCGATCCTTCCCCAGAGCAGACGGTGGCTGACGCCATGGTTCTGCCCTTCTCTGGGGTCACAGCAGGGGGACATACGGTGGCCGATCTCCCTCCGGTGCAGACGGTGGCGTCACCGTGGCACTGTTCCCAGGAGTGGCTGCAGGTAAAGGGAGTACTGTGGCCATCCCTTCCCCGACATGGACGGTGGCCATCGCCATGGTCCTGCAGGGGGTAGTAGCTGAAGAACGTATGGTGGCCTTTGTCGTGATGCTACCTGGGACTGTATTGTTACAAGTCCCACCCTGATCCTGGCGAGTGCTGGCCCAGCTGGAGAGTAGTCTGCCAGGGTGGCATTCTTGTGCCTGGCTCCATCCAGGGAAGAGGGTAGTGGGGGATATAGGCCAGTCTTGATTGGGCCCTTCGTGTGTCCTATGCACCTCCCTGTGGTCTCCCCCTGGGGTGGGTGTTGCGACACACTGTCCATGGTCTCCCGTTGGGGTGGGTATTTGAGATGGTATAAGAAGGCGTTCTTACTCCTTCTTGATATTGCCGTCCTGAACAGTTACGTATTCTTCAAGCAGGTTTGGCAAAGGAATCTTTCTCTATGAGAGTTCAAGAAAGAGCTAGCATGTGAGCTACTTGCAGACTGTGCAACTGCGGAGTTGACAGCTGGGAGGCGTGGGATGTACCAGGCGACGACGGCAGACAGGATGAGCTATGCTCAGTGTTTACAGGATCACTGTCTTATTGGTGTAGGCTGTACACCTGCAGGTCGGCCAGCCTTCAGTCGCTGTCATGTGTGAAGCAAGACAAAACGCCGCTCCCCCTCGTGGAAGGAAACACCCTACCAATGTCATGAATGCAAGGTCTCGCTATGCCCTAAATGCTTCTTTAAATATCACTCTGAACGTGATTACTGTGGTGTATTGAAAACTGTAAGAAGTGATCAGGTGTGCACCTTTTTTTTTTTTTTATGGTGGGGTTTATGAGGAAAATGAAAATGATTTTTTTATGGTAATGTGCTGCCACGCTTGATAATACCTTGAGCAAAGCAACCTGATATGTGAAAGAAAACCAAGAGTGTATGTAAGAAAATGACTTTATTGGGTCGAATTATAGTTTCTTTGCACTTACTCTTGAAATTGTTGAGAAAATATGACATGAAATATATTTTTGAGCTAAAGTACAAGTATTATAAGTTACGTAGAACATCAGTAATATTTACACGATGCCTGAGGATAGTAGAAAGAAGCCAAAATTTATGTACAAGTGTATACTTCATACTGAATCGTACTGCATGCAATATGTTGAGCAATGATGTTTTCAAGTGCAATATTTTATTGAGTAGAACAAGATTTTTTCTGTGCTTACTCCTGAAACATATGTGAAGATGTGACGTGAAGTGTATTAATGAGATGAAGTACAAATAGTATAGGTTGTGGAGAGCATTAGTATTATTTTCACGATGCCTGCGAAGAGTAGAAAAAAGGCAAAAATTTACAAACAAGTGAAAAACCTCATACTAAACCTTTACTGAGTTCCATATGCTGAACAATTATTTTTCCAAATACAATATATCGTAATTGTAATATGAAGTACATTATAAGTGCTGTTAAGCATATATTTTTGGGTATGTATTATGAATGATGCCTGAAAAAAATAAAGAAAAGCATAAAGAGTAAGTCCTTGGTCGCCACCTGTTGGTCAGTCCTGGTCCGAGGCTTCTCGTTTGTAGTTTTAGTTAGTTGTTTTCGGTGGAAGGCACTAACCCTCCGCTAACCCACTTTTTGCCACGTAGGGAACACGTGGCCGAACAAAGGACATGGTACGGATTATCATATGGAATGTAAGGGGTGCAAATGATGAGGTGAAAGAGAGAGAGAGAGAGATGTCCAGGTGCTTGAGGGTGCAAAAGTGGATGTATGAGGATTAACTGAAACTAAATGAAAAGATGAGAGTCTGAGAGAATGGGAGTATGGATGGGTCATATGTGCGCGAGTAGGTGAGAATGAGAGGGCAAAACAAGGCGTGTGTATTGTTGTGAGTAACAGATGGAAGGAGAATATAAAAGAGTATGGATCAATTGGCTCAAGGATTGTGTGGGTAAGATTGAAAGCTGGACTACAAATGTGGGCAATTGTGTGTGTGTGTGTGTGTGTGTGTGTGTGTGTGTGTGTGTGTGTGTGTGTGTGTGTGTGTGTGTGTGCGTGTGTGTGCGCGCGCGCGCCAAGGTAAGATCATGCAAGCATAGTGAGAGAAGGGTTCTGGACAAATGTGGAAGCATGCATGGATAAGTTTGAAAGGAATGAGAAAGTGTTTTTGATTGGAGATAGGAATGGGAAAGTAAGGAATGTGAAGGTGGATGAAGTAGTTAGTGAGTGGGGTGTGTTTTGAAAGATGGATTAGAATGGCAATGCTTTAGTGGACATTTCTGCTGGGAGGGGGTTGGTGATGGCCGATACTCTCTTCAGGCAGAAGATAATCCACAGGTATACATGACGAGTGATGAGAAGGGTGGGTGGTGAACTGAATAAAAGGAAGTCAGTGATTGATTATGTGTGTGTGGCTGATGGGATGAGACTGTGTGTAATGGATGCAAGAACATACAGAGGTTGGGGGAATAGACCTTCTGACCACTACTTGTTGGTGGTGAGAATCAAGGTCCAAAAAAAAATGGAGGAATAGAAGAAGGGAAGGACAGGAGGAAGTAGTTCATACAAGGAGGGTGGAAAGGTTATAAGAGGATGGAAAAAATGGCAGAATATAAGACAGAAGTGAGGAGCGATTGGGTAAATATGGATTGGAGCAGATGTGGGATGTGGAAGGTGTGTGCAAGATAATCACAGAAAAAATCTGTGCAGCATGTGAGGTGGTGTGTGGTGTGAAGAGAAGACGAAAGGGGGTGCAAGGAACAGCATGGTGGAATGAAGAGGTGAGATAGGCTGTGGCACAAAAGAAGAAAGCTTACAGTGAGTGGATGAGAAATGAGTGTGGAAGAAGTGGAGAGACAGAAGAGAGAGTTATATGTAGAGAGGAAGAGAGTGAATGAGGAATTTGGAAGGAATTTGAGTGTAAAGTGGAGGGAATGTAAGAAAATGTTCTGGGTAGAGGAAAAGAGAGTAAGACAGGGTGTCAAAGAAGTTAGCTGGGGAGCGAAAGATAAAAATATGGTCGATTACTAGTGAACAAGGGAGAGAAAGTTAGCAGATGGAATGAACACTTTAAGGAATTGTTGAACATAGAGACTGAAAGTAATGCAAGTATAAGTGGTTGGGGAATGGCTGGGAGAAGGGGGGATATGCGAAGAGAGGAAGAAATCAATAGGATGACAGTTGTGGAAGCAACGAAGAAAGTTAAGATGGGGAAAGCCCCAGGAATCGATGGAGTGTGTGGTGAAATGCTGAAGCATGGGGGAGAAATAGCAGTAGAATGGATGTGGATGATGTGCAGATCGGCCTGGGAGGAAAGTAGAGTCCCGGAGGAATGGAAGTCAGGTATAATTATTCCCCTGTACAAAGGGAAAAGGGAAAAAGAAATGTGTGGTAATCATAGGGGCATTAGTCTTCTTAGTGTAATAGGAAAAGTATATGGTAGGAAACTTATTGACAGATTTAGGGAAATAACAGAGGAATTAGTTGGAGAAGAAAAGGGGCGGTTTTAGGATGGGAAGTGGTTGCGTTATCAAATATTCATTCTTAGATCTTTAGTGGAAAAATTTCTAGAGATAGGAAAGAAGTTGTATGCGGCCTTCATGGATTTGGAGAATGCATATGACAGGGTGGATAGACAAGGACTGTGGAAAGTATTAATATATGGAGTAGATGGGAAGCTGGTGAATGCTGTGAAGAGTTTGTATGAGGGGGCTAAGGTTGCAGTGCGTGTGGATGGTGAACTGGGTGAATTTTTCTATTTGAAGGTCGGATTGAAACAGGGATGTCATATCACCATGGCGTTCAATTTGTATATGGATGGGGTTATAAGAGATACAAGGTAGGGCAGTGGATATTGGAGTAGCCCTAATGAGAGAGGGCAGTGTTTGGAAATTGTTTGTACTGTTGTAGTCAGATGATACTGTATTCTTAAGTGAAGACGAAGGGGAGCTGCAAGGCTTGGTGGATGAGTTTGGGAGAGTGTTTAAGAAAAGGAATCTAAAGATATGGGAAAAGTAAAGGTATGGTCTTCGAGAGAAATGACGACAGTGAATGTATGGTGAGTTGGATGAGGAGGAAATGGAAACTGTGAGCACGTTTAAGTACTTGGGTAGTGTGATGAGTAAGAATGGAAGTTTAGAGGGTGAAGTGCTTGAAAGGGTACATCAAGGAAGAAAGATTGCTGGTTCCTTGAAAGCAGTGATAAGAAACAGGGAAGTGAGTATGGAAGTGAAATAGTTACTGCATGACAGTACTGTGATACCAACTCTAACGTGTGGAAGTGAAGCTTAGACCTTCTTAGTGGGACAGAAGTCTAGAGAGAGAGCAGTGGAAGTGAGTTATCTGAGAGGAGCATGTGGAGTCACATGGAGAGCCAGACTGACAAATAAGGAAGTGAAGGAGAGTTGTGGTGTGGATTTGAATGCGATAGGAAGCGTTAGAAGAAACACACTGAGGTGGTTTGGGCCGGCCATGTGGAGAGGATGGAGAGTGTGAGACTGACGAGGAGAGTGTATGTGAGTGAGGTGGAGAGGGGAAGGAGGAGGGATAGGCCAAGGATGAGATGGAGTGATGGAGCGGAGAGGTATATGAGAGTCGGGAGTGTGAGCTGGGAGCAGGGCAGTGAAATAGTGGGGGTCAGGGCGACATGCAGGCGATTTGTTTGTGGCTTCCCCTTACAGGATTAAGGCATCTGGCAATAGACAGAGAAAGATAGATAAAGCGTAAGTTTTCCCACACACCTACGGGGCATAATGCCACCCTTTTATGGTTGGACACCAACAGCGAGTCACATGGACAGGGTGATGACTCATCCTTATGACGGTGCGTCAGGAAAAGTGGAATGAAGAGCGGAAAAGTTTAGGTGTTTGCTAAGGAAGGTCCGATAATGTTACAAGCATCACGCCGGTCAGTGCTGCCAACTCTAGCCAGGCTCACCAAGGCTGCTGATAGCAGCGCATGCTCAGAGACTCTCTGTCAAAACAGTGAAAACCACTCATCTCCTACTCGTCCTTACTCATCGATGGGACAACCTAGAGACCTGGGGATGGTTTCATTTGCAAGAAGATGAGTTGATGAGTAGTATGTTTTTTATTTTATTTCTTTAACATACTTTTCCAGATATTATGTTTTGAAAAAGTGCAAATTTGCTAGGAATGCCCGTAGTGAGAGCATGCCTGGCTAAAAATTTGCCCGACGTCTGAGCGTTAAGTGGCGAAACAATGTCAGAATGATGATGATGTTGATGATGATAAACATTTTCTTAGCTGGGTATTTTCTGTAATGTGGATATGAAGATATGATGGGGTCTCTGGATCCAAACCTGTCTCATGCAAATAAGAATAGGCTATAGCTTTTGCATCATTTACTGTTTTTGTGAATGAGAGGGACAATGCGTGCCCACTCCAAAAAGTACGAACTTTTAAATGATGATACCACGCGTGAAATGCACCATAAAATTATTGAAAGCTTGGGCCAAATCTTATTCAGTCTCATCAAACCAACCACGGATTACTCTCCATAACAGTGCCGAGTTCCTCCTGTGGCTTTAGGCGTTGCTTTTCTGCACCAGTAGAAATATTAAGTACACAGATGGATAGGACAAAGTTCATGGCTACTGCGTACGTATGAGAGATTCAGGATCAGTGAATGTTTTTATATGATACATTGAAAACTACTTCAATAAAATTCATAATTTTAGGAGAGGATATCAAATTAGGAATATGAAAGTCTTTCTTTGCTGATTTACAGATGATTACACACGAAGAGCAATGGAATGACATGTACAGTGTGGTTATTGGTGATGGTCTCTCAAGCTACTGCAGGTACAGGACAGAATTTATGAGAGGCAGTATAAAGTAAGATGCACAAATCATACTGAATCATCAGCCATGCATGTTTATTGTCTGACTAACCTTGTACCAGTGTCCAATAAAACCGCTTTCCATGAGCCTGCTGATGCCTTGGTCAAACTTGTACTTCCATGGACTTGGTTTGTGAAAGTACCAGACTAAGTCTGCTGGGTAGAGTAGGTCCTTCACATCATACCAGCTCCTTCACCTGTTGAATCATTTGGCATCCAACAGGTAGTATGAGGTAAAGGCTGTTGTGTTTAGCAAAGGAACTTAACTTAATATTAGGTATACTTGAAGTAGATACTAATTACAGTGTTAAGACTATGTTGTGATCAGATGTCCTCGCTCTCTTCTGCCAGATTTGCACTCCCATTCACTCCACATGATGGAACTTCCTCCCACTGACATCAACTCAAAACGCAGATGACTTTTGCACTAACACATCGACACCCATTTTTTTGTAAATGCATGTATTATGACCGTGGGAAACAATGGACATAAAAATGCTGTACAGGGTTGGCTCAGCTGGACACTGTAATGTTCACATAGTCCTTGCACTGGGTCTCATCGAGGGAGATAATGGCCATAGATCTTGGTTAGGATTACACATTCGATGCTTTACACTGACGAATGGCTAAGGTAATGAAAAAGATGACCAGAAGACGAAAAATGGACTTCACCTTTATGAGCCTACAGTGTTAAGCAGGCTAGTACCTTTTTCTTATTTTTTTGTCTTATCTCTTGTAGTTTGTGCCAGTCACTATGTTTTCAAGTGGATCTTAGTGTAAGCTCAAATTTTATGTTCCTGTGAGAGTACTCGTGGACCAACTATTGGCCAGCACACACACACACACACACACACACACACACACACACACACACACACACACAGTATACAGCTGCACACGCTGTGTTATTCCTTATGTAATAATTGCGCACTGTATAATCAACATTAAGCAGTGTTTTCCCACTCCCCCTCATCCTTACACATACAAAGAGACAACATGGGAAGAGGTATTTTCAGGCTCAATAAATTCACACAAATCTCTTTGCTTTCGCCTTGCTTTCATTTTTCAATCTGAGAACGGATATGATAGTCCATTCCCTGAGATCATCCAGCCCTCCTACATGACTCACATATTCCTATGTCACCATCTCAGTACTAACACTTATTGACCATAATAATTATATGCTAGGCACCTCTCATGTACTACTGGTGTGACGATATGACCGATATTATTTTTCTGACAAGTCGAGGTGTCCAGAGGGATATCAGTAAAGATTGTTCTATCGGATATTAGATTATCAAAGAGTTCCCTCCCCTAGCCTAAAGCCTGTTCCGTATCATCTGAGACAACAAGAGCCTTAAGCTTTTGAATGCTGGCAGCTGACTGCTTTTCTAAGTGCAACCTTTAGTACTGATGTATGTTAAATTTTTATTTAAAAATGTTACAAACTTTTCTGACGATAAGATTGCTTAAATAAACAAATGTCTGTCTATCTATGTACGTATGTGTGTATGTATGTATGTATTTGCTTATCTATCTATCTATCTATCTATCTATATATATATATATATATATATATATATATATATATATATATATATATATATATATATATATATATATATATATATATATATATATATATATATATATATATATATATATATATATAATTATTTGAAGATATTAATTTAAAAATGAAGAATTGCAAAGTCTATCAAAGGGCCTAGATACTGTAAGTGTGAAAATTTCAGTTATCCTACCAGATCAACACATTCGGACATATTTTCACCAGATCGTTGATTATTTTCCATGTTAATGCAAATTGAGGCTATTTACATATCTGAACTGCGATATCATATTGATTTGTCAGAACTGAAAATTTCACGCGCATCTAGTCCACCTGATACATTTTGTAAGCCCCGCTTTTTTTTTTTTTTTTTTTTATCTATTCAAAGGAATACACATTTTTCTTTAAGTAGTCTTAAAGTCAGAAACAGTTATTGTAACTCGTATTTTTTTTTTTTAAATCCATCGTTACCAATGAATGCAGTCGCACATCCAATCAACTGCCAGCTTTCAAAAGCTTAAGGCTCTCCTCTTTTCTGTTTAGGTCAAAATAGTCAGACTGGCTTCCATCCTGGCAGTACAAGTAAATCGCTTCTATCCTCCAACACCACAAAGGCCGAAACAGTTACTGTGCTATCCTTGTTGGCCACTGTCATAGGTGGATTAACAAGAATATAAGAGCGAAAGATGAGACCACGACAAATGCTACGAGGCACCTGCAGGAAAGAGCGAAAACCCGACTTTAAAAAATGATTCAGGCAATGGATTGAACGCTGGGCTACGTATGTCTAGTCAAAAGGGCCCTACGTTGAGGGGGATTAGTGTCCTGACTCAGCAGGTTAGCTGGTTGTTTTTTGAAAGCCTTAGGTCGGTTACTTTCGGAACAGACTTCGTATATATATATATATATATATATATATATATATATATATATATATATATATATATATATATATATATATTTGTATATATATATATATATATTCTGTATATATATATATATATATATATATATATATATATATATATATTGCCAGACGCCATAATTCCATAAGGGGAGACCATTTGACTATCAGTTATTTGTTTTACGGTGAGGGGCACAAACTCTCCACCAACCCAACTGCTGACACGTAGGGAGCACGTATGGTTTGGTTATATGGTTACCACCCAACGTTGTAAATGGTTTCTTGGCTTACAGGAAACCATATGGCCTGTCACTCAATGTAAAGCCACCTGTAAAGGAAAGAAAAGCAATAAGAAATGACAGGAAGGATGGGAGAAATATGAAGAGAGGAGGGCAGGCGCAGAAAAAATAATGATAAAGGCTAAGGAATAAGTAGGCAGCACTACATCAAGTGAGAGGATGATGGTCGCCACCACATAATATAAATATATATATATATATATATATATATATATATATATATATATATATATATATATATATATATATATATTTATTTATATATATATATATATATATATATATATATATATATATATATATATATATATATATATATATATATATATATATATATATATATATATATATATATATATATATATATATATATATATATATATATATATATATATATATGTATATATATATATATATATATATATATATATATATATATATATATATACATATATATATATATATATATATATATATATATATATATATATATATATATATATATATATATATATATATATATATATATATATATATATATATATATATATATATATATATATATATATATATATATATATATATATATATATATATATATATATATATATATATATATATATATATATATATATATGTATATATATATCTGAAATATCGGGACCAACTGCCTAGTCCCGGGTTCCTACGCTCCTTATGGAGCAATATTAGATTGGATGATGGATGGATGGATGGACCTACGTATATATATATATATATATATATATATATATATATATATATATATATATATATATATATATATTTTGTGCCCTCTACCAAAATTGCTAATTTTATATGCCGGGACATGTTCAATCATTTCAAATACATTACTGGACAAGGCGAAGGAAGTTTCAGCTATATACTTCTCAAGTATTGTACGGGTAAGGCAAAGAAGGTTTCAGATACACTCTTCTGAGGTGTTTTATGAGTACCTGAGTGCATATATTATATAATGCATATAAGGCTTCTAGTTTGTTAAGCCTACTATGTTCTATTGTATTTGTTATGCAGTTTCAGTGATGGAGCATGGTGACAAAATGGCTAAGCGTCATCCGAGAAAACCTCCGGCATGTCAAATTTTTGATAATCCTCATAGAGTGAACTTGCACAAGTTGCCAACCACTGAAGACATGCTTATGCACTATTAGTGGGTCAGACTGGTTCTGAAGAGTATTTTAAAAAAAATTTGCAGAAGTGTTAAAATTAAAGAAGTTTGGATCTGAGCATCAATACTTACTGTGACATCAACCCGCATTATATAGCTGACACGAAATCACCACGATAAATATCTCAAACCTGTGATATACCCAATGTCGACAAGAAATGAACAGCATGAACAGAAAGTCACCAAAGTCAAGGAGCAAGCCAGTAAGATTTTCGGCATTGCAGCATGCAAATATGCTAACCATTCATGTTCGTGTGCAAAATCATGCAAGGTTCCAATTCTTGAACTGTCTTTTTTTCAAGATCAACGAACCACACGCAAGATGATTACAGGACCACTTGACAGCATTTCTCCAAAGAGGTTCCAGGAGCGTCTGAGAAGAAAGTCGAAGGAACAAGACAAACTAGCCCAGTATCACCTTGAAGCTAGTGCCAGTTCATCGACATCAAAGAATAATGAAAGCAGTTTTAGCCGTTCTGCAGATGATGAACCTGGTGAAAGCACAGACAGTGACACTAAAATATTATCTGCTGCTGTTGCATGTACTTCACAAGCATTAAACCCTTCTACTGCTGCACGTATTTGCCAAGCGCATCACAGCAGAGATGTCGGCTGGAGAATGCTGCGAGGGATTCGGAGCGACGTGCAGTTTCAGATATAGCAGTGACAGAGATTGCATCTGCAGTCTTGGAAGACTACGTCATAGTAACATCTGAGGACTGCAGAGATGTCATCGACAGATGCAAAGTTAGAAGGGAACGGCAGAAGTATTGTGTAACCATCCGTGCTGAAGCGGCAAGTGTTACTGCTGAAATACAGGGCCTATATTTTGATGGCAGAAAGGATAAAACTCTGACCCTCAACACAGTTGATGGCACAGCTCACCGGAGAGTGACTGTAGTGGAATGTATATCACTGGTACAGGAGCCTGAATCCAACTATCTCGGTCACATTAAAATTGAAAGTGGCAGTTCTGCAGGCATAAAGCTAGACATCACCCATTTTCTTTGTGAAAATAGCATAGACGTTCAGAAGCTGGTGGCAGTTGGGTGTGATGGCACTGCTGTGAACACACACACACACACACACACACACACACACACACACACACGCACGCACCCATATATATATATATATATATATATATATATATATATATATATATATATATATATATATATATATATATTTATTTTTATATATATGTATTTATATCTATCTATATATATATATATATATATATATATATATATATATATATATATATATATATATAACTACTGACCTTCCTCTTTGCGAGCTGGAAATATGTATATGTATGAGATTGAATGTAAGCGAGCGCCTGTCACCATTGCCGCCACTAGCTCTGGTCTTCGTTAGGGAACAAATCTCTCTTCTCCCTTAGCCTCATAATCACTCTCGTTATTTGAGGTGAGCCATCACTTCCCTGTAGATAGTCACCGTAATCCACGGACGCTACCCTGTAAACATTTATTAGCTTTGTATTTTCTGAGCCTCTAATCGAATATTAACCCTGTGCTGTTTTGGTCTTTAAGCACTGTTGTCGAGTATTGCAGTACATCCATCCATCCATCCATCATCCAATCCTAAGTTGCCCCATAAGGAACGTAGGAGCCCGGGGCTAGGCAAGTTGATCCTGACAATTAAGATGAGAGTGACCAGCTTCTCATCCCTGAGTGGCATTACGTGAACAATAACCCCAACCACCCCTTGGATATAAACCTTCACCGGCCCAATCCGATTGAAGCGCCGGAATTACCCACCTAACCACTTGGAGCCATAATTTGGTTATATGGTTACTACCCAGCGTAGTAAATGGTTTCTGGTGTACAGGAAATCATTCAGCTTGTCACTCAGTGTTGAGTCACCCACAGGGAGAAGCAAGAGGAAAGAATGAAGGACAGAAATACAAAAGAGGGAGTGTAAAGTCACCCGTAGGCAGAAGGAAGTGGAAAGAATGAAGTAAAGAAAGACAAAAGAGGAGGGATGGAATGGAGGGAGGAGAGGAAAGGGCAGACACCCGAGAGCAGCACTACATCGAGTGAGTGGATGGTGAGCGCCCCCACCTACCACAATTGCAAAAAACAGTATTAATCAGACTTGTTTAGGTAAGTAGGGTACAGTATAGCTCTCGGGATCATACTCGCTAATATTACATTTATGTTTGACAAAGTTTTTCATATGGATTAGGAAATATCTAAGTGCAGAGGCTGTGGATTTGAGTTTTTTCGGCTGGACAATCCGGGGTTAGCAAATAACAACCTATTTATGAATATATTAGAAAAATAATGAAGAAAATCTGAAGAGGGTGAGAATGCCCTCCAGAATATTAGGACTGGAAATGCAATTAACACACAAGGCAGCAAACAATAAGCCTGATGTTCTAAAAAGGTAACAGTGGTAGAATTCACCATGTGATGGGAGAATGAGTCAACCATGAGATCGTTACGGTGCTCGTCAGATGGTATCTTTCAGTCGTCCCTGTCCCCAGTCGTCACTCCGTCACTCACCGACGCTCGCGGGTGAAGTGTTTCTGTAATATTGCTATATTGTGTCATCAGTATATTCATGAACAATGAAATGAGTAATATGTTAAAATTTAGAGAAATGAAGTAATTAATATGTTTGTAATTATTCTGCAAACTCCCATAGTGCTAAAGCTAGCAGAGTTAGCAACTGGATATTGTTAACATTGCCAACTTTAGCAAAAGTGCTTATTGTGCCGTAATCGGCAAATAATACGCTGTAACACGTAAGTGAATGTATATGATCAGTGTGTTGTATGCGACCATTTTATTAGGCTAGAATGACTTCTAAAGGAATAGATTTTACTCCATTGCTCAGGGAAGAAAACATTATTCTATTGTGGGGCAAATAAAAAAAAGTTACATGTCATTCTCTCCGACAAGGAGAGTATGTTTTCTCCCTTGTTTGTTTGTTTGTTTGTTTTGTTTGTTTGTCTGTTAGCAGGATTACTCAAAAACTAAAAGAGAGATTTGAACCCAATTTGGTGGATAGCCTATATAGGCCATGTCCCAGGGAGCAATCGATTAACTTTTGAGAGTGATGCGGGTCGTATTACAGATTCCGAATCCGGAAAACATTTTTCTTTTGTGAAACAGTGATCAGTAATAAGAAAACTTAACTCTTTATGAAGAGTAGGTTTGGGAACTACGTTGCCCTTGTCGGAGAGACGCGATCCACTGAGTGCCCCTTTAGTTATTTCTGTATCACTAAAACTATTAGAAAAATCAGTATCATTTTGCCATATATGAATTTAATAATCACACAAGTCTTAATGTGGTAGCTATTATCAGTTGTTCATTACTGACGCGATGGAAACCATCGACAATTAAAGCAAAATATGTCAAATTGCTTTGGTCTTACTGCAGTACGGGAGAGGGGAATTATAAAGAGCTTGTTTATATAATCTACCATTACCCATGTTTTTTTTAACAAATCTAAGTTTTCTTATGCAGCATGGGCTATGAACTCTGGTTATTTGAAAAATATATTCACTGGTGACAATGTTTATATAACAGAAGCACGGTAATACTTACTGCTGTTTGCACGACTGAGTTTTATGATACCGACGTACGGTGATATATAATAGGCTACTGTTTTCACAGATAACAGATTTGTAATACAGAGGCACAGTAATAAGGGACTACTGACGGTGCAACTGACGAAGTCTTAAGAACGTAAATACTAGATTATTGCTTGCACAACTGACATAGTTCACTAATTCAGAATTACAGTATGTTGCAGTAATAACAGGCTACTGTTCGCTGGGAATTTTCAACGTAGGAATAGGTAAGAAGTTTAATATTTAATTTTGATGACATTATCAAACGTGTCAACCAATAGTTTCCTCTTCTCAAACTCTTCAGTCTGAAGAACCTATGGAAAGAACAATCCAATATTCAGGCTGACACTTGCCAGTCTAGATCTGTCAGCCCATCCACTCAATGCAGTTTAAACAGCGGATGAACTAAACCTTGGATTAAGTTTCTCATCGGCTCAAAACATCGTTCTGAACGTCTGTGATTTGGGATTTCGTTGTAATGCAGGTTTTAAACCGGGAATCACGTTCAAAACTGAGACTTAAATTTGGGCCTAAGCCCTCACTTTGAATATTTTAATATTTGTTTGTTTTCCTTTGGTTATGTAAAACATTTTTTATTTGAATGTTCCAATTATGGCCCATCATTGTTAGCTCGTTGACGTTTGTTACCAATTATGCTAGTTAACTACGTTTTGCTGGGTTATAATATGCTCCACATTACAAATGACATTTTGAATAAATTACCTAATTGCTGAATAACTTAAGTACCTGAATTATCTTTACAGTACACTGTGAACATACTCACTGCTACCAACTTCAGTAAGATGGCACCTGTAAACGAAAGAAACCTCTCCCACTCAATGTGCCATCTGGCATTTCTAATGATATAAACAAAAAAAATTGTTAGATACTTCTCGCTGGACATACTTGTACAGTAGATCATTGACAGCGAGTAATCTCTAGTATCTATATATTAGTTATTGATAACTATCGTCTGCCTAACAAGACACTAATGTAATTGCCTGCATCTGTGTGTGTGTGTGTGTGTGTGTGTGTGTGTGTGTGTGTGTGTGTGTGTGTGTGTGTGTGTGTGTAACCAAAATATCCCACAAAAGTAGGCGACATGTATCCAAACTATGGTCAGTATCCCGGTGTATGTGGCTTGAACTGATCAGATTTTGGTGAAGCTGCCATGATATGTCTCTGAGTGCCAGAGGATCTTCATCATAAAACATTTTTGCCCACATCTCGGCATGGGACTGAGATGAATTGAAAGTTTGTATTTACTTAGACAATGTCATCCTTTATCATAGCAATAAGTTTTAAAAATCCCAAAAGTCACTGATCTAGTTTTGTAGTTGTGGTGGGCGATATACATTCGCTGGCTGTCCTTATAAATAGGTTCATCTTTGTTTCCTCTGACACTGTACTTATTTTATAGTATTATTCACTTGTTCTCTAAGTATCGTAACACAGTTTTATATCAGCATATTTTCAAAACTCCCCCTCATTACTGTCCCGCCAATGGGTCAGTCGTGATCATCAGGTGATAGATCAGCCAGTTCTGTTGACACACAGCATATTTGTAGATGCTGTACTTCATAATCAATACTACTTTTGCTCTGGCAACTTTATGAATAAAATAGTCCTTTGGTCAAGCAGGGGGCTTCATCGATAGAGTCCAGTAAAAATTCATTCACTCATCATTCAAGGCTTCAGATGTGGCTTCCCCGAGGAAGTTAGATGATTCACACACATACCTTCAATTTTGTCATTTGCATTTTATTTTTAATTTGTATAAAAAAAATATGTCAACTATCTTCAGCGTTCAGTAGATGCAGAGGCAGTACCAGATAGCTTTTTACAATAAATACAGGTACATAGCAGCTGAGACCCAGCCTCTGACATCCGATGATGCAAACAACTGACGGATAACAGTGAGTCCAGTTGTATGGTGCACGTGCACCTGATACAGAGCAATATGTGTGGATCACAGAAGTTGCTATATGGGCTAGTGTGTAGGTGGGTGAGTGTCTTATGTCTGTTTCTTCCTAAGCATATACAAGAGACCTTGGCAAAGAGTTGGCATTGATATCCCAGTGATGTATTTGAGATTCCACCCAAACTATGTCAACGTGTGAGACATTGCCCCTGCCATTAATCACAATATTGTGACAAAGGGAACCTGCCGCCCAACTGTTCCCAATATTGTATCGGAAAGTGGAAGACTGCCTCTACGGCTGATCTTAAGAAAGTGTCAGGAATGGGAGATACCCCACATCTGTGTCTGACAGCAACAAATCACTTTTACAGGTTATCTCCTATCACGTTATAAGCAGCGAGATGTATCTTTGACAGATGAACAAATGATTAACAATGTAGAAGAAAAATAAACATGGTCAATGGCAAAGAGTAAAAGTTCTATAATTGTCTGAAGTGTCATCTAGGCGGCATTAGGAGGTGAGTCGCGAGGGTGAAAGGCTGCATAATTCAAGGGAATAACAGATTCTTTCGTATGTTTCCCTCGAGGATCTAAGTCTTCTAAGAGGGATACAATCAATGAGACATACAGCAGAGTTATATTGAAAACTTAATGTACTCAGTCCGGTAATTATTTTTTTCCAAGGGAGGGTTTTACCTGTGAGGACTGTAAGCTACTTCTAGAAGAGAGGTGAGGCGAGGAGGGTAGGCAGGGATGGTGAGAAGGGACAGGAGGCTGCTGGTGTAGGCAGTGGTGAGGACGAGGCAGGTTAGCAGCCACAGGGTTAAGAAAAATCTTAAGCCTGGGCCACCAGCCAACACTGGAACACTCTGACGTAACAAGGCCCTCTGAACGTACAATAGAATAGCCACTCCTCCGGCCCATTCTTTCCTCAGCAGCTGTCTCTGTGAAGCATAACTGTTATAGATATATTCACTAGCAACAATTTGATACACTTATCGCTATATACCTTAATGTAATTCGTCTCGTGAGTTCCTAAATAAGTCATGTGTCTATTAAATTTTAACAAACCTAAAACCTTCAACAATATCCTTCTGAAATATTTGTACAAAAATCCCAGTAGTACCATGTCAACCCTTGCCACGATGCTTCTGTATTTAGGCGATATCATTCCCGTGTTCTTCTAACAGAGATTTCCTCTGAATATTAATATAACCTGATTAAGGTGTAGCCATAAATAACTTCCCAAACTGCGTCACTGCAAGCAAAAAGTTTAATTCTGACAGCTGGAATATTACTAGGTATGTTTAGCACTTGTTCTATCCTACTACAATATTGCCCATGATGCTGTGGCCTCATGGTCGTCTGGACGCGAATCCATTGGACTGCAGGCTGAAGCTGCTCTTCTGCAGTTCACATTCCTCCTTTCGAGAGATAAGAAGGGAGGTTAGAGACTTTTGAATCGCCGGGCAACAAAGCCGCATGGTAGTAGTAGTAGTAGTAGTAGTAGTAGTTGTTGTTGTTGTTCCCTAGGCAGTCTGTTCAAACAGCTCCGAGTCCCTTAGGAAGGCCATGGCCGAGACTAGGCTTTCCCACAGAGCTCTCAAAGAGTGTATGTTGTGTTGCTGGCGTAGGTGTTTGTGTGCAATGCAGTCTTCCATAATGTGCTTAATAGTATGGGGTGCTGTGCAACATCCTGGACAGGCATCAGCGGCGGAGTCATCAAGCCTCTTCTGGTACCTTAAGAGGGCTGGATGGTGCCCACATCTCATCCTGGCCAGGTGGACCCTGTCCTCGAGAGGGAGATAGGATTCAGAAGGGTGGATGTCAGGAGGCCGTGCATGCAGCTGTGTGTTGTCTTTAAGTGACTGAATGGAGCGGCGATTTGAGTGTGGATATGCTTCTGGAAGCTGGTCTGAGGTGGGCGAGGAGGGTGAGATGACAGTATTTGTGTATGATATCGTGTGCTGGGTGTTGTTTTGACGTTCCTTGGTGTGGGTGGATGTGCTGCCATGTAATGTAGTGAATGTTGTGGGTTTGTGGAGGCTGCAGCAAGAATCTGGGTGCCTCTCATGTCTAGGTGATCCTTGACTTTGAGGACTTTGATTTGTTGATGTAGGTGGTCTGTGGGTGTAGTAGCTGTGCAGCCTGTGTTTATTTTTAGGGCCTTGTACTGTATGGTCTGTAGTGTGTTGTAGTGTGTTTAGGTCAGGCTAGGAGCCCAGGCAGGGCTTGCATAATTCACCACTGAACGTATGTATTGTTTGTACAATATAGTGTGGTGGCGGTTTCTTTGTTGTGTCCGGAGGGGACACGGTAGCTCAGTGGTAGAGCATAGAGCTCGGGGCCCGGGGGTCGTAGAGTTCGAGCTGCGCCTGGGTCTGCCGTGCCGGGAAGGGTAGTGGTCTCCTGTAGCCTAGCGGGGCTATATGGCCTTAGTTGCCTAGCTCGGGGAATTCATTACTCCATTTTTGTTGTGTCCGAATGTTGTATGGGTAAGTGACCTCAAGGCATTGAGTCTTGGTGTTATTTTATTTTTAATGTTTGTGATGTGTTGTTTAAATGACATTGATGTACTGTATGTTATACCAAGGTTTTTGGGGGTGTGCGTGTGTGGTAGGGGAGTGTTGTCTATGGTGAGGTGTGGGATGTGACTGTGTTCTGCTGTCCGGTTTGCGAGAAGGGTCACTGTAGATTTGGCTGCGGCTATTTTGAACCTGTTTGTGGTGAACCATTCGTGTAGTGTGTTGAGATAAGGTTGGAGGATGTGTGCAGCTGTGTTTGCGTTTTGGTGCGTACAAATAAGTGTTATATCACGTGGAGAGGAAGCTATGTGTATCTGTGGTGTGTGGGGTGTGGGTATGTCGTGCATGTATAGGTTATTAGTATTGATTAGGTTATTAGTATTGGTTATTGGTATTGCTGATGCTACCACATCAAGGCGTCGCTCTCTAGCAGCACTTTCGCCAATGCAGGGACATGTAAGCTATACGCCTTCATTTCAGTCCTCATAAGAACTCCTCTGTGACCTACATTACATACCATTTACGTCCTTAAACGATTAAATGTTCTTTTCTCTTTCCAACCACAACACTGGCGTCACACACACCGTGCAACATTTCTGGTGGTTTTCCCCTCTTGATATCTTTACTAATTTCTGTCGATAAAGTTGTGTGTAAGCAAGATTTTTTTTTATTTTTTTTATCTTGTTATCGTGTTCTCTTTTCTGCCTTGTGGTACGTGTGTTATTGCACGGCAGAAATAATACTTATCGACATGTTATTTACTATGGACATGGTAAAAAATCTTTCTCCCAAATCATAATATACACTCAGATCTTCTATGTCTTCCAAATTACGCCATTTAAAATGACAGTGTTCCATGAAAGTGTACATGCAGGGGGAAAAATAAATGACTTGAGACTAGACTTTTTTCAAACTTGTGCAGTGAAGATGAAATGGCCAGAAATAATTAAACAGTTATAATACTGTAAGAGTACAACGATGAAGTTGAAACGAAAGCATAACTGACCACCAGGAAGAAACTAGATTCAATTCAAATTTGGTGAATCACCTCCAGATGTATTATAATGGAGACGAAGTTCAAATGCTACAAACCTGAAACCCCAAGTAAAATTTGAGTTTTAGAAATGATAGAACAGGACTGAAAAGTGGCAGAAATGTTAACGATCTAGGAGTGACTGTTGCTAAAGACCTGAACCCCCATCAGCGATGTCATGAAGCTGCGATAAAGAATTTATCTACAGAAACATCACATTCAAAGATATAGACACCATCATCCCTCTATCGAAGTTCAGATCAGAAATATGTGATACAGTTCGGGGTTCGTCTTATGTACAAGGACAAAGTAATCTCAGAATCAGTGTAATGCAGAATAAGTAAAGTAGTACTCTCTTATGAAACACTCCCATTGATACTGATGAGACAAATAAAGTCATAACTTTGTCTCTGAACTCCCATGGGATTGAAACAATTTACAGCTTAAAGGTCAGAAGAATGACGGCAATAGAAAAGTTTTCCATTCCGTTCGAGTGAGTGGTTATTGAAACAGTTTTTCAGATGGTGTGATACAGCTCCATTTAAACGTGTTCAGAAAAAAGACTAGTTGATCACTCATCAACGGGTGAGATAATACAAACACAAGAAAAAAAGTAACTCCTCCCAGTGACTTTCATCTAAGCACAGGCACAGACTTGCTCAAAACATATTAGTAAAGATGGTATGTTCACACACACACACACACACACTGTTACGGAACAGAGAAAGATAATGTACACTTTAAGTGAGAATACTAAAAATCACTACTATCCCGTAAAGTTCCAGGTTCAAAACAAAAGAGTTAGGTAAAATTACAAGTTAAAGTTTAATGCTCAAACTAACAACAAAACATTCAGGACTCATAAGGATAATGTAATGGCAAAAAACAGGTTAAATATATGGTTAACTGCAATAGCCTCTATTAACACGAAATTAGCATGAGTAAATTTACCTAAGTCAGCCCTGATAAAATGAAAATACACTGGGTAATGCTCAGTTAATGCAAGATAAATTATTACAGATACAAAATAGTATTAAAACTGGCTGACAAAATGAATCCTACACAAATTACAAAAAACCTTACTAGGCCTAAGAATTAACCTTATGCTACACAGTACAAGAACAAAATGCAATAACAGTTATACTCAAATTTCACACAGCTGCTAGATGGTTGGAGACTTCCTGAGAAACTCACAATAATAACTGTACAGGGGAGGACAGAGATGTGAACAAAATGAGGAGTAGATCTAAGTGGCAATGATGCAGAGACTGAGCTCAATATATAGGGGACAGCAGAGCTTGATACAACTTGTAAGAAGGACGCGCAAATGAAGCCATGGGACAAAGAGTTGACAATCCCGCTCTGAACAACAGAAAGGACGACTTACTCTACTATAACGGTAGAAGGGGGGGGACTGAGGCAGAACACGCTCGTGATCAAACAGGCAGCACACTGTACGTTAGAATTACACAAAGGATGATGAAATCATAGGCTATGTAACACCTCCCCACAAAGAAAAAGAAATTTACAAAGGGAATTTCTTATTACTCTAAAACAATCTGTCTAAAGTCTAGATAAGCAATCTGCAATAACATTTTCTTTCCCCTTGACATGTTGTATGTCTAATGAATACTCCTGAAGAAGTAGACTCCATCTTGTCAATCTCTGATTTTTATCTTTAAACTTACTAAGGAATTTCAGTGGGTTATGATCGGTATAAATGACTATGGGGTCAAAACCAGAACACAAATAAAATGACAAATGCTGTAAACCCAAAATCAAGGTCAAAAGCTCTTTCTCAATAGTTGAATAGTTCTTTTGAGGTGGAGTGAACTTCTTACTGTAATAAGATACAGGGTGTTCAATACCCTGATCATCCTCTTGCAGCAAAACAGCCCCAGCTCCTGTATGACTTGCATCAACAGCCACCTTAAAAGGCTTAGCAAAATTTGGAGTAGCGAGCACTGGCTGACTTAATAGGATAGCTTTAAGTTTGTTGAAAGAGGATTCACAGTTATCGGTCCATACAAATTTAACTCCCTTTTTCAGTAGGTCTGTAAGTGGTGATACAAGAATAGAAAAGTTAAGAACAAATCTCCTGTAATAACCTACCATTCCCAAAAATCTTTGTAGCTCTTTCCTACTTTTAGGTCTGGGAAGATCACTTATAACCTGAACCTTAGCTCCTGGTGGTGCAACATGTCCATCACCAGTTACATACCCAAGGTACTGAACTTTAGCTTGACCAAACTCACACTTTGGATAAATTAGCTACAAGATTAGCATGAACCAAACGCTCAAGAAATTTACTGACATGGCATAGGTGATCTTTCCAGTTGTCACTGAAGATTAATACATCATCAATATAAACAACACACCCTGCCAAACCCTCTGTTACAACATTCATGAGCTTCTGAAATGTGGCTGGTGCATTCTTCATACCATATGGCATTACCGAACAAGCAAAAGTCTTTCCTAGTGTTACAGAACATGAGATCTCCCTAGCACGTTCAGTCATAGGTACTTGCCAGTATCCCTTTAACAAATCAAACTTACTTATGTACCTAGCCTTTCCGATCTTGTCTATGCAATCTTCCACGCGAGGGAGAGGGTAAGTGTCTGTTTTGGTTATCTGATTAACACGTATGTAGTCGATGCAAAGCCGCTGTGACCCACCTGGCTTAGGACTAGAGTGACAGGAGAACTCCACTCGCTCTGACAGGGCTCAATCATCTTGTGGTCCAACAGGTAGCCAAGCTCCTTCTCGATGAGAGGAACTTTCACTGGGTTCACACGGTAAGGAGGCAATTTAATTGGCTTTGCGTCTCCAACATCGACATCATGCATCAACACAGTGGTTCTTCCTGGAGTGGCACGGAACACTTGCGGGTACTCCTGCAGTAATGCCGAAAACTCCTGCCTTTCCTCGGGAGCTAGATGAGAAAGCTTAGTCTGGAGATCATTCATGATATCAGGATTCTTCCCCAAACTATCACTCAGGCTCATACTGCATGGGAGAGCTTCGCTTGCAGACTCGGGTGGAATAGCTACAGTGCAGACTGGGTTATTTTCGTCCCGCCTGTGATATAACTTTAGCATGTTGATGTGACATAGTTGCTTGTTCTTTCTATGATCTGGTGTGGCGATGACATAGTTGACATCACTGAGTTTCTTCTCCACGAAATAAGGACCACTAAACTTGGCTTGAAGAGGTTGCCCATGAACTGGTAGCAGAATCAAAACCTGATCTCCTGGCTGAAAGTGGCGTAACCTGGACTTCTTATCATACCAAGTCTTCATCTTCTCCTGAGCAGCTCCTAAATTCTCTTGCGCCAGTTGTAAAGCAGTGGACAGCCGTTCTTTGAACTTCATCACATACTCCAGCAGGTTGACGTCATCTTCCTCTGACAGCCAGCATTCCTTAAGTAGCTTAAGGGGTCCTTACTTCATGGCCAAACAGTAGTTCAAAAGGTGAGAAGCCCAATGATTCATTTGGAGATTCTCTTGCGGCAAACACAACGAATGGAAGACCTTTATCCCAGTCTTTCTGATGTTCCAAACAGTATTTCTTGAGCATCGATTTGAGTGTTTGATGATATCTTTCCAACGCTCCTTGGGTCTGGGGATGGTAAGCTGAAGACATGATCTGGGTGATGCCCAACTCTTTCAGAGACTGCTTGAAAACATTTGACATGAAATTACTTCCCCGGTCTGACTGTACCTCCTTGGGCAGACCAAACTTTGTGAAGAACCCTAGCATTTCCTTAACCACGTTCTTTGCTGAGATATTTCTAAGTGGAATGGCTTCAGGATAACGAGTAGCCATATCAATCAGGGTCAACACATAAGAAAATCCTGAAGAAGTCTTAGGAAGAGGGCCCACAATATCCACCAACACACGGGTGAATGGCGCCTCAAAAGGAGGAATGGGAACTAGAGGTGCAACCTTTTCGGTCTGATTACACTTCCCCACAACTTGACAGGTGTGACAAGACTTACAATACCAGGAAACATCCCTGAAGATACCTGGCCAGTAGAAGTGTTTCAAAAGGCGTGCCACAGTCTTCCTCACTCCAAGGTGTCCTGCCAAACTGGAATCATGTGCCACTCTAATGATATCCTGCCTACAAACACGAGGGATGACAACTTGATGTACAACCTCCCATTCACAGTCGGCTGATGCTGTTGGGGGTCTCCACTTCCTCATAAGTACTCCTGACTTTACATAATAACAAGTAGAAGCACCGGCTGACTCTTCTTCACTGTAAGCAGAGTTAGCTAGACCTTTCAACTCAGGGTCAGCAACCTGCAACTCAACCAACTCTTGACGAGACAAATTATCAACACTACGGGGTACTGCCTCATCTGGTGAGTGGTCCAAATTAGCAAGAAAAGTGTCAGCTAGGATAACATCATCATCATCATTATCCTCTAAATCACCAGTAACTTTAGACTTAGCCCTAGTGACAGCACATGCAGGGAACACATCAGGGACATCGCAATCCCGGGTCGCAGTCACTGGCTCACTAGACAACTGAGGAGCTGGACACACTTGACTTCCACCAATATCATTTCCAAGTAAGAAAGTTACACCTGACATTGGGAGTGTCTCAACCAACCCAACCATAACGGAACCATTAACAAAACCAGACTCTAAATTCACTCTGCACAGAGGGACAGAGAAGTAATTATTCCTTACACCTTGTAAGATTACAGTTTCATCAGAGGAATTAACATTAGAGCCTAGAACACTGGTCAGCATAAGGGATTGGCAAGCACCTGTATCACGATATATTGTAACTGATTTCCTGTCATTACTGTCCAGAGGACTGACAAAACCATCAGACAGGAAATTAGCACATGAACTCTTGAGAGTGTCACCCACGTTACTGCTCAAAAGAGGAGCTCCATCATGAGAATTTAAGTTACCCCTCCAAGCAGGTTCAGTTAACTCAGTTAAAGAATTATGGGAACTCTCAAGGGTGGACACTAGACCAATTGACTGAATATTTAAAGACTCCCTTTTTGTTCACATCACGCTGTCTCCTGAAACATTTCTCCGTAGTATGACCAAGCTTACTACAATAAGTACATTTACTTTTCTGAAATCTAGAGGTGGAGCTGTTATTTACTTCCTGAGAAACATCATCTTTATTCTCTTTCCTGTTACCTGTACTCTGAGTAGAGGCAACGTACTTACTCTCAGCTTTCCCTTTTTCTCTAGAATATCTCTTGTGAGTGAGAACATATTCATCAGCTAAAACTGCAGCATCAGACAAATTATCTACTCTTCTCTCATCAAGATATAGGTTTAAATCTTTACAAATACACCTCTTGAAGTCCTCCCAGCAAAATCTATCTGCTTAAATTTACCAAAATCAGAATCCACATTCTTAGAATTTAACCACTGCTCTAACAGATCTTCTTTTGATTTTTGCATACTCAACATGGGAGTTGCTTATCTTGCTTGTAAGTTGTCCTAAATTTTACTCTAAGCTTCAGAACAAGCTCATAGGCCTTAAGAATCAAGCTCTTAACTACATCATACTTATCAGATTGATCCTGAGGCAAAGAGGCATAAGTTACTTGAGCTTTACCGGTGAGAACAGTTTGAAGGAGTACTGGCCAATACTTTTTGGGCCAATTCTAAAAACTCTGTAGTACTACCCTCTCAAACAACTGAAAATACTTCGTTAAATCAGATTCATTAAAAGTTGAGGAGGACAAGTTTAACATTTTTAGCCACATCAAAATCATCAGAGCTAGATGATCCAGTTCCACCTTGTTTCATGCGATACTCATGGTCTGCCTGAATCCTAGCAAGTTGAATTTGTGCCTGGAGCCTGCACCTGTGCCTCTTGAATACGAGCATTTGCCTGAAATTCAGCCTCCTGAATACGAGCCTGAGAATCCGCCTCCTTAGCATTTGCTTGAAATTCAGCTTCCTGTCATACACGAGCCTCCTGCAGGGCCCTAGCTGTAATCTTAGCTAATTCAAATTCATGCGTTTGCTCATTTTGGAGGAGTTACATTAAACAAGCTTTTTATTAATCATGCCAACAATTTGATCTTTAGGAATGATGAAAAGGAGTGAACTGCAATTCCCAATTGTTGGAGCAACAAGCTTAAGTTCATTCTTTGTTCTGTTCTCTACATCCAACACTGTTTGCACATTTGACAAAAAAATCTTTGGCTTCATCAAGTGTGAAAGTAATAGTAGACATCATGAATAAATCACAGTCACAAAATATCAAGCAATATCCTTATGGATAATATCCTGAATATCCTGATATGAGGTCGCCAAATTTATGTTACGGAACAGAGAGAAAGATAATGTACACTTTTAAGTGAGAATACTAAAAATCACTACTGGTCCCGTAAAGTTCCAGGTTCAAAACAAAAGAGTTAGGTAAAATTACAAGTTAAAGTTTAATGCTCAAACTAACTAACAAAACATTCAGGACTCATATAGGATAATGTAATGGGCAAAAAACAGGTTAAATATATGGTTAACTGCAATAGCCTCTATTAACACGAAAATTAGCAAGAGTGAAATTTCACCTAAGTCAGCCCTGATAAAATGAAAATACACTGGGTAATGCTCACAGTTAATGCAAGATAAATTATTACAGATACAAAATAGTATTAAAACTGGCTGACAAAAATGAATCCTACACAAATTACAAAAAACCTTACTAGGCCTAAGAATTAACCTTATGCTACACAGTACAAGAACAAAATGCAAATATGAAACAGTTATACTCAAATTTCACACAGCTGCTAGATGGTTGGAGACTTCCTGCAGAAACTCAAGCATATCAATAACTGTACAGGGGAGGACAGAGATGTGAACAAAATGAGGAGTAGATCTAAGTGGCAATGATGCAGAGAATGGGAGCTCATTATATAGGGGCCAGCAGAGCTTGATACAACTTGTAAGAAGGACGCGCAAATGAAGCCATGGGGACAAAGAGTTGACAATCCCGCTCTGAACAACAGAAAGGACGACTTACTCTACTATAACGGTAGAAGGGGGGGGACTGAGGCAGAACACGCTCGTGATCAAACAGGCAGCATACTGTACGTTAGAATTACACAAAGGATGATGAAATCATAGGCTATGTAATAACACACACACACACACACACACACACACACACACACACACACACACACACACACCTACAGTAAGTTAGAGGTCTGCATGTGTTGATACCGATAACCTGTTCTTTCTCTCTCTCTCTCTCTCTTAGTGCTAGTGTTAAGAACTGAGTGAAATACTATTTTAACACAAATCTTTATTCCTAAGTGGTGTTTCTACTTTAAATTTTCCCGCTTGGTTCATAGTCGGAGGGTGTGAATTTCTGCTTTGCCATCCACCCCTTAAGCTCATAATTTTTAAACGCCTACAGAGAAAGTGCATTTCAACTAGTAGCTCAGGCTAGGTAGGTTCACGTTGCGAGCCACAGCTCGGGCCGTGCTGGCCGTGCGTCATCGTTAACAATTGGACCCCCATGAAGCCCATTTACGCATGGCGCTACGCAGAGACGGAGAGAGGGGGATTTATTTCCTCTTTTCACCAGATGGTGCCCTGGATGTTCATCTTCCAGTTTATAATAAACGAAAACTTTTTTTTTGTAATTTTTTCACTACTCCCCTACGTAAACTTACGCATATCCCCTACGCATAAGATGGGGGAGGAGAGGGAGAGAGAGAGAGAGAGAGAGAGAGAGATTTCACCAAATAGATGATGCCCTGGGTGTTTAGTTTCAAGTGTATGATAAACAATAACTAAAAAAAATCCTTAATTTTTTGCACACCACAGGGTGGGATAAAAAAACAAGTAATTCCGCAATCCACGGGTTAAAGAATCGTGGGCATAATGTCTGCACCACACACACACACACACACACACACACACACACACACACACACACACACACACACACACACACTATACCTGTAGTAACAGTAGAATAGTGGCTGCCAGGAATGACACTGCCACGGCAGCCCACACGGGTCCACTGAAGGGTAGGTACAGACTGGTCCAGGCGGGTAGGGGGCCAGGCTTCATCAGAAAGACTCCATACCTGGTCTGCCAGAAAGTTACTGGAAGCATCAAAAGCGTTCGATGGTCCAGTGACAGGAAGAACGGGTTAACTGTGAAGTTCTTTTCTCCTCTGTGGACCATTCCCAAGAGGCCAACCCACACTCCACCTTCCAAATACTCCATACTTCTTGTCTGGGTGGACTTGCCGTCCATGGTATAAGTAAAGTTCAGATGAGGTGAGAGAGCGTCAAGCATTTCTCCTACCCGGCAATACCCAACAGTTTTCTATTTGAACCATCCCCAAAGTATATCACTGGGGCATCATCTATCCACGTAGCGAGGTGGAAAGGTGCAGCCCCTGGAACTCTGCGAATCTCTGTATGAATAACTGGTGCCACTGGGTGTAGCTTGAGTAGGGTGCCAGCGGCCAAGCAGGTGTGGGCGTGGGTGAAGAGAGAAGGGCAGCACAGTGTATACCAGCGCCTCGGCTGTGATCATTGCTAGTTTGTCTACGTTCCTCAGAGCATCTGCCTCTAGGATGGAGGTGTTTAGGGCCGGTGTCAGGCTGAGGAGTAGCAGGTTGTGGGGTTGCCAGTGGTGCAACAGTGACTGGAGCATTTCGCTCCTGTTTGAGAACCACAGCACCACGTGGAGGAGAGAGGATGCCTGTTGCTTCCAAGTGTAATTGAGACTAAGACTCACAGTGAGGTGGGAGTGTGTTTCCTGCGCTTCACACAGGCTTGCTATAAGCATGTTGAATCTTCCTCCTGGAAATACAGGGTCCAGGTGCAGTACAAGAGACCTTCCTTTACCTGGCCCTGAGGCAACCTCCTGGAGGAATTCTCAGTTGTCTCCGCCATGTCGGGTCCTTCTTTTTTGCTGACTTTGCCCAATGAAGCCAGGTTACTCTGCGTCACACCCCGCAGGCCACCAGAGGAACGCTGGACCAAACGAGGACTATGAGTGGTGGCATGAAAGTGTGTACTGCCGCAGCCGTAGCGGCTCGTGACGAGGTGCAGAGTGAGTGTGTCTCTTATATAGCCTTTGTCCACCATGCTAGCTCTGACCCCTCTTTTCAGTGAAAGTACTGTTTGCCTTCACCTTGTTCTTTCGAAGTAAATGTACTTGATCATCTATCTTTATACACAAATTTATCTATTTGTCACACCATTTCTTGATTCATATTGCGTTCTTTTATGCTGCTTCCACAAAAGAGAAAATATTGTGTGTGTGTGTGTGTGTGTGTGTGTGTGTGTGTGTGTGTGTGTGTGTGTGTGTGTGTGTGTGTCTGTGTGTATCAACTGGTCGTACATTTTAATAACTGTGTCTGCAGTACGACTATATGCCATGGTAAAATTTTGAAAAAAAAATAAAAAAGACTAAGAATAACAGCTGAATACTCTATTATTTTTATTATCATTATCATTATTATTATTATTATTATTATTATTATTATTATTATTGTTGTTGTTATTATTATTATTGTTGTTGTTATTATTATTATTTATTATTATTATTATTATTATTATTACTATTATCATCATCATCATCATTATTTGCATTAGTACCCGTCCCCGGCCCGGAGAGGCTTGGGGACGGGTATTGTTTTCTCCCGATTTGTTTGTTTTTCTGTCTCTGTCTGTCTGTCTGTGTTCTGTTAACATTTTTTTAGCGAAAAGTACTGGTGCGATTTTTACTTAAATTACAGGGATGAAGGGCTATGACCTTCTGATCACCTGATTCAATAGCCTACTGGGTCTAATTGGGCCAAGGCCAAGGCTGTTGGCCCAAAATGCGGTTAAAAAATAGTTTTTTCGCCATAACTCAATTCAGATTCGTCATATCGACATGAAACCAAAACCTAAAGGTGCATCCATAAAATCTTGATCCTACAACATGCCTCATGACACCAGGGAGTCACCCCACAGTTAGCGGTATAGGGGGGTCAGTATCAGGTGGGTGGGACCTAAAAATTCAAGTGGGCATATAAAGTGGTCAGTTTTTCACCCTGATTAACTCTAAATTTGATATGTGACATCTTTGACTAGGATATCCTGCTGTGTTTCTATGTCAACGTTAAAATGACTGCCGTGGACGGGTTTGCTGTGCCTTTGCTCAGCTTGCTTGTTATTATTATACTGTGATGCCATTCTTTTCTAGTATAGCAGGATAAAGTATTATCACAAAAGATAAATCTGTCTTTATTTTTCACCAGAAGCCAAAATAAAAAGAATCAATGATTTCGGCACATGCTAATATAGTGTGATAAGTACAAAGCCTGCAAGGTGGTTGGAAACCTGATGACAGGGAGAGGTGGAGCTCCCTTTTTATCAGCCCTCGGGACTAGTTACTGACCATCCCCGCTTTGTTGAACTTTTTCAGTGTTTCACTTATACAGAAAGTAGGCCAGCATGCTTCCTCCAATACAAGTTTCTCCTAACTGTCTGCATCAATCTACATGCTTAGCACACACTACATTACGTTCTCAAAATTAAAGTAAAAATGGCGAACGGTAACCATTTCTTGGAGTCCCCGGGGGGGGGGGAACAAAAAAGTCCCCACCATCCGCTCCCTCTCTGGTGATTAACCCACATGCCTCGAACCACTGTCTGACTCAGTTTTTCCTTCCTGCAACATTCGCGGCCTTTCCTTTTCCTGACTTTCTGCTCGAACACCACCTTCTCCTTCTCTAAACCTCACTCTTCTCCTCTTAACTAACTGAGACTCAGCTGTCTGAGGCAACTGACAGCAAACCCCTTTTCTGTATCCTCCTACTGTTTCTCTATACTTCATTTTCAGAGCCAAAGGTGGCTGTTGCGAATATGTAAGCAACGACCTATCTTGCTCTCGTGTTCCCTGATCTTGATTCTTCTAAGCTGTATATCTAATCCTATCACTTGTACGCTGATGATTCCACCCCTTCACCTTTCCATCTTCGGTTTCCGCAATGTCCATCTCAGCAGTTACTCATCAAACAAGGGGATGAGGGAATGACACACCTAAAGTCTGACTTGGCTCGTATCTCTGAAAAATAGTCTTGTTGTTTTTAATGCATCAAAGACTCAGTTTTTGTTACACCTAATAACCCGTCAAAATCCTCCACAGGAGTACTCCACTCAATGTTTTATAATCTCCAGCTCAATGCTGTCATCATCCTTGAACATGTTTGGGGTTTCTGGCATTCATACTGGACTTATTTTAGCATGATCATATTGCATCTTCTTTGTAAAATCTGCTTCTAAGATATTACGTGTAAGAAGCTGACTCTGTGCTCTTTTTACTCCTGCAAAAGGTTACTTCAGCACTGTTTTATTCACCTCAATTTGAAGTGACAACTTTCATGTGAGAGGAGGCTTCCAATGTAGAGTTCTCCTCAATAGGGTGGAGTTAAAAACTTTTCATCTCTATCAACTCTCCCCTCTTACTGGCTCCTCTTCAACCTCTGTCTCCTTCACCACACTGTTGCATCTTTATCTCTTTTCTGTCGTTACTTCTCCAATGGGTCACTGCTCCTCTGAACTGTCTGCTTGAATCCCTCCACCTCTACAAACGTGTGCGTAGCACCCGTCTAGCAACAAACTCCCATCCCTTTTCTGTCCAGCTCTCTAATGCAACAGTTAACCGTTAGCCCCAGTCCTTCATTTATGCAACAGGTCAAACCCTGGAACTGTCTCCCTCTGTCTGTATTTCCTACTTCCTATGATCTCCAGTTCTTCAAACGCAGATGTTCAGGCATCTCGAAATGAACGGATCTTGAAGTTGGCTCTCTCTTGTATTGTTTTTGTTTTGTTCTTGTTTTAACTCTTTTGTGGGCTCAGCCATTGGTTCCCCCTTCCTCATATATATATATATATATATATATATATATATATATATATATATATACACGGATATATATATATATATATATATATATATATATATATCTATCTCTACCTATCTGACTATCTGTCTATCTATCTATATATATACGGATCAATCTATCTATCTATCTACCTATCTGCCTATCTATCTATCTATCTATCTATATGTAAACGGATCTACCTATCAATCTATCTATCTGTCTGTCTGTCTGTCTGTCTCTGTCTGTCTGTCTGTCTGTCTGTCTCTCTCTCTCTGTCTGTCTGTCTGTCTGTCTGTCTGTCTCTCTCTCTCTCTCTCTCTCTCTCTCTCTCTCTAATATATATATATATTATTGCCAGACGCCACTATCCCGTGCGGGGTGGCCATTTGACTCAGAGTTATTTGTTTTACAGGGAGGGGCACTAACCCTCCAACAACCCACTTGACACGTAGGGAGCACGTATGGTTTGGTTATATATATATATATATATATATATATATATATATATATATATAGATATATAGATAGATAGATAGATAGATATAGATAGATAGATAGATAGATAGATAATCTCATCAGCCGTTTGAGTGTCCACTGCAGGACCGGCTTATCCCGACCGAATTGGGGACGATACAGCCAATGTATCTCTACCAAGTGGCTTAGGCTGTCTGGTAGAGATTGTATGAAGGGTGTGAAGTGCTTGTAAGTGTAACTGTTGTGTTGGAATGGCTTTGGATGTGTGCGTAGTCTGTGATCGGCCCGCGCAAGCCGACTGGGTGCAAGCGTACTTTACAGTATGCGACATTGGTTCATCCACAGCACCCCTTGTGTCCGCCAGTGCAGTACGTGGCCTGAAGAACGCTCCCAAACCTTATTACCCTGGCGGAGCGCGAACCCTCGTTCTTCAGTGTACGAAAACGCACACTTTAGCACTGTGCCACAGAGGCTT